>NC_052152.1:161048283-161353463 GCF_902713615.1 Scyliorhinus canicula
CCGACCAGGGCGGCAACCTGACCGGCAATAGGTGGTTAGTTCCACGCCGTTGGGAACTCGGCCGGTCAGCAGCAGAGGTTTGCTGATCGGGCCTATGGCAATGGTCCCCCGCGGCGTGGTGTACTCCATGGTAACACCGATTTTCGGTGCCCGGAGAATTGCTGGACCGGTGTCGGGCCCGATTTCTGCGTCAAACTGGATTCTCCGCCCCTGCACCGGCTGTGATAACAGCTTCGGTCTGCGGAGAATCCAGCCCTCTAAGTTAGGGCTAAACTGATGAGAAACTCTCCAGGACCCAAAAAAGTGACTAAGGGCATGATTCTCTGCCTTCGTTATGCTCTCACTCAATGATAAATGAAATGAAATGAAAATCACTTATTGTCACAAGTAGGCTTCAAATGAAGTTACTGTGAAAAACCCCTAGTCGCCACATTCCGGCGCCTGTTCTGGGAGGCTGGTACGGGAATTGAACCGTGCTGCTGGCCTGCCTTGGTCTGCTTTACAAGCCAGCTCTTTAGCCCTGTGCTAAACCAGCCCCTCGTGCCGCGTCAGGCGCCAAACAGTTTGTGATTCAACCAGCCCTCTCCTGTAGGCGAAATCGGGATCTTGCCGGAGCGTGGTGAGAAGCAAATTAAAACCACTTAAGCCCCATTTCCATACAATTAACGAGGGCCACCCAATATGCAACGGCCTCCAGTCATTCAGCCGCCTCTCCAGCAAGTGGTCACCCTGGCACTGATTAGTACTCCTTTTGAAAAACGTGAACCTGGTGGAAGGACTTCTGTGGGGAGCCGAAGAGGTGGGTAGCCATCTTTGCTCCCTGGCAAAGAGCCTGGGGATGCTGGGCCTGCCACCCCAGTGCTCGGTGGGTGGTGGGGGACCCTCGGCTAGGCGTGGGATTCCCTTCGCAAGGATGGGCCCCCATGAGAGGCTGCGCTGGGAAGGCAACCGGGGGAAACCACTCACGGCACCATCATGCCAATCCCTGAATCGTGTTTATCCATTCCAGGGGCAACCCTTGTCCCTGCATGTCTGCTCCACCGACCACCCGTAACCCACATCGACTGCTGAGGCTTCTGGCCGCGCGGCTGAAGGCTATCACTAATAGGAAATTGGCCATTGTGGTTAAGTGAGCACTTCACAAATCCCTAGTGAATTCCCGTGGGTGGGCAGGCCATGGAATATGTGATGTGGGGATATGCCTGTGAATAGTATTGAACGTAGTTAGCAATGTGACCTCCAACCAGCTGGTGGCATTAGAGATTGGTCACGTCACGTGAGACACACATGAGTTGGTAGTAAAGCATACAATAGGATAGTTGCACATAAATGTAGTTCCAGTGTTCACGGAACTCGCATAGTAACTTTGTCTGTATAGTATTCTGTTTGTTATCTTTCCACCTGATCATCAACAAATCATCATTCTAGTTAAGTCACCAGATGTTCTGTACTTCACTGTAACGGTAAAGTCACAGAACACAACATGTGGGAGTCATTGCCTAGCATCCCAATCACACCTTGCTGCATGGACACTGCTTGAACACTGCGGGAGGCAACACCACAGATGCAGCAGCCAACATCCGAACACCCAGAGGATGGGACGCAGATCCGGGGACATGTCCACGGCTGGAGGGTGGGTGGGTTCCATGGGGAGCGGGAGATGCCCAGAGAGATGGACTAAGGGTTCGGAGATCAGCTCGCATTGCAAATAAAAGTGGCAGAGGCATCATACAGGTTGTGCACAAAGGTGTTTATTGTGTTTGACAATTACCACACTCCCTATGGTGCTGCCCCCTCCCCCAACCCCTCCTCCGGTGCCCTCAGTAATCCTCGATGTGCCTGCACCCCAGCTCTACCACTACATCTAGTTGTGTCCCCAGGATGCACATCAGAGGTGGAGGCAGCCAGCCGCTTACCTCGTCCTGTGGCTTTGATGCCCCTGGCTGGCATCCTCTGGGGGTTCTGAGACCGGAGGGCCCTGTCTCACTTGTTGGCGACACATGCACAGCTGTGCCACCCTGTCCCGTGTGCTGGTTCAGAGACGCGGCCTCATCAGATGGGTGGAACCCGTGGGAGCTGGTGGCCACCGTCACCACTCCATGGGACGGGTCTGAGTTGGCACTCCTGATCGGTGCCCATAGGGCCCTGGCATTCACCTTGGGTCTGTTTCGAGCCCCGGCTGCCCCTGCATCAACTGACTCTGCCAGTCCTGGAGGTTCCCCATGGTCCGCACCATCGTGTCGATGCCCTCGGTGATTCTCCTCAGTGTCTGGGACATGCTCTTCAGCGCCTCGGCAATGCCCACCTGTGACTTGGACAAGCTGTGCAGGGCCTCGGCCATTCCCAGCTGAGAGCGGGACATGTCCGCAGAACCTCATTTAGGTCAGCCTGGTACATGCCCCAGCAAGGTGGTCATTCTGTTGAGACCCTCAGCCTTGGCCGTCACTGACTGCACGACACTTTCACTAATGCTGCCGATGTCATGCACCAGGCTCTCCACTGCAGTCGCTACCCTATAGTCGGTGCCGCGACTATTATGGTAGCATCCTTGGAGCTCTCCTCCAAGGTGGTCTCCTGGGCGGCTGGAGAGCGTGCCGCCAGGGATGGGCTGGTGCCATCAGCTGGAGGACCTGTGGGATAATGGACATGTGGTCAGTGGGAGGGATGGATCAGTCAGTAAGACAATAACAACTCAGGTTTGACAGGTCGTCCGGTTGGAGCCCGGTGATTCCTCACCTCTACGCCGTCTGCCTGACTCTGCGTTGGTGACCGCATTCTCCTCGGCCACCACAGGCATCTCCAGAGCAGGCTCCTCGAAAATGATGAGATTCTTATGTCCGGTACACCACCGCCAGTCTGGGCCCTCTCCTACAGTTGTGGGAGAGCTTTTCCTGAGGATACAGAGAGGGCATCATTAGCCACACGCGTGGTTCACAGTGTTGGGAGGGGGATTGTGAAAGAGGGGTTGGGGGGTTAAAGGTGGGAGGGGGATGCTCCTGTGGGGGCAGAGAGGTCTTAGGGAGAGACCTTGACATAGTGGTAGAGCTAAGATGGCTAAGAACATCAAGGATCACTAAGGGCACTGGGAAAGGGGAGGGGGGGGGGGGGGGGGTGGGGGGGGGGGTGTAGGTAGGGGGTGAGAGGGGATGGGGAGGGGGTGTTGGCAGGGTGGGGGGGGGGCATCACCATGGGGAGAGTGGGGACTTGTATTACAAATTAAACACTCTTGTGCACAACCATTATGATGCTTCTGGTTTGCCCCCGGAATAAATTCACATGATCCAGGGGTTGGCATGGTGGTGTCAAGAGCAGTTGCCTCCCCCGGTTGCTCCCCCAGTGCCTCCTCCCCACCCTCCTTAGGCGGCTCAACTCTACGGAGGGTCACTCACCCCCCGCTGAGCACAAGGGTGGCAATCACAGCGCCTCCGGGATTTTTGCCTGTGACCAACGATGGCTACTCACCTCCTCAGCTCCTCACAGAAGCCCTTCCGCCAGGTTCACGTTTTTCAAAAGGAAGACTAATCGGCGCCAGTGTGAGCACTTGCTGGGGAGGCTGCTGAATAACAAGAGGACATTGGATATGGGGTGGCTCTCATTAATTATATGGCTTAAGTGATGATAATTGGTTTCTCACCACACTCCGGCGAGATCCCAAGTGGGCCGGTTGCATCGCACACTGTTTGGCACCTGCCATGGTTCTCGTTTCTGGCCTCTCCCACTATTCACCGGCCTCATTTTGCTTGAGCAAGAGTGCAACGAGGCCGGAGAATCGCTCCCCAAGCGTGGGCTAAACCGTGGTGAGAAACTCCGCAGGCTCCAAAAACATGATTTAAATGTCAGTGAATCACGTTGGGAAACTCGTCGGCAGTGCTGGCGGGAATTTCCCTGAAATACCCGCCACAAATTAATTTAGATTCTTTCCGGAGAATCCTACCCTTAGTATTATGTCAACAAACAGTTGGGACATTTTTTTTCATCTCATGAACACGTGCAGGTTTTCTATTTTTTAAATAACTTTACAACTTGGCAGTTCTGAAAATGAGATCTTCCCCTCACAAGCACTTCTATCTATCCATGAAATTTGGAACTCTCACCAACTTTGGGATAAGATCCTTGATCCAGGAAAAATGGGGTTTGCTTGAAGCCAGCTCTAAGTTCAAGTGCCATGGCCAAAATAGGAACTGACAGAAATGGGGCAAGTACTTCCAGGTTCTAGTCCACGCACCATTTTTAAAAGTCCCAGAAGAATCCATGACTCCATGAACATCTGGGCCTACAGTTCAATAAGATCACCTCACCGAGTTGCTGGGAAATTTATATTCAGTTGATCCTCATTAACTTTATTAACCTTTAGCTATTATTGTCTGGTAATAAACTAATTTAATCTCCATGGGGTAAAAAGCAGCCTTCGATGTTACCTTTGTATTTCAATGATCAGGAATGGATGTAATTGGTTGTAATTTTCCAAAATTCCTTAGGTGCTGAAGAGGTCTCAGTGGACCTGAAAATTGCAGATGTGATACCTCTGTTAAAGAAAGGATGGAGACAGACAGGAGGGAACTATTGACTAGTTAGCCCTCATGGTGATGGACAGTCGATAAGAGATCTGTGAAGCTGAGCTGTTCTAGCCAGGTGAAAACACTATATCAGTTTTATTTGACGGAAGAAAGTAAACATTTGGACAAAATAAACTACTGAATGGAAATTAAATTTTAATCAATCTTTCCCTTGCCTGTCCCGGGTCACCACTCTATTTGCCGTGACCAATTTGAAGATCCTCTCTTTTATTTTGTGATGAACGGTATTAATAACTGGCGTAAACGGTACCTGACCTTTAATACCTTGCCCCTTTAAGAGGTTTGGAACCCTGGGGGACTCCGCCTCTGGCTACGCCCCCAGGAAACGGTATATAGGATAAGGCTCCATGTGGCGAGCACAGTTCTCTTGAATGCTGTCCTGTTCTCTGCAGATTAAAGCCTTTTGATTACCGACCTCGCTCTCGCGTCGTAATTGAGGGTGCCTCATATTTATAAGACCGTTTATTTATAAAACACAGCAATGGCTGCTGATCCGGGCAACAATGTGGTCTGTTTACCCATCTCCATTCCCGCAACTTCAGCCCAGCATCTTAACATCAGACACATCTGGAGGGCCATTATGACCCCGAGCCCATGAATGTCCCCCCTCCTGGCAGGCTGGCAACAGAGGTGGAAGCACAGGCTGGGGTAAGTCCCACCTTCTGATTCCCGCCTCAAATGAGACTATCTGGCCTCCTTGTCACCATATTATAAAAGCGTTATGGACGTGATGCAAAAAATATTTGGGAAAGATTGTATCAGAACTTAAGAGTAAATCGATTAGCAAGATTAGAAAGATGAAAAAGAGAGTGCTGAAGGGTGACCTGATAGACTGATCAGATTATGAAAGAATTTGGTACAGTAGATTTCCACATTAGAATACCAGAACAAGGGATCATAAATATAAGATAATCACCATTAAATCAAATAGATTTGGAGTACTTTATACTAGCTCATGCTAAATTTTATCTGTGGTGTTCTGCAAACTTAATTCACCTAATTTTGGACTTCTTTAAAAGTCTTCAAGGTTCCTATCAGCTTCAAATTTGATCAATTTCCATTGCAGTTAACTTGATTTAAAATCTAGTCTGTTACGTGGCCTGTATTTGCAAGGGAATAGAATTTTATTGTTTGATACATCTTGTAATAACACCAAACATTAAATCACTACCTGACAAATATGATGCTCGGCCTTCATATTTAGTTCAATAAATAATATTGCTTTGCAATATTGCTTCACATCAATTTAATAGTCTTAGGAAACTTGAAGAAAACGACTATGGAATCAGCCCTCAAACCTGATCGACTAGAACTTGACCCGCAGGCTGCAGAGGCGAGAGAAATCTTTCAACACTGGCTCCAATGTTTCAAGGCCTACCTGGCTGAATCAAGCACTCCAGAAACTACAGAGGAGCAGAAACTCAGTCTACTGCACGCAAGGGTGAGCCACCGTATATCTACTCAACTGAACAGTATTAACTTATATATGGGGGCCCTAGCCATGCTAGATCGAATGTACGTGAGGCCCATCTACGAGGTCTACGCACGCCACATTTTTAAGACTTGCCGCCAGCGCCCCACGGAGTTGTTGGAAAAATTCCTGTGGGAATTAAAGACTTTAGCTCGGGACTGTAATTACCAAGCTGTATCAGCCGAACAGCATATGGAGCTCACCGTCAGAGATATGTACGTGGCAGGACTCAGGTCAATCTATGTGCGCCAGCGGTTGCTCGAAAAAGGGGCCCAGAATTTGGAGGACACTGTAGAATTGGCTACTACCATGGAGATCTCGATCCGCAGCCTCACCTCGTTATCCGCGGACCAAGCGACCCCATCCTGGGCCCCCGACCAGCGATTGCCCCAGGCCTGCGCTGCACGGCCACCCACCCACTACGCAGCTCCAGTGTGCCATTTTTGTGGACAGCCCCAGCACCCACAGCAGTACTGCTCGGCCTGTAGCGTGACCTGCAGCAGCTGCGGTCGCAAAGGACACTATGCCCGGGTCTGCCTGGCGAAGAAATCCTTCTCTCCAAACTCTCCCGCAGCCCAGAGCAGTCGTTTTCAAAATTCACAGGCCCATCAGGCCCCGAAATTCTGCGGCCTGTACTCTGGCTCCGCCCCCAACCGACACGTGCGACTCATGGGGGCCGCCATCTTGGCAAACCCCCTCCACGCGGCCGGCCACGTGCGACTCATGGGGGCCGCCATCTTGGGTGCCATCTTCCTCGCCGCCCACCACGTGCGATCCACGGGGGTGGCCATCTTGGGATCCATCCTCTTCAAACTCAGAGACTCGGCTCGAAGATTACGAACTCAGAGGGCAGTCATCACGGGGCCACTCCAGCACAGCTGATCGAGCCGCCGACTACCCGCAACTCAGCGCGGCTATGTTGGACCAGTCGCGTCCAAAATACCTCCGCAACTCAATGATGACCATTCAAATCAACGGGTACAAGACACCGTGCCTCTTTGACTCCGGGAGCACCGAGAGCTTCGTACACCCAGATCTGGTAAGACGCTGTTCGCTCCCTATCTTCCCTGCACGGCAAACTATCTCCCTCGCTTTGGGCTCTCACTCTGTTCACCTCCAAGGGCGCACCGTCGCGACCCTAACGATCCAGGGCACTAGCTACTCGAACTTCCAGTTATACGTACTCCCCGAACTCTGCGTCCCACTCTTACTGGGCTCAATTTCCAGTGCAAGCTGAAAAGCCTTACACTCAGCTTCGGCGGCCCTTGCCCCCACTCACTATTTGCAGCCTCATTACGCTAAAAATCAACCCCCCTCCGCTTTTTGCCAATCTCACGCCGGACTGCAGACCCGTAGCCACTCGCAGCAGGCGGTACAGCCTGCAGGGTAGGGTGTTTATCAGAACCGAGGTCCATAGGCTTCTACATGAGGGGGTCATAGAGGCCAGTAATAGCCCCTGGAGAGCTGAGATGGTGGTCGTCAAGACCGGGGAAAAATTCCGAATGGTAGTGGACTATAGCCAAACCATTAATCGGTTCACGCTTCTCGATGCGTACCCCCTCCCCGGGATTGCAGACATGGTGAATCAGATCGCCCACTATCGCGTCTTCTCCACCGTGGATCTGAAGTCTACATACCACCAGCTCCCAATCCGCCCGGAGGACCGCCACTACACGCCGTTTGAGGCCGACGGCTGCCTCTTCCACTTCCTCCGGGTTCCCTTTGGCGTCACGAATGGGGTTTCGGTGTTCCAACGAGCAATTGACCGAATGGTGGACCAGTACGGGCTGCGCGCCATGTTTCCGTACTTGGATAACGTCACCATCTGTGGCCATGACCAGCAGGACGACAACGCTAACCTCCATCGATTTCTCCAGACTGCCCAGAAACTTAACCTTACGTATAACACGGAGAAATGCGTTTTCCGCACGACCAGGCTAGCCATCCTCGGCTATGTCATGGAAAACGGAGTCCTGGGACCTGACCCGGACCGTATGCTCATTGTCCCAGGGCCCTCAAGAGTGCCTGAGGTTTTTCTCATATTATGCCCAGTGGGTCCCTCAGTATGCGGACAAAGCCCGCCCACTATTTAAGGCTACACTCTTTCCTCTATCAGATGAGGCTTGTCAGGCCTTCACCTGCATCAAGGAGGACATCGCCAAAGTGGCCATGCGGGCGGTGGATCAATCCGTCCCTTTTCAGGTAGAGAGCGATGCCTCAGAGGTCGCTCTCGCAGCCACACTAAATCAGGCAGGGAGACCAGTCGCATTTTACCCCCGGACCCTCTCTGCTTCGGAACTTCGACACTCCTCGGTCGAAAAGGAAGCACAAGTCATCGTGGAAGCGATACGTCACTGGAGGCACTACCTCGCAGGTAGGAGGTTCACCCTCATCACCGACCAAAGATCGGTTGCCTTTATGTTTGACAACTCACAAAGGGGCAAAATTAAAAACGATAAGATCCTACGGTGGAGGATCGAACTCTCCACCTACAAGTACGATATTATGTACCAACCGGGGAAACTCAACGAGCCCCCAGATGACCTGTCCCGTGGCACATGCGCCAGCGCGCAAGACGACCGCCTGAAAGCTATCCACAATGAACTCTGCCACCCGGGGGTCACCCAGCCTGCCCACTACGTCAAAGCCCGAAATCTGCCTTTCTCCACCGAGGAGGTAAATGCCATCACCAGGGATTGCCCGATCTGTGCGGAGTGCAAACCGCACTTCTATAGACCAGACAGGGCCCACCTGGTATACGCCTCCAGGCCCTTTGAACGCCTGAGCATCGATGTCAAAGGGCCACTCCCCTCGACCAATCGGAATGCGTACTTCCTAAACGTAATAGACGAGTTCTCCCGCCTCCCCTTTGCTATCCCGTGCCCCGATATGACCTCCCACGCAGTCATTAAGGCCCTGCACACCATCTTCACCCTGTTTGGTTTCCCCAGCTATGTACACAGCGACAGGGGTTCGTCCTTTATGAGTGATGAGCTGCGTCAGTACCTGCTCGACAAGGGCATTGAATCGAAGAGGACTACCAGCTACAACCCCAGGAGGAACGGGCAGGTGGAGAGGGAGAACGCGACGGTCTGGAAGACCGTCCTACTGACCCTCCGGTCCAGGAAGCTCCCGACCTCCCATTGGCAGGAAGTCCTCCCCGACGTGCTCCATGCTATTAGGTTCCTCCTATGTACGGCCACCAACCAGACCCCTCACGAGCGGCTATTTGTTTTTTCTAGGGGCACTACCACAGGGGTTTCGCTCCCAGCATGGTTAAAGACACCGGGCCCGGTTCTCCTCCGGAAGCACGTCCGGACCCACAAAACTGACCCACTCGTGGAGAGAGTGCTCCTACTCCACTCAAACCCCCAATACGCGTTCATCAAATACCCTGACGGCCATCAGGACACTGTTTGCCTCCGGGACCTGGCGCCTGCAGGATCTACTACCGCCGAGGTACCCCTCACACTATACCCCACCCAACCCCCCACGCCCGGCGCCCCCATGCATGCAGGTTCGCTGCCCGTGCTCCACGCCCCCGCGCCTTTGGGTTTCTGGCGCTCCCCGTCACCAGTCGAACCAGTCAGATACGAAGCTCTGACCGAATCACCCCCGGAGTCCGCCATGGTACCCTCGCCGACCGCCACCACCCAGCCACCAGAAGAGGCTGCAACCCCGGTAGATCTCGTTGGACGACTCGTCCACCGGACCGACTCAATTTGTAATTTGTAGACCCATCACCCGCTGGACTTGAATTTTTTTACAGGGGGTGAATGTGGTGAATCACATTCCTAGTAATTCACACTGTGTTATATTGTATGTGTTGTGTTCTTGTAAGCTTGGTATATGAGCAGTTGCGCGGCTCTGCCCATAGGGGGAGATGAGGAGTTTGTCCTGGGCTCCACCCTTGGCTCTGCCCATGGTTCTGTCCTTGGCTCGTCCCACTAACTGGAAGTATAAAGATCTGCGGTTGTGAGCCTGCTGCCAGTTCATATCGTCGCAGGCAGGCTCAGTTGTAAGACTATTAAAACCACTGTTCACTTCCAATCTCGTGTCTTGTGAATTGATTGTCACATCAGTTCCTTTAGTTTGTCAGATGCCTGGGTGCTTCATCAGCTCCAGTGCTGCTGGGTTTGTTCATGGACTGTACTATGTTGTGAGAGTTTGTTAAATAGGTCTGACTATGAAGGTCAGGGGTTTGTAACGTCGAAAACTAATGTTTATTGGTAACACAAATGTATTTAGCT
Source organism: Scyliorhinus canicula (assembly GCF_902713615.1). Taxonomy (NCBI): domain Eukaryota; kingdom Metazoa; phylum Chordata; class Chondrichthyes; order Carcharhiniformes; family Scyliorhinidae; genus Scyliorhinus; species Scyliorhinus canicula. The sequence continues at coordinate 161,058,582 of NC_052152.1, forward strand.
ATGTATAAATTGTAGCCCAAACTAGGAGTAACCTCAAGTTGGCTTTACGATTATTCGCCCCATTTTACCAATTCTCCTGTCTACTGCCATGTGTCTCTCTACATTACTGTTCTCCAGTCCCGCACTAAACCTTGCCGTGCTGAACATATTTACATTACAGTAAGGAGTGTGGGACCATTGGTGAATGGGAATTGATTGTTGAGGTTTTTGAAATCATTAAAGAGTAATCTGACTTCATGGAGCATGGTTACAAAGGGTCTATCTACATTAAAGTCCAACATTCTCTTGCTCCACTTGCTCTTGCGTTTGCTCCTCCCTGTCTCCACTTTATGCCCTGTCTTCATTCTCCTTCTTGTCACACCAGATTGTCCTGTTCTGCAAGACCTTTCTTCATTGTGCCAGACATCAATTCCCAGAATCAACCCGACCAAGACAAACCTGTTCAGAAAAAACTCCTTTCGGTGTATCATTTTATCAGAGCTTTGAAGAACGAGGGGCAATCTCAATGAAACTTACAAAGTTCTTACACTGTTTGAGAGCTCCATGTTGGGAATGTCCAGTAAACATCACAGTGATCAACTGCACGGTACCACGCAGGAACCTCTTGCCACGGAGATTGCAATAGCTGTCAATGAGGCTGAGGGCTGAATTTTCACATCGATGGAAGGGCTCCGCATCTTAGCCAGAGAAAGTCCACCTTCTCCATGCAAACCCGCAGTACACCTATGTGGCACACCCCGACAGGCGACAGGATACAGTCTCCCTCCGGGACCTGGCACCTCCTGGGTCCCCACCCACAACCCCGACCCGATACCGCTCCCCCCCCCACCAGTTGCCTCATTCACCCCTGCGCCACCCACCCTCCCACCAGCGAAACTCACCGCAGCCCCCACCCCAGCAGGATCCGTCCCCTCACTGATCCACTAAGGGGTGACGAAGAAGAGGACAACACGCTCCTGGAGTCGCAGGTGACCACGCTGGTGCCCACATCACCATCAGGACTGAGGCGATTGCAGCGGAGGGTCAGAGCCTCCGACAGACTCAATCTGTAATGTTTTTCTTCACCCCCGTCGGACTCTTTTTTTAAAAACAGGGGGTGAATGTGGTAAACACCACTAGTAACACATTGCATGTATTACGGTACTGCCACTGTATTACAGGTACCGCAGTAAATCCCAGCCTGCTGGCTCCTCCCAGCAGGCGGCGTATAAAAGTGTATGCTCTCCTGCGCTGCTCCCATTCTGCAGGAGGCACAACATCTTGTGCAATAATGCCTCGATTGTTTCACCATTCTCGTCTCGTGGTAATTGACGGTACATCACCCCCTGTCATTCATTTCTGCTCAGTTTATTGCATGTAATACAAGAATACAGATTGGCCTATGCTGACACATGCCTGTTAAGAATAATATACATTTACATTGCAACCTAAGGAAACCCAGTGCTTGAAATTTAGTAGATACTCTAGTGTTAGATAAAAACAAATTACATTCAGAATGATCAATTCATGTAATTTTGAATTGACTTCCAGATAAGGTGATAAAGATTTACTCTATATTTAGCTTTACTCTTTAAGTGTAACATGCAAATTACATCTTGTTGCCAAGAACCCTGAATCATTTTCTCAGTCTGGAGAACTTGTTTAATTTACTATGCTGCTTAACCAAAGTAAGAACCTGGAAAGAGATAACTGATCATTAAAAACAGGAATTTAAAGCCTCACCATCCTACAGCGTTTATATCCAGATAACAAATCATTGTGTCAGTTAAGACTGCGATTTGAAAAGGTTGTCCAGCCTTTCATTTTTGCTGCAGTCTTTCAACAGGTGCTTATTAGTTGTGTGTCTTGGTATTTTGCTTTCCTCATAATAGTAAGCACTAGTTTGCTTTCGTCATTTATTTTTAATGCTATAGAATCATAGAATTTACTGTGCAGAAGGAGGCCACTCGGCCTATCGAGTCTGGACCAGCCCTTGGAAAGAGCACCCTAATTAAGCCCACGCCTCCATCCTATCCCCGTAACCCAGTGATCCCACCTAACCTTTGGACACTAAGGAGAAATTTAGCATGGCCAATCCATCTAACCTGCACATCTTTGGACTGTGAGAGGAAACCGGAGCACCCGGAGGAAACCCACGCAGACATGGGGAGAAAGTGCAAACTCCACACAGACGGTCGCCCGAGGTCAGAATTAAATCCGGGATCCTGCAGCTGTGAGGCAGCAGTGTTAACCACCGTTCCACCTCTAATGGTAAATGGTTGAATGGTAAATAACTATTGAATGTACCTTTTTAGTCACATTATTAAAATGGGTTTAATAAATTTGAAGTAGAATTTGTAAGTGTATGGTTTGTACAGTTAATATATTCTAATGATTATTGCATTGTATATTCATTTGATCAATCAAATAGCCTTCATGTTTATACCTCTTCAAACTATTTATGATATTAAAGATCAACTTTTTTTTGCATGCTTACTCCACCCGAATAAATGTTATTTTATACATGACATGTCTTTCTTTTTATGGCAATCAACATTGCCATCAACATTGCAATCATGGTCATCATTAGACTTTTAATTCCAGATTTTTATTCTATTCAAATTCCACCAGCTGCCTAGGTGGGATTTGAACAAAGGTCTGCAAAGCATTATCTAAATCTCTGGATTGCTAGTCCAGTGACAATACCACCACGCCACTGGCTTGCCTGTTTAAGACCCACAGTGCTGTTCGAAAGGGAGTTCCAGGATCTTGACCCAGTGACTGAAAGAATGACGGTATATTTCCAATTCAGGAACTGTTGCTCCCTGTATCTGCTGCCATGTCTTTCTAGATGATAGTGATCAGGAAAGTGCTGCCTAAGTGCCTTGGTGAGTTCCTGCAGTACATCTTATAGATGGAACACACTGCAGCTACTGTGTGTTGGTAGTGGTAGTTTGTTGAAGGGTTGGCAATCAAGCGGGCTGCTTTGTCCTGGACAGTGTCAAGTTTCTTGCGTGTTGTTCGAGATGCACTCATGCAAGCAAGTGGAGAGTATTCCATCACACTCCAGACTTGTGCATTGTGGTTTGTGGGCAGGCTTTGGGGAGTCAGGAGGTGAATTACTTGCTGCAGGATTCCTAACCTTTGACCTGCTCTTGTAGCCAAAGCATTTATATGTCTAGTCCAGTTAAGTTCCTGGTCAATGGTAACCTCCAGGATGTTGATAGTGGGGGATTCAGCTATGGTAATGCCAATGAATGGCAAGGGATGATGGTTTGATTCTCTCTTGTTGGAGATGGCCATTGCTTGGCACTTGTGTGGCATGAAATTTACTTGCCACCTGTCAGCCCAAGTCTGGATATTGTCCAGGTCCTGCTGCATTTCGACATGGACTACTGCAGGGTTGGGATTCTCCCCTACCCAGCGGGCAGGGGGTCCCGGCGCCGAGGAGTGGCGTGAACCACTCCGGCGTCGGGCCGCCCCAAAGGTGCGGAATCCTCCACACCTTCAGGGGCTATGTCGGCCCCGGGTGGTTTCCGCCGCTCCGGCCGGTGGGGAAGGGGCTTGGCGCCGCTCCAATCGGCGTCGAAGGGCATCGGCCGGCGCGAGTTGGCGCATGCGCGGGAGTGCCAGCATGTGCTGGCGTCATCACAGCACATGCGCAGTGGGGGTTCATCTCTGCGTCGGCCATGGCGGAGGATCACAGTGGCTGTCGCGGAACAATAGAGTGCCCCCACGGCACAGGCCCGCCCGCGGATTGGTGGGCCCCGATCGCAGGCCAGGCCACCGTAGGTGGACCTCCCGGGGCCAGATCGCTCCGCGCCCCCCCCCCCCCCCCCGAGGACCCCGGAGACCGCCTGCACCGCCAGGTCCCTCCGGTAAGGACCTAATCTAATTTACGCCGGCGGGACTGGCAAAAAAAATGGGTGGCCACTCGGCCCATCGTAAGCCGGAGAATCGCCGGGGGGGGGGAATGTCCGCTGCGAGCGGCAGCCGACTGGCGTGGCGTGATTCTCGCCCCCGCCAAATCTCCGGCGCCGGAGAATTCGGCAGCCGGCAGGGGCGGGATTCTCCAACCCGGCGGGGATTGGAGAATCCCGCCCCTGCCTATCTTATTTTTCCTTTATTCGTTCACGGGATGTGGGCATCTCTGGCCCATCATCCCTGAGGGCATTTAAGAGTTAACCACATTGCTATGGGTCTGGAGTCACATGTTAGGGCAGACTAGGTATGGATGACAGATTCCCTTCCCTAAAGGACATCAGTGAACCAGATGGGTTTTTACTACATTTGACAATGGTTTCATAATCATCACCAGACTTTTAATTCCAGATTTTTACTGAATTCAAATATTACCATCTGCCGTGGTGGGATTCGAATGTGGGTCCCAAGAGCATTACTCTGGGTCTCTGGATTATTAGTCCAGTGACAATACCACTACGCAACTGACTCCCCTGAGGAGTCACGAATGGTGATGAACACTGAGCAGGCATCAGCGAACATCCTCACTTCTGACATTATGACGAAAGGAAGGTCATTGATGAAGCAGCTGAAGATTGTTCGGCCTAGGACACTACCCTGAGGAACTCCTGCAGTGATGTCCTGGAAATGGGATGACTAACCTTCAATAAACACAAAGATCTTCCTTTGTGTCAGGTATGACTCCAACCAGTGGAGAGTTTTCCTCTTGATTCTCATTGACTCCAGTTTTGCGAGGGCTCCTTGATGCCACACTCAGTCAAATGTTCCCTTGATGTCAAAGGCAGTTACTCTCACCTCACATCTGGTGTGCAGTTCTTTTGTCCATGTTTGAGCAAAGTCTGTAATGAGGTCAGGAGCAGAGTAATGATGAATGAGAGCAGACTGAAGGGGGTGCTAATTGGCCAGGTTGTATTTCTCCTGTTTCTTGTGTGCAGGATATACCTGGGCAATTTTCTATATTGCTGAGTAGGTACCAGTGTTGTAGCTGGACTGTTTGAGTACAATTCTGCTGCTGCTGATGGCCCACAGCAACTCATGGTTGCCCATAATTGTGTTTCTGGGTCTGTTCGACGTCTATCCCATTTAGCATAGTGATAGTGCCACACAACGCTCCAACCTATAATGTCATGGACGGATGCACCTGCGGCAGGCAGGTTAGTAAGGTTGAGGAGAAATATGTTTATTTCCTCTTTTTGCTTCCCTCATCACCTGCTGCAGACCCAGTCTATCAGTTATGTTCTTTAGGACGTGGCCAGCTCTGTCTGTCGTGGTGCTGAGTCAATCCTGAACATTGAAGTCACCCACCCAAAATAAATTCTGCCTTTGCCACCCTCAGTGCTTCCTTGAAGTGGTGTTCAACCTAGGGGGGTGCTGATCCATTAATGAGGGGGCACGGTGTGTGGTAACCAGCGATATCCTTGCCCACGTTTGACCCGATGCCATGAGATATCAAGGGATCCGGAGTCAATGCTGAGGACTCCCAGGGCAACTCCATCCCGTCTAGGACATTATCTGTAAGGTCTGATTCCGTCAGTATGACTATCAGGCTGCTGCTTGACTGGTTGGTAAAGAAGACTTTGTAGTGTCAGCAAGGCTGGGTTTGTTCTTGCCATTTCCAGTGCCGAGGTCAATGCTCGGTGGTCAGTCTGATTTCATTGCTTTTTCTGGACTTCGGAGGGTTTGATACAAATGAGTGGCTATTTCATAGGGCATTTAAGACTTAACCACATTCTTATGGGTCTGGAACCACATGTAAGCCAGACCTCGTAAGGATGGTAGATTTCCGTTGTCTATAGGACATTAATGGGTCAGAAGTCTTTTTATGGCAATCAACAACGGTTTCATGGTCATCATTAGAATTTTAATTCCAGATTCTTATTCAATTCAAATTCCAGCAGTAGCCGTGGTGGGATTCGAACGCAGGTCCACAGAACATTATCTAAATCTCTGGATTGCTAGTCCAGTGACAATACCACCATGCCACTGCCTTGCCTAGTTAAGAACAATTAACAGTTCTGTAAAGGTTCTCCCTGCAGCATCACAATTGTCTTCTAATATCCCTTGTAAATTCAATTAAACCTACATTTTGAAATCATAGAATCATAGAATGTACCATGCAGAAGGAGGCCATTCGGCCCATCGAGTCTGCACTGGCTCTTGGAAAGAGCACCCTACCCAAGCCCACACCACCCTATCCCCATGACCCAGTAACCCCACTCAACCAACACTAAGGGCAATTTTGGACACTAAGGACAATTTAGGATGGCCAATCCACCTAACCTGCATATCTTTGGACTGTGGGAGGAAACCGGAGCACCCGGAGGAAACCCACGAACACACGGGGAGAGCATGCAGACACCACACAGAGAGTGACACAGCCGGGATTCTAACCTGGGACCTGGAGCTGTGAAGCAATTGTGTTAACCACTATGCTACCATGCTGCCCTAAATCTTGGTTGAAACTCTGCACAATATCACTGGAAAATCTAGAGGAACTGTCCCAGCTCTGTCCACGTGCAATCTATCCGACCTGTCTTATCGCCCCCGGCGCCAGTCCTAAGAATCTAAAGCCCTCTCTCCTGCATCATTTTTTCCAGCCATGCATTAATCTAACTTATTCTCCTATTTCTAACCTTTTGCTTAGCATGGGGGGTAATCCAATACTATTTTTGAGGTTCTGCCTGCTAATATTCTTCAAAGTGCCCTACTTTTGACGACAGGTCCACATCCCTTATTCTATCATAACTCTTGGTACCAATTTGGACCATGACTGCTAGCTGCTGACCACCCACTCTTTGGGTTCTCTGCAGCCATTCAATTATATCCTTGATCCTGGCACCAGGGAGACAATACACCATCCTATTTATTCCCCTAACCATTGAAACACTAATGTGAGACATATTGAAAGTCTTTCGAAAATCCAAATAGACCACATCCACTGGTCTCACCTTATCTATTCAGATAGTTCCATCCTTAAACAAAACTGGTAACAATTTTGTCAAACATGATATCCTATTCATAAATCCATGTCAACTCTGCCCAACCCTATCATTATTTTCTAAGAGTCCAATTATCACATCCTTTGTAATGGATTCCAGCATTTTCCCTGCTACTAATGTTAAGCTAACTGGTCTAATGTTCTGGCTTTCTTGCTCCCTCTCTTCTTATATAGTGGGGTTACATTTGTTACCTTTCACATTGCTTACCAATTTTATATCACCTAATTCTCTTAAATTCTCGAGAATATAAGGCTCCGCTCCTCAATCTCTATTTATAGGATAATCCTCTCATTTGAAGAATTCGTTCAGTGAACCTTCGCTGCATTTCCTTTAAGATAAGTCTAATCTTCCTGAGGTAAGAAAAACAAAACTGGACACAATAACCCAGGTCTGAGTGCACCGAGACCCCAGATCAGTGGCGGACTGGGTCTAAAAATATTGGTTGCCAGGAGACAAAGGGGGCCCACCCACAACTACAATGCTACCATTTAATTTTCATAACGAATAAATAAAATTTTCAAAAAATACAGATGGAAAAAAGGATACAATTAAAATTTTTGTGGAAAAAATGTGTATTTCTTAGTAATTACAGTGTACATGTACTGTACATATTACTGGCAGTAGATACCAAATGTAAATACAGAATGTTATAATTGAATTATTTATTTATTTAAATTTTAAGTAATTGGTTGATATTTTTAAATAGTTTACTGCACAATTTACACATTAACAGATAGTTCAAAAGCACAATAGAGCATTGCATGCAGTCCACTATATTAAGAGCAATCGTTTGTGTTCGCTAGATGATTGTGCGAATCTGCCAATAATTGCTTCTGCATCCAATTCATCTAACAATTCCTTTTCAATGGATAGCAACATGTATGATTCCAAATTCTCCTCAGACAGCGAATTTCTTAACCTTGTCTTTATGATCTTTAGCTTTGAAAATGTCCTCTCACATTGGACTTGAGTAACTGATAGTGTGCAGATGACTTTATAAAGTTCATAAAGGTTATCATATGCCTTGTCATGAAGTCTGTTGGATGCCAGAATTTTTAGTATACACGATGGGCAAGTGCTGCAAATTTTACAATTGTTGCAACTGGAATCCATATTCTCACCATCATTAAGCAATCACTTTAATACATCAAAGTTTGAAGCAAAAGAAAACAATTCCAATATTACTTGATCTTTGCTGATTTGTGGAAACAGCTTAATAATACCTTCCAATGCTTCATCTTCAAGGCCCTTCTCTGCAATAGTTTTAAACTTTGCTGGGTCCAAGCAGGACAAATCTTTATACAACTGTTTGTGTTGTACAAAGCGTGATTCTAGTGACTGGACAATGCGATCCATTATTAGGTTAAACACATTTACTCGAAAATTAGCTAGAGAATCTGAGGAATTTCTTCCATCATCAATAAGCTCATCTGCCATTCTTTTCTTCTTCCTCTGCCTCTTAACTGGCAATGCTGTTTCCAACGCATCGATTTCCAATGTTTGATTTTCATCCATATTCATCTGTGAAATCCTGTCATTACATTTATTTACAAATTCCAAAGCCTTGCTGTGAACGTTATCAAATGTTCTTGTCTGTTCCTTCAACTTTGTTGTAGCTGAATCTACCAAACTCCATGCAGTAAACATATCTAAACCACTTGTCTGTAGATAACTTGATAACGGGGTTGTAGTTTCAAATATATACAAGTAAGTAAATGCTGTCAATGGTTTCAAACTTTAGAAGACTTTGAAGTAAAACATTTGCTTCATGTTTTGTTTATGCATTAAACTTTTCTGAATCTTGTATCATTGATAAGCATGTCAATAGATTTACGAAAGTACTGGCAGCGGCATCATCAAACCGTCCAAATATAGTTGTTGCTGCATTAGATTTTTCTGGTCTCACCAATTAGCTTTAATCGTTTCATTTTTTCTTGTCCTAGATGTTTTCCAACAACTTCTATCCATACAGCCATTCTCTTGTATGATGCTTTCACAAAAGTTGCTATATTCTGGAACAAATTGAAAAAATAAACTGCAGGCACACAACATTTTGTTGTTTCAGTTATCATCAAATTCAAGACATGGGCATAGCACCATATATGAACATGTTGATCAGCCACATCAGCAATTTTACTTTGTAAACTATTATACTGGCCATGGTAGCTTGCAGCGCCATCTGTGCTATCAGATAAACATTTTTGGGGGTCAATTTTAAGATGCTGTAATGTTTCAATCAATAGATCAAAAAGTCCCTGTCCTGTACCATCATTACTTGGCACAACTGAAAGTAGTCGCTCACAGATAATACATTTAAGCACATACCAAATAATAATGCTAAACTGATCGATGGATGAATTATCTTGTGTTGAATCAACCTGAATAGAATAATATTTTGCTTGAGAAACTTCATGACTAATTCTTTCTTGTATCATATTCTTCATAATTTTGATTAACATGTTTATAGTTGTTTTACTCAGGTATGTAACAAGTCCACCATGGCCTTTACTTTGAGCCTTTCCTTGTTGCTCTAATCGTTTGATTCTTTGCTTAGACTTGTTTTGCACTGCAGAAACATGAGCTGCCATAATGGGGTCATATTTTGCCATCAACTGCACTGTAGCTAAAAAATTGCCATGATTCAGAACCTCATTATCTAGAGTGTAGGCCGATTCATTTCTGTGACCTCGAAAAGGAAGTGCTTGCTTGCCTAACATCTTTATGATGTCTATAATCCTCATGACAATACTTCTCTGCTTCAATACTTCTTCTTTCTTTTTAATTAGTGATGCTGCAAAAAATTTATCTAAGGTGCCATCATTAACCACACTGATATATTGCTGAGCATTTCTGACATGTGTTGTTGTCGATTCATGTAAAGTCAAGCTCTGGCTAATACGCCTGTAGTCACTAAAGCCACGTACAAAGGGTGATGGATTACAAGTGTTGGGAAACTCAAAGGCTAAGCAGTATGAACAATATAAGCATCTATTTTCTTTGTTATATGTTAGCCATTTTCTTGGGACTGAGTCATTCATAATTTTCCTCTCATACAAACGAGCATCAAATGGCAGATCATCAAGTGGCTGAAGTGGATGTTCAGCAAAAAACTGTTTTAGCTTTGCTCGTGATGGATATTGGAAGATTCCAGTAATTGATCTTTCGTTTTCTTGCGTAGGTTCATTTACAGGATGTGCTTCAGAAACCAAGTCATTTATGCTTGAAGGAATATCTGATTCCCTGTCACTAGTTGAAGCTATGTGTTCAGATGTTGCAACTACAGGCAGTACAGATACCGGAACAAGCAAGCCAGAAGAAATATTGGGCCTGGGTTGATTAGTAATGAATGCACTTGTATTTGTCTCTACATTCAAAGTAGCTCTTCTCTGTTCTTGTAACTCGCATGTCATTGCATCATCACCATGAGCATTGTTTCTTGTTTCTTGATTATTTGTTGCAGAACTGGATATTGATGTGGATTGTGCTTGTGGTATTATAAACTCTGTAATAGGCCTGCATCACTTGGCTGATTCCTTCCTTTTTGCTTCTTTTTGTTCTTTGCGTTTTAGTGACCCAGATTAATGCTTTTCCTTTCCATGCTGGTAGGGGTAATATTCCTGAAATAAAAACTTAATTAAAAATAGCCCACATTGGGAAAAATGAATATTGATGATTGCAAGAATAACTTGAAGGAACGCCAGATAAACCCCTACTTGATAAAAAATATAAAATAACTTACTTACACTTTATTAGGCTATGTTCATTAGTCAATACTACTGTGGCCTATGCAGCTTCAGAAGAGGAGATAATCCACTGTCCAGTGTTCACACCAGCAAGCAACTGAGACAACTGTTGAAACTTAGAAGTTTGGTCCGACTATAGTAATACATTAAGAATGGTCCCATGACCAAAGTTAACATGTCCAGTTTGATACCAGTGGAGTGTTACAAGTCGCAACCCTTTGAGTTTACCGATCATGGCTTATCACTTCAATATCTTTGACCTCATGATTCACGGTCAAAGGTACTGCTTCTCCTTTTCGGTGACCTCACAACCCTATGTACTGCTTGATATCCTTTCAAGTTGCCGACCATCTCAAATCACGAACTGTAACTTTATCTTTAAATTCATACACTCTTGCTGAAAACGTGGATTTCCAACTATGTCCGACCCGGGTGAACCAGCCCCCCCTCCCCCCCCCCCCCCCCCCCCCACTCCTTTTCACATCCGTTTAACACTGCTTCGTTTCTTCATACACTGGGTGATTATTTGTTTGTTTCTTTATTGCATTTTTATTTGGTATTGCTCTTTTTAAAAACAATTATATTTTATTAAGTTAGAATACAAATCTCAGGAAAGAAGTTGGAGATTTATTTATCTAATTAATTATAATTTTTAAGGGCCCTTCAGAGATTCACGGGCCCCTTCTTGGCTCTCCAGGCCCCAGACCGATGTACCGGCTGCACCAAGACTACTGCTTGATATCCTTTGAAGTTGCCGACCATCTCAAATCACGACTTGTAACTTTATCTTTAAATTCACACACTCTTGCTGAAAACAAGGAATTTCCTTAATTATGCCCGACCCGGGCCCCCCTATTCCACATCCTTCCACTACCTCCCCTGCTTTGTTCCTTTTCATGCACTGCTTATTTGTGTCCTGTTCTCTTTTTTTTCTTATTCCTTTTTATTACTAAAACAGTTGTCTGTGTTTGTTTCTTTATTGCATTTTTATTTGATATAGGGGGCCCACTTCATCAGGGGCCCACTTGCCATCGGGCAAGCTGACACCCTGGCCAGTCCGCCACTACCCCAGATTAGTGTTTTTCAAAACACTATACCGTGGGCAGCACGGTAACATAGTGTTGTTTGAAATGAAGAATTCAAAGATATTTCCACGAGGCCCATTTTCAAACTTCATTCTTCTGATGTAAACTTGGCCTGTGGAGAGCACATATTCAAAATCGAAATTTGTAAACTGATTGATTGGAAGTCAGGCACATTGAGAATCGCGGCCTCAGTGTGGGCCCCTGGTTGCTAAGCACCAGCCGAGTTCAGTGGTTCCAACCTGTGGTCCGCCGATGGTCCATGAAAATATTGTACGTGGTCTGTGGAAAAAAGATACAATTACGTGTTCCTCATGTATCACAAGCAATGTTACATTATTGTTCGTAATGTAATTTGTTTCACAAACATCCTTGCTAATATAATCATCAATGTATTTGCAAGTGTGCATCATAAACTACTGGAAATAGCTGAGCTTTTAATACCCGTTGATATATAAGTTTGACTCCCATCAGCTTTAGGCTCTGTAAAAAATCATTAAAACGGCGTTCATACATTTGTTGTCCACAAAAGCTTTTGATGACGATCTATTGTCCACACCAAAGGAAAAGGTTGGGAGGTTTTATACATCTACGATTGCTTTTACACCATAGGTTTTTAATTACAATGTGGGCACAGTTTGAAAGGAAACCAAAACCCTTAGACATGCAGGCATCTTTCTTTAATGTGAGCCAACTGAGATTTTAGCCCTTTCCTATGCAGAAATGCAAAATTAAAATTGCTTGCTATGTTTCTAATACCCCCAAATACAAATGTAGATTACGTAAAACTACCTGTTTCCTGACAGACCTCCCGGGATGGAGAGGTGAGGATTGTATGTCCCCTCGATCCATCCTTGGGTAGAAGACATGCATTTGCTCCAGACTATTTGGATCAAGGTCTCAAGGTCCTGGTGGCTGAAATAGGGTTCAACTCGTTCTTCAGGCTCCTGTCCATCTGTTTCTGGCTTCAGGACACGTTACACGGTCTTGTGAACACAGGTGGGCAGGAGAGAGTGAGATGACTGTGTTGGACTGGCATTTAGATATGGTCCTGGGCAAGTGTACGGACCAACAATACCAACTCCCAATACTTCCAGCTGCACAGGGGCACCAGACAAGGATGCCCACTGTCCCCGCTGCTGTTCGCACTAGCAATCGAACCGCTAGCAATTGCGCTCAGGGCAGCAAAAAATTGGAGGGGGATCCGAAGGGGAGGCAGAGAGCACAGAGTCTCACTCTATGCAGATGATCTGCTCCTCTACATCTCGGACCCACAAAGCAGCATGGACGGAATCATCGCGCTTCTGAAAGAGTTTGGACCCTTCTCGGGCTACAAACTCAACATGAGCAAAAGCGAGATCTTCCCAGTACACCAGCAAGGGGGGGGGGGGGGGGGGCAGCACTAAAGGGGCTGCCGTTCAAACAAGCCCGACATAAATTCCGCTACCTGGGGATCCAAATAGCCCATGACTGGAAAGGGATCCACAAATGGAACCTCACCAGCCTGGCGGAGGAAGTAAAAAAGGACCTGCAAAGATGGAACACACTCCCACTCTCCCTCGCAGGAAGAGTCCAGACGATCAAAATGAACGTATTGCCCAGGTTCCTCTTCCTGTTTAGATCCATTCCGATCTACATCCCCAAGGCCTTCTTCAAAGCGCTGGACAAACTTATCATGGTGTTCCTATGGGGGGGGGGGGGGGGGGGGGGGGGGTAAAAATGCTAGGATCCCAAAGAAGGTCCTACAGAAAACAAAATCCAGGGGGGGGGCTTGCCCTCCCGAATCTACAATTCTACAAATGTCAGACAAGGCTCCCATCTGCAACAACCATAGGTTCAAACTAGCACTGACTGACGCCACCTTCAAAAGGTGGAGGCAGGACGGGGGGACACTGACAGTCAGGGACCTATACACGGACGACAGAATCGCAACACTGGACGAACTGACAGAGAAATTTCGGCTAGCCGGGGGGAACGAGCTACGGTACCTGCAGCTCAAAAACTTCCTACGAAAGGAGACAAGGACGTACCCACAACCGCCACGACAGACACTACTGGAAGACCTACTGGACGCAAGTATCCTAAAGAAAGGGAACTGTAGCGACATGTATGACCGACTGGTAGAAAGGGACGACACCGTACTGGACGCAACAAGAAGGAAATGGGAGGACGACTTGGGGATGGAGATAGGGTGGGGACTCTGGAGCGAAGCACTGCATAGGGTCAACTCCACCTCCACGTGCACAAGGCTCAGCCTGACGCAACTAAAAGTGGTACATAGAGCCCACTTAACGAGAAACCGTATGAGTAGGTTCTTCCCGGAGGTGGAAGACAGATGTGAACGGTGCCAAAGAGGCCCGGCCAACCACGCCCATATGTTCTGGTCTTGCCCCAGACTTGTGGAGTACTGGACAGCCTTCTTCGAGGCTTTGTCCAAAGTGGTGGGGGTGAGGGTGGAGCCATGCCCGATAGTGGCGGTCTTCGGGGTTTCAGACCAGCCAGATCTATTCCTGGGGAGGAGGGCGGACGCCCTTGCCTTTGCCTCCCTGATCGCCGGCCGTAGAATCCTGTTTGGCTGGCGGTCAGCAGCACCGCCCAGATCTGCAGACTGGCTGTCCGACCTCTTGGATTCTCTCCAAATGGAGAAAATCAAATTCGCCATCCGAGGGTTGGACGACAGCTTCCACAGAACGTGGGAGCCATTCATGCAACTGTTCCAGGACCTGTTTGTGGCCAACGTACAAGAGGAAGAATAGTCGGGGGAAGGTAGCCGGGGGGGGGGGGGGGGGGGGGGGGGGGCTACGGGTTCGTTACGGGGGTTTGATGGCTAGCTAAGGCCCAAAACCAAACTAAATAAATGCCAATAAACATGTTGGGGAATGTAAAATATGTATGCCGGCTAAAGGGGGGAGGCCACAGTTATTACTACGAAGATGCTTACCTGTAAATATATATGTTGATTTTTGCGTGTTCTTTTTTTTTCTCTCTCTCTAACAATTTGTAATTTGTTCAATATAAAACATGAAAACTGAATAAAAAACATTTATAAAAAAAAAGATATGGTCCTGGGACCTAGCAACTACAACTAAAGTCACCTGAAGTTCAAAATCCATTTGTGAGGATACAATGTCCATTATTAAATGTTACTTTTTAAAAATAAAGAGTTCACTTCCCAAATAGCTTTGTGGGCTGGATGTTCCCATCACACATGTCATAATTTTACTGCTTTGTATGACTCTGGTAGTTGCTATGTCCATGTGTGCACAAAGCTTTTTACCCAAGATGGTGTCCTGTGCATTCCTAATGGAAATGTACACACATAACTTGTTTTTCATTTTTAAGTCATAGTTGGCTACATGGCACAGAGCTGGGCGGAGTGGGCAGGGTAAGTTCCTTCAGCAAAGAGCTGGCAGTGATACGATGGGATGAATGATCTCCTCCTGAGCTGTCAACTTTATAGAATTATAGAACAGTACAGCACAGAACAGGCCCTTCGGCCCTCGATGTTGTGCCGAGCAATGATCACCCTACTCAAACCCACGTATCCATCCTATACCCGTAACCCAACAACCCCCCTTTAACCTTACTTTTTAGGACACTACGGGCAATTTAGCATGGCCAATCCACCTAACCCGCACATCTTTGGACTTTCTAAAATACAAAAAAGGATTCCCTCCAAGTTTCAGTTTAGCTTTGTTATACTTTGAAATATGACAGCTTCCAGTCTCTAAGTGTCAAAAAACAAATCCAATGAAAATGATTCAAGTGTAGAAAAGAGTATTAGCGGGAATCGCAAGGACATCTTTGAGTCATTTGGTTGCAGCCCATTTTCCTATCTGGTGTGATTACTATCTCGTGTGTATAGTCCACTGATACCTGTCATGTGAGAGTACCTTTACGAAATGGGTGTTTATAAATGGGTGTGTATATAAATATCTGTAGTGAGAGTACCTTTAAGAAATGGGTGTTGACTGCTACAGTGATGTCAGAGTGGGTGGAGCTGGGCTGTCTATCAGCTTTTTACAGGGTGCAGGCTGTGTTTTAGTTTTGTTTTCGGTGTTGGAGCTGAAGCCAGACCAAGCAGGTGTACTGCTGTTCTCTCTGCCATCAAAAGACTATCTCTTGACCATTTGATGAATTCAGAATTATAAATGTTCTCAGTAGTGAATGTAAACCTTATGTGCTTCTGTCAAAAGGTGTTTTTAAGTCATATGGATGTTAAAAGGAAAGCTTAAATGATTACTTTGTGTTGTATTCTGTGGGGGTTGTATTTAAATTAATGGTTGCCAAGATGTTCACAAGTTTGAGTTCAACTTGAGTTCATTGAATAAACATTGTTTTGCTTTTAAAAAATACTTTTCCATTTCTGCTGTACCACACCTGTAGAGTGCACCGTGTGCTCTCCATAGCACAATCTATTAAAGGTTGTGGGTCAGGTGAACTCCATGATACACTTTGAGGTTCTCTAAACCCTGGCCTCTAACACACCCAATTAATCAAAGGTTGTTGGTGCGAGGTATTAGAAGATGGGCAAGGACAATATTGGAAATGAAGATAACTCTGGAAGAAAACAGAAACTACAAATGCCGGCAATCTGAAAGAAAAAGAATAACTAGAAAATGCATTCAGCAGAAGCAAAGAAATAAAAACGGTTACTGTCTTTCAGATATTTAATTGGCAGATCATCAGCAAGGTGACACTGAGAGACAAAAATGACAAAGAAAATGTGTAGGCAATGGTGATGATTAGATGACACTAAAGTTGAGACAGAAAAGCCTGCAGACAGCTGGGGAAAGTGAGAGTGTGAAAAATGAGATTGGGGTGGGAGAGGTTAATACCAGCCTAACCAGCCTATTGGCAACTTGAAAGGATCAGTTCAGCCATCTCTTTTGTATTGATCCAATTTTGTTGCCATTGGCTTCAATGGAAATTCAATAGGACAGTGGTGTAAAATGGGCAGCAATCCAATCCTCTTTGTTTTCTGCTGGGGCAGTGAGGTTAAAATTACTTCCAAAGAATGATGCAGTTTTAAGGCTCTGGCAAAGGCAGAAAGTTAACCAGATGGGCCAAATGTCCTCAGGAATTCCTCAGTAATTAATTGGTAAATTGAGAAACCCCTTGGACAAAGGCACAACCTCGATTTAATGTTTCCAAGGTAAATATTGACTAGAGACAGGGTGAGGCCTCAAGGCTGAACTGGTTCTGCCACATCTGTGGAGGCTGATACACTTACAGCAAACTGGCACCATATCATTTTCATCTGATTTGCATGTGAGGCAGAATTACGAAAGAACTGTGTTGCAACCGGTTTGTAGTAATTAAAAACAATTTAAAGTTTGTGACTGACTCCTGGGCACCCTGGCAGTGGAAACTGGAATTGCAGGGTGACAAGGGGCAGTGCCTGCCCAGGTGCCAGGGACAGTGTTGGGGTGTTGCCTTGGCCTAACTACCCGGGGGCTCCAATGGCCTCCGAGCTCCCCCGGCATGGCCACCAGGCCAGGTTTCCATTCTTGGAGACCAGTACTAATTCGCGCCGGCCTCAGGCCTCGAGGTGAATACCGGGAGCTGGGGGTACTCTGGACTAAAACGGGCTGCGCATAGTTGAATGGGTGTAATGACTCAGATGCTGATCGTTTTGGGCGTAACGGATCGGGTTCATCACGCTCGGCTGGGCGCCCGGCATGAAAGCCGTTTCGCGCCTCTCGGCTGTTCACCGGGAATAGCAGGATCGGTGCCGGGCGCCACGCGACGGGAAAATCGCGCCCCCTGGCGAAATGTCAGAAATCAAATAGAAATCCTTGTATAAGATAAACTATGTCTTTTGAAATCAGAATTATTGATCAATAAATGGACTTTGTCATTGACTTCCAGGTAAGGGAATGAAAACTTTCTCCATATTCAGCTTTATGGTTTATTGGTAACATACAAGTTAAATCTGGCCACCAAGAGCAGCTCCCATTCCCCCTGGAGCATTTTTCACAGTCTGTGGAATCTGTTTAATATTGCTTAATCAAGATAAGAACCTGGAACTAAATTACCGACCATTAGGAACAGGAATGACAAGTCTCGTCATCGTACTGTGTTTATAATCCTGAAAACGTACCTTTGTATTTAAGACTGCGATTTTTGCTGCAGTGTTTCAGCAACATGTGCTTCAGAATATACGCCTTGGTGCTTTTTTCCACAATAGTAAGTACGAGTTTATTTTACTCATTTGTTTTTAATGTTTATTGGTAAATAACTATTGAATGTACCTTTACTGTCACATTATTAAAATGGGTTTAATAAATTTGAACCTGAATTTGTAAGTGTATGGTTTATGCAGTTATATAAATTTGATAGATCAAATACGCTTCAAGTGTACATCTGTTCAAGCTTTTGTTTCAGTAAAGTTCAAAATACTTTTTGCAATGTTAGTCCACCCTACTAAATTTTATTTTATTCATGACCTGATGAACTATCCATTGCCTAAGTAGAATTTATTCAGCTTTATGATACCTTTTGTGCGTCGTCAAGAGTGACCTTTAGGTGCAAAAGGACAACCATACCTCAGTATGGTCTATGTGTTACAAGGATTTAAAAAAAATCAAACTGCAGTCTTTACACAATCTTTGTACAGACATCTCGCCGAGTTGAGAACAGTTAACAGTTCCGTAAAAGTTCATTTGAAGCATTACAATTGTCTTCTAATGCCCATAGTTACTTTAATTCCAAATGTTTAAAATGAAGGAAACAAATACTTTCCTGAGGATGATTTTCAAACTTCAGAGAGTCACCTTGGTCTGTGGGGAGCACATATAGGTTTGTTCACTGATCGATTGAAAGTCACGCACGTTGTGCATCAAATATACGACCAACAGGCATGGCTCTCTGAAAGGAATACAAAGTGTGAAGGTGATCAATTGTTTTTCCATTTACACAGGAGGTGATTTTATTATTGAGAGACGATAAATTCTGCTCACTTTTGTTTACCGATGTAATGAGAGTTGTAGAGCAAATATGAACTCTTATAACTTCCTGTTTAATTCTCACACAGTAATCCTGCTGTGTCTTTTAAAGGATGTTTTCATATATCCCTCTTGTCCTTATATGAATGTATTATTGGATATTGACATATATCCCTGACCTCCAGCACAAGCTCGAGGGGCAGAGATAAATGTCTACTTAAAGCTTTATTACATACCCCCCAATAAATAATAAAACACAATGCCTTATGTGCAGCAGATATGAGGCGAAGGTATCGATTATACTCACATATGGTGCTTACGCTAGCCTCAAAAAGAGTAGATCAAAGTATTATTTTTACCCACACTTTGCGTTTCGGAATGTTGTATCTTATTCCTTTTACTACATGGCACTGACTCCGTTTATTGGTTTGCTAACTCCTGTTTTGTGTGCACTTTCAATATGTCATCCTTTCCAGCCTTTGTTACATATAAACGTATTATATATCTAGTATGACATTCAAATATCCTTCTTTATACTCGCCCTACCCCATGTCAAGCTAATCTAGTATAACATATATAATTCTACAGGATATCAATTAATATCATTCTGTTTAATAATCCATATGTGCCTGTCCTTAATTAGCCAATGTCTTCAGCCCTAAAATTCTTTTTGACCTTCTCCAATAGTTTTCAGTGTGTTTTGTGATCAGCACACAGTCTAAACCAATTCTGATCAACGTAACATAAAATCATAACTATATTCTTCCAGATTCCACCAAGTGTACTGTCAAAAAATACATTTCTAGTGTTCATGGATCGGCAATGATTTATATTTTAATTACACCTGTGTGTGGGGCAGTTATGTTTGTTGTGTCAAAATCCTCAATGGAATTTAAATATTGTTAGTTAAATTCCTCCATTTGCTATCCTAACATTTCCAGCTGAAAGTGTAGTTTTATGAGCATTACCAGGTCTAGATGGACTGCGACACTTAAAATCCAGTGTTAAACAAGATACTCCACCCTTTAGGGTAGTTTCACTTGCTTCACCGAGTAGTAATGGGGCGTTAATAGCCTCAAAATGGGGTCAGTATCCTTCCTGCCCAATTGATGTTGACAATGTGTCCATTTTGAAAAGGTGCTTTTGTGATAGGTGTCCAATGTGCCTGTCTGTTTCAGATGGTGGTCTTTGTTATTAAACAAATCCTAGTTTTCACTTTTAGTTGGAAGTGATTGGACCTTGCAGCATATAGTCTGATTGGTTTGAGATGTGACAGAGTTGAAGAGTCTCAACAAAGATAAGTTTGGGATTATGGACATGCCAACTCACACAAATATATCACGAGAAATGGGAATTCACGGTAAAGTTGTGCCTCTCTCGCAATCTCACAAGTGAACAATAATGAATCAAGATTTTCCCAAAACTTATTTCTCTTGTAGTATCATTAATATTGGAGGAGGGTGGGAAAGGTACAGATACCTGTGGGGGTCTCCCTATCACTACGGTCCCTGGAGGGTGAGGTGTGTTGGGTTATCCTCATACCTGGGGGTGGGGGGCACTCAGGCAATCCGGGGTTGGGGCTGCTGTGTGGTGTGCTGTGGGTGGGAGTGGGCTTCGGATGGAATAGGATAGCCTCAACTATCATGGCCCTGGCGTGGTGGATGTTGCAGTGGGTCAAGTAGGCAACCATTGCCCCCTTGACCAACTCACGGTCCATCATGCCAGGGTTATGATTGTCGAGACCACAAATGAATCCCGGACATCTGGGGCTGGATTCTCCGCACCCCGATGCAGAAATCACATGGAAGAAACTGGAGAATCCAGTTTCGCACAAGGAATTGGGACCGGCGCCAGTTCCTTGATTCTTCGGCCTCCGAAAAGCAGTGTACTCGGGGAGTACGCCGCGCTGCGTATCCCCTTCCAGTGGCCATTGCCAGAGGCCCGCTGCACTATTCTCCACTCCCGACCGCCGAAGTCCCAGGGGCATGGATCTAACATGGTCCTGCCATTCGGGATACTCGCGTGGCGGCTGTGGGCTCAGTCCGTGGCCTCCCTGGTCGGGGGGCGGGCTGATGAGAGGGCAAGGGGGCCTCATACGGGACCGGGATATTTTTGAACAGGCGATCCGGGTCGGGCGCACGGCTGATTGGGGGCACTATTTAGGAGGTCCAGCTCCATGGTCTGAGTCTGCCATGGAGCATGGCGCAGCCGCTGGAGACCGCCGCCATGACTATGTGCGGCCTCTGACGGAAGTGCTAATGGGACTGAACGTTGATAAATCACGACAGGGGCGAAATTCTCCGCGGACCGACGCGACGCCCATTTCTGGCGGTAAAAAGCGGTGCGGATGACTCCGGCGTCAGGGCCTTCTTTTAAGCCGGTAATCTCCGTTTCCGAAAGGGCCAGCAGCGGACTGACGCGATACGCGTCAGTTTCACCCGCTGCGGAAGTGGCGAGTCCCGGCGTTTGTGTGGTGGGGAGAGAGAGACCCGGCGTTGGGAGGGGGGGGGGGGGGGGAGGAGGAAGAGAGACCCGGCGTGGGAGGGGGGGGAGGAGGAAGAGAGACCCGGCGTTGGGGGGGGGGGAGGAGGAGGAAGAGAGACCCAGCATGGGGGGGAGGGGAGGAGGAGGAAGGGAGACCCGGCGTGTGTGGGGGGGGGGGGGGGGGTGGGGGAGGAAGAGAGACCCGGCGTGGGGGGGAGGAGGAAGAGAGACCCGGCATTGGGGGGAAGGAGGAAGAGAGACCCGGCGTTTGGGGGGGGGGAGAGGAGAAGAGAGAGACGCGGCATTGAGGGTGGGGGGTTGCGGCGATGAGGGGGGGGGTTGAGGGGGGGTTGCGGTGTTGAGGGTGGCGGGTTGCGGCGATGAGGGGGGTTTTGAGGGGGGGGTTGCGGCGTTGCGGCGTTGCGAGGGGGGGGGTTGCGGCGTTGAGAGGGTGGGGGGTTGCGGCGTTGAGGGTGGGGGGTTGCGGCGTTGCGAGAGATGGGGCGGCGTTGGAGGGGGGGTAGGGGTGGTGGGGAGGGGGGTAGGGGTGGTGAGGGGGGGTGGTTGGGGTAGGGGGCAGCGGCGTGCAGAGGGGGGGCGACGGTGCGTTGGCCTCGGGCATCCGTCGCCCCCCCCCCTCTGCACGCCCCCCCATCATGCCCCCAAACCCCCCCCACCACCCCACCCCCTCCAACGCTCCTACCCCCCCACCACCCCCACCCCCCTCCCCACCACCCCTACCCCCCTCCCCACCACCTCTACCCCCCTCCCCACCACCCCTACCCCCCTCTCAACACCGCAACCCCCCCTCCAATGCCGCAACCCCCACCTCCAACGCCGCAACCCCCCCCAACACCGCAACCCCCCCCCAACGCCGCAACCCCCCCCAACGCCGCAACCCCCCCCACGCCGAAACCCCCCCCAATGCCGCAACCCCCCCCCAACGCCGCAACCCCCCCACAACGCCGCAACCCCCCCCCAATGCCGCAACCCCCCCAACGCCGCAACCCCCCCAGCGCCGCAACCCCCCCCCCCCCCACCGCCACACCCCCCCCCCCCCAACGCCGCAGGTTGACGCCGTTTTAAAGCTACTCTGTTATTCGCCGACGTGACCCGTGGCCACGTCGGCGGGACTTCGGCCCATCCGGGCCGGAGAATTAGTGAAAGAAAAATATAATGAAATCCCGCCGGCAGCCTCTGAAAACAGTTGGCGCCGCAGGTTGACGCCGTTTTAAAGCTACTCTGTTATTCGCCGACGTGACCCGTGGCCACGTCGGCGGGACTTCGGCCCATCCGGGCCGGAGATTTAGTGAAAGAAAACAGTTGGCGCCGGCGGGATTTGCACAACGCCGGTTTTTGGCCGGTCAGAGAATAAAAAACCCGGCGGGAGCGGGATTAACGCCGCTGCCGGCCGATTCTCCAACCCTGCGTGGGGTCGGAGAATTTCGCCTCAGGTCCCTGGTAGCCCCCTGCAGGGCTATGAATATGGAGCCTTTTGACACCAGTTTTTCTGTCGTGAAAGGCCACAGTTTTTACGATGGCGTGGGGACATAATCCCTGAAACGGAGAATCCAGCCCCTGATTCCCGGCAGCGTGGACCGGCGAATCACAGGAGGGCGGAGCATAGAGCACCGGGCCCACTAAATCTATTTACACACTCCTGCTGGCGTACGGCGTGGAAATCAGTGATGCTGCCAGTGGGGGGGGGGGGGGGGGGGGGGGTTGAAGTATGGTGTTCGGATCGGCGCCCAGCGCTGATCCCAATTTTCCCCGGCGACCGATTCTACGTCCCAGAATGGAGAATCCAGCATAATCTCTCAAACGGAGAATCCAGCCGTACATCCAAATCATTGATACAGATTGTGAAAATCTGGAACCCAAACACTTATGGTCCTCCATAGTCACAGCCCGAGAATGACTCATTTATTCCTACTCTCTCTTTTCATTCTGTTAATCCATGCCAGTATGTTACCTCCCATTCCGTGTACTTTAGTTTTGCTTACTAACGTCTTATGTAAACTGTTATCGAAAGCCTTCCAAAAATCCAAATACACCACATCTACTGGTTCCTCTTCATGTATTCTGCTGATTACTCAAAGTGCTCCAAAAGGTTTGTTAAACATGATTTCCCTTTCATAAATCCATACTGACTCTGCCCAATCCTGCCATTATGTTCTAAGTGTTCCCATCACATCCTTTACCATAGATTCTAGCATTTTCTCTACCACTGATGTCAGGTTAACAGGTATGTGGGACGGGATTCTCTACAAATCAGCTCTCTCTCAAAATGGGGAGAGCAGCCTATATTCCTCAGGGACTATGGAAAATTTCACAGATCTCCTTTGTTGAATTCTAAAATTCTTCCAATCCTCTGGTTTGCTACCATTTTTGGCAATTTTCTAAACCACTTCCTTTAATCTAATATAATCTTTAACCTCTCTTGTCATCCACTTTTTGTGCCTCTCACTTTGGTTTTGACAATTGGTGTATATCCCTTTGTCTGGGGTCCTGGAATTGTTAATGTTCCAACCATAAAGTCTCAATGGGAGGTTGCAGGGTCCTTTGTTCTAGTGATGAATTAGCTCTGATTGGTCAGACCTGGTTTATGAAATGCAGATGGACTTTATATCATTCTCTTTAAAGTTAGTCTCTGCAACCCACATGGATCATGAGTAACTCTTCAAAGATATCAAGGTGCAATGTTCTGTGATACTGCCAAAGAGCTCTTATTGTTCCAGGGCCACAGCCAGTCTTAGCTTCAGGCATTTTAAAAGGTCATTGTCCAGTTTTAAAACCCTGCGCGGGATTCTCTGTCAGCCGACGCTGGAATCGGGAAACGGAATTGGCGGAGAATCGCTTCCGTCCTCTCGCCAGCGGTGTAAATGTGTTCCAGAACCCACATACAGTTAATGCCGTTGGCATATTATTAGCAGGCGTGACCCTGTATTCTCTGGGGCCTCCGCAATTATCCGCCGCCGTTGGGCTGAATTCCCGACAACGAGTTTCACTTGTGCTTTTAAAAATTGTGAAACAGGCGCTGTGGATGCTGAGGGAGAGAGGGGTTACGGAAAGTGTCCAACATCGCCATAGTTTACTGACAGTTGTGCCGCTGTCTGGGGGCTGCTGCCAGGGCTGGGGGGGGGGGGGGGGAGTAGCAGGGGGTGGCCAGGTGGTGGGTTGTGAGGTCAGGGTGGACAGGCCCATAACTGCAAGGCAGCTGTGCACACCGCTGAATGCCCACTGTGACCTTATGGCCACAGGTTGTATGGGTGTCCCCCCAGTTCACCCCCCCTAGGTGCCCTCTGACCCCAGCCGACTCAACAGCCGTATGGGTGCCTTCCAGCGCAACCAGTGGCATCTTGTTGGCTGGGATGAGTGTGTGTGGGGAGTGAAGTGCGTATTTGCGGCTGCAGCTTGTCGGCCTCCTGAGTGTCAATGGCGAATCCGGCCCCATTTCTCATTGGAGTCGATTACGTTCCACATGGCGTCGATACTAGCCCCTTAACAGCCACTGAATCGGTCCAGATACAGCCCCGGTTTTGCTGTTGCGGAAGTCCACGAACCCTGCCTCGGCGTCAACACTTGGTCTCAGGACGGAGAATCCAGCTGTCGGTCTTTTTATTATTTCAGCATCCTTTTGCCTTATCTGCTGACATATATTTAAGTTTATATGATCTGTCCATCCCTGCCATGCTCTGACCCTGATTTCCCTTATTGCCATGCTGCTCTCTTGCTTTCTTTTCTCTCTTTAATTTATCACATCCTCTTAAACTTGATCCCTCACCCTACAATTTAGTTTAAAATCCTCTCTGCTGCCCAATTATATGACCATCAAAACATTGGTCCCAGCACGGTTCAGATGAAGACCATTCCAATGCAATGACTCCCACTTTCCACATACAGCCGCCAGTGCCCCATGAATCAAAACCGTTTCTCTCACACCGAGCTTTAATCCAAATATAACTCTCTAATCTTATTTATTCTCTGCCAATTTGTTCATAGATGCGGTAAGAATCCTGAGATCAATAACTTTGCGGTTTGCCTTTTAATTTAGCCCCAAACTGCTCACACTCGCTAAGCAGAACCTTTTATATTCATTATACTTACATTGTTGGTAGTTGTATGGACCACAACCACTGGATCCTTCCCTCCCACTGCAAGTCCCTTTCCAGCCCAGAGCAGATGTCCTGAACACAGCTATCTGGACTCTCGCTCTTGGCTGCAGAGAACTGTGACTCTCCGATGACTATACGAACCCCTACTACCACCACCTATCTATTAACTTCTCCCACTTGAATGGCTTCTTGAACCACAGTGCCATGGTCAGTTTGCTCGTCCATCTTACAGCTCTTGCTTTCATCTATTTAGGCTGCAAGAACATCACACATGTTGGACAATTGTAAAGTCTGAGGCTCACCCTTTTCTATCTTCTTGATCCCTTTACCTGCCTTACTTGCAGGCATAGCCTCCTATCTTTGACAACTGACCAGATCAGAAGATCCCAACCTAAGGGATGTGACCATCGCCTGAAACAAAGCATCAAAGTAACATTCCCCTCATTGATATGTCACAGCTCTGCCTCCAATTTAATGGCTCTGAGTTGAAGCTCCTTAAGTTGTAGACACTTAGCAGATGTATGTTTGGCAATCAACAGCTCCCACTTTCTGCAGTCGCAACACATCTTTTACCCTGCCATCCTCATTGTGTCCAAGTAAGTAACTAATGAATTATTTTCTTAATGATTTTTAAGTTAAATTAATGCTCTTGTCATTGCCATTTTCTGTACTAATTAAAATCTCAGTAATCCAACAAACACTATCATTTAATAAAATAAATAATTGAATCATTAGATTCTTACTTTGCTTCTGCGAGTGTTTCTTAATTAATAATAATCATAAGGTAGCAATTTAAGGGTTATTAAAAAACATTTAACTTTTTTCCAAAATCCAGTTTTTTTTCCACACACACCCTAACAGCACTCACTAACCAAGTTACAATTTTCCTGTAAATCGTACCAATATATATATAAATTCCAGTAACACTTAACACATCTTACTTGTAATACTAAACCATACTATAAAAATAATAATAGTAATCTTTATTATCTTTATTGTCACAAGTAGGCACACATTAACACTGCAGTGAAGTTACTGTGAAAATCCCCTAGCTAGTCGCCACATTCTGGTGCCTGTTCGGGTACACAGAAGGGGAATTCAGAATGCCCAATTCAGCTAACAAACGCGTCTCTCAAGACTTGAGGGAGGAAACTGGAGCACCCAGATGAAACCCACACAGACACAGAGAATGTGCAGACTCCCTACAGACAGTGACCCAAGCTAGGAATCGAATCTGGGACTCTGACGCTGTTAAGCAACAGTTCTAACCACTCGTATCAAATCTATCCCTAGAGTGGATAGAAAATAATCACCAGCCAATGACCTACCTGCTTCCCAGTCACACTTCGATTTTTTTAAAGGTTCTAACTGACACTTGTTTAGTTTAACACCCCTGATGGACTGGGCGGTATTCACGACTCCCTGAAGTTTCTTGCGGTCTTGGGCCGAGCAGTTGCCATACCAGGCTGTGATGCAGCCAGATAGGATGCTTTCTTTGGTGCACCTGTAAAAGTTACTCAGAGACAATGTGGACATGCCGAATTTCCTTAGTTTCCTGAGGAAGTATAGGCGCTGTTGTGCCAGAGAGAACCGCTGGATGTGGTTTAGACTTTCAAAAGGCTTTCGACAAGGTATCAGATAGTAGATTACTATGTATAGTTAAAGCGCCTGGGATTGCGGGTAGTGTCTTGTGATGGATGGAAAGTTGGTTTGCAGACAGGAAGCAAAAACGTGGAATAAATGTATCTTTTTCCGATTAGCAGGCAGTGACTAGTGGGGTACGGCAGGAATCTGTGCTGGGACCCCGACTGTTCACATTATATATTAATGATTTGAACGAGGAAACAAAATGTATTGTCTCCAAATTTGCAAACAATACCAAGTTGGATTGGAGGGTGAGATGTGTGGAGGATGCAGAGATACTTCAGCAGGATTAGGACAGGCTGAATGAGTGGGCATATGCATGGTAGACGCAGTACAATGTGGATAAATGTGAGGTTATCCGTTTTGGTAGCAAAAATAGGGAGGCAGGTTTGGCTGAGTGTAAATTGATAGAGGTGAATACTCAGCGAGACCTTGGTATATTAGTTGCTGAAAGTAAGCACGTAGGTACAGAAGGCAGTAAAGAAGGAAAATGGTATGCTGGCCTTCATAGCACGAGGAATTGAGTATCGGAATAGGGATGTTTTACTGCAATTCTATAGGGCATTGATGAGGCCACACCTGGAGTACTGTGTGCAGTTTTGGTTTCCTTATCCGAGGAAGGATGTTCTTGTGATGGAGGGAGTGCAGCAAAGATTTACAAGGCTTTTCCTGGGATGGCAGGATTGTCATATGATGAAAGTCTAAATTGGTTAGGATTATATTAATTGGAGTTGAGAAGAGTGAGAGGAGACCTCATGGAAACCTATAAAATTCTAACAGGATTAGACATGGTAGACTCAGAAAGAATGTAGCCGATGGTGGGGAGTCCAGACCTAGGGGGCATAGTTTGAGGATAAGGGGTAAACCTTTTATGACTGAATGAGGAGAAATTTCTTCATGCAGAGAGTGGTGAATCTATGGAATTCTCTACCACAGAGTAGTTGAGGCCAAAATGTTGTGTAATTTCAAGAAGGAATTAGATATAGCTCTTGGGGCTAAAGGAATCAAGGGATATGGTGGGAAGGCAGGATTAGGGTATTGTACTTGATGATCAGCCACGATCATGATGAATGGTGGAGCTGGCTCGAAGGGCCAAATGGACTCCTCCTCCTTCTATTTTCTCTGACTGATTTGAGGTGATTGGGCAAGATTCTCCAGTCCTCCAGCTGCTTGTTTCTTGGGAACATGCCATTCGCTGGCGTTGGGATTCTCTCTTCCCACTTGGCAGTAGGATTTCCCATTGAAGCTGCACCACATCGCTGGGAAACCGGAGAACCTGGGTGCGCAGCTGGAGGGAAAAGGGAATCCCAGCGGCTAGAGAACTCCAGCTCATATCTTCAGAATAGAACTCACAGAATCTATTCAGCAGTTTGACATTGTAAGCTATGTTAATTTTAGATATTTAAATGGTGACTACTGAAATTCTTAATTTTAGGACCTGTGTATAGTCGAAGGAAAGCATTCAGTGGTGTTGCACCGTGAGAAGAGAAGATGGATTTCTGGTACTTTCCAACTTAGAGAAGAAGATCCAGGACCTTTTCCTAAAGATGCAGTCAAGGCAAGTATCAATATGAATGATAAAGAAAAAAGGAGTTTTTTTTAGTTACTAGAAGGATAATGAAAAATATCCAAATCTTTCAAAGAGCCATTAGTTGGTTCAATTTCACTATCTATTTATTTCGTATAAATTAATAATAATTTTTTAATTTCGTATTTCGAGTGCGTAGGTTCATAGTCTCATGAATTATATTGGTGACTGGCATTTAGTAGCCTGATATCTATTAATTATTGATTCATTCAATGTCTGAAAAAAACATTAGCTTGATATTGACTATTTAAATTCATTTAGTCCTTATTACTTTCATAAAGATATTTAACAAACTGACTTTTAGAATCAAAGGATAAAAGCAAATAACTGAGGATGTTGGAATCTGAAAGAGAAAATGCTGGAAAATCTCAGCAGGTCTGGCAGCATCTGTAGTGAGAGAAAATAGTTAACGTTTCGAGTCCAGATGACCTTTTGTCAAAGGGTCTGACCAAAGGGCTTACCAGCAAACCTGTAATACAGGTACTGTCATACATCCCCTAATGCAAGCACACACATATATACAGTGGTAGAGATCACCACAGTGTAACACTCTTATGTTCTGCATACAGAAAGGAAGGATGCCAGAGTAGATAACAGTCAGTATAACATATTTGACAGTGCTGGATACCAACATTCATATCCATAGGCTTTGCATGCCTACCGACCATGGGATGCGGAAAATTATCTAACAGACTTCAGCCCTGCGGAGGACACTAATAAATTCAAATATTTTAAAATGGATTATTCTAACAGGCATTTTAGATGAACAGTCTTTGCATTGAAACTATAATACCATTGTGTAAAGTCAAGAGCAAAGTTTTTACCATGTTTGGAAATTAATAATTCACAAATATTTTTACAATTTAATAAAAACAATTATAAGATCATTCTACTCACAATTATTTATTTCCACAAGTAACAATTTTTATTATTTCTGAAAAAAAGAGAGATACCATCAAAGCATTTTGTCTTGCACTCATCAGGTAGGTCGATGAAATGCTTCGATTGGCTGCCTTTCTTCTTTGACAATATTCAAGTTTTGTAATGCTAAATGATTATTACTAACACTTTCACTCTTTTGCAGGTTTTCAATGACAAGTCACAAAACCATACAGTAACTTTTTCACTTCAAGGACAAGGTGTGGACGCTGAACCTGAAAAAGGCTTGTTTTCAATTGATCGGTATACTGGACAAATAAGTACGAATCGCAAAGTTGACCGTGAAAAAACAAAACAATTTCTGGTACAAAATATTTTAATTTATGTTTTTAAGATAGCAGTTTTACTATGTGATTTAAAGCACCTATGTTGAATCCTATAACTGCCGTCTGTGGAGAAGGGCTGACCAGAGGTCACTGTGTGAAAGATAAAAAAATCAAAACAACAAAATGCATCCATCTCAACCCCCACACACTCCCAATGCCCCATTTGTTCCACCTCATGCCAAACTATATTCATCTACCATCCCACATACCCTCATAACCCATATGCCAGCCCAGGCCCCATTCATCCCCAGAGCCCTATATTTTGCCTCTACTCCGCCCTATGATCCTCCACCCATCCCCATGGCCCCTGATAGCCCCATGGCAATCCATGTCCCCACTCATCTCTTATGTCCTTAATTAGTCCATATGCCATCTGATGCCCCTCTACCCACCTCTGTTCCCCATGCCCTCATGGTAACCCATGCCCCCAGGGACAGAAGCAAAAGGAAGTAAGGGGGAAAGTGCAAGACAGAGAAGACATAGTCAAAAATCAAAAAGGGTGACAGTACAAGGTACAGTGACTGAGGGGAGCTCAGTGAATAGGCCCAGTAATACTAAAAGGAGTAAAACTGGAGATGTTAAGATTCAAAACAGAGGTGAAAAAACCAACATAAGTGTACTTTACCTGAATGCTCGTAGTATTCGGAATAAAGTAAATGAGTTGATAGCACAAATCATCGTGAATGACTATGATTTAGTGGCCATTACTGAAACATGGTTAAAGGATGGTCACGACTGGGAGTTAAATATCCAAGGGTATCAAACTATTCGGAAGGACAGAGTGGATGGTAAGGGAGGTGGTGTAGCTCTGTTATTTAAGGATGACATTCGGGCAATAGTTAGGGATGATATCGGTGCTATGGAGGATAAGGTTGAATCCATTTGGGTGGAAATCAGGAATAGTAAGGCAAAAAAGTCACTGATAGGAGTAGTCTTATCGGCCACCAAATAGTAACGTTATGGTGGGGCAGGCAATAAACAAAGAGATAACTGATGCATGTAGAAATGGTACAGCAGTTATCATGGGGGATTTAAATCTACATGTCGATTGGTTTAACCAGGTCGGTCAAGGAAACCTCGAGGAGGAGTTTATAGAATGTATCCGCGATAGTTTCCTAGAACAGTATGTAATGGAACCTACGAGGGAACAAGCGGTCCTAGATCTTGTCCTGTGTAATGAGACAGGATTGATTCATGATCCCATAGTTAGGGATCCTCTCGGAAGGAGCGATCACAATATGGTGGAATTTAAAATACAGATGGAGGGTGAGAAGGTAAAATCAAATACTAGTGTTTTGTGTTTAAACAAAGGAGATTACAATGGGATGAGAGAAGAACTAGCTAAGGTAGACTGGGAGCAAAGACTTTATGGTGGAACAGTTGAGGAACAGTGGAGAACCTTCCAAGCGATTTTTCACAGTGCTCAGCAAAGGTTTATACCCACAAAAAGGAAGTACGGTAGAAAGAGGGAAAATCGACCGTGGATATCTAAGGAAATAAGGGAGAGTATCAAATTGAAGGAAAGAGCATACAAAGTGGCAAAGATTGGTGGGAGACTAGAGGACTGGGAAATATTTAAGGGGCAACAGAAAGCTACTAAAAAAGCTATAAAGAAGAGTAAGATAGAGTATGAGAGTAAACTTGCTCAGAATATAAAAGCAGACAGCAAAAGTTTTTACAAATATATAAAGCAAAAAAGAGTGGCTAAGGTAAATATTGGTCCTTTAGAGGATGAGAAGGGAGTTTTAATAATGGGAGATGAGGAAATAGCTGAGGAACTGAACAGGTTTCTTGGGTCGGTCTTCACAGTGGAAAACACAAATAACATGCCAGTGACTGATAGAAATGAGGTTATGACAGGTGATGACCTTGAGAGGATTGTTATCACTAAGGAGGTAGTGATGGGCAAGCTAATGGGGCTAAAGGTAGACAAGTCTCCTGGCCCTGATGGAATGCATCCCAGAGTGCTAAAAGGGATGGCTAGAGAAATTGCAGATGCACTAGTGATGATTTACCAAAATTCACTAGACTCTGGGGTGGTCCCAGTGGATTGGAAATTAGCAAACGTGACACCACTGTTTAAAAAAGGAGGTAGGCAGAGAGTGGGAAATTATAGGCCAGTGAGCTTAACGTCGGTAGTAGGGAAGATGCTGGAATCTATCATCAAGGAAGAAATAGCGAGGCATCTGGATAGAAATTGTCCCATTGGGCAGACGCAGCATGGGTTCATAAAGGGCAGGTCGTGCCTAACTAATTTAGTGGAATTTTTTGAGGACATTACCATTGCAGTGGATAACGGGGAGCCAATGGATGTGGTATATCTGGATTTCCAGAAAGCTTTTGACAAGGTGCCACACAAAAGGCTGCTGCATAAGATCAAGATGCATAGCATTAAGGGTAAAGTAGTAGCATGGATAGAGGATTGGTTAATTAATAGAAAGCAAAGAGTGGGGATTAATGGGTGTTTCTCTGGTTGGCTTTAGGGTCCTTTATCTTCGCAGAAGGAACATTTCCATTGGCCAAGGCTTTGCCTCAGACATGCAGAGGGGCCCTTGTTCATTTCCTTGGAATTTTATTTCTGTTATCATAGGGGCATCAGTGCCTCTTTCGTGTTAACAGGTTTTCTGTGGTTTTCTGAAGGGTCGACATTCATTTAGTGTGAGCTGTGTCAGATAATGGCTTCAGTCAATGTTAAGCCTTTGTCCATTACATATAGTTTTTAAATTATAAAGAAGCCAGTGTAAGATATATACATTTTCATATCTTCCGAGCCTGCCACCAAGTTCAGTGGCAGGACTTCCGGTTTTAGTCCTCTGCTAGCATTTTCGAGCAGATGGAAGCCTCTCCACCAGGCACATTTCACCTGAGGAAGGAGCAGTGCTCCGAAAGCGAGTGTTTGAAACAATGTTGGACTTTAACCTGGTGTTGTAAGACTTGTTATTGTGCTCACCCCAGTCCAACGCTGGCATCTCCACATCATACATTCGTGCAGGTGGTGCAGCAGAGGTGGTGGCAGTAAAATATTCCACAAAGTTGAGCTGGCCAGGCTGCCTGAAGGTGTTCAAAGGCTGCTTATTCTTGTCACATGGACCCATCAGCGATAATTTCAGGCCTATAACAGCCTGAAACAGTCTTCCTCAAACTACTTTTGCACTGTGAAATATATAGTTTCTTTTTTGCAAGTGCACTGTATATTGGGGCACTGGAAATGGAACGAATGGAGACAGACATACAGCCCCTGAGGGAATAATGGGCGGGATTCTCCCAACGGGCGACTAAGAGCCGACGCCGGAGTAAAAACGGGAGTGTTTTACTGCGGCGTCGGCGCCCGTTCTGGGACCCCATTCTGCGGCCCACAGTGGCCTACGACAGCGCTGGAGCAGCCTCCGCCACCGTAGCTGCCGATCCCGGCTTGAACCCGGTGCCACGGGGTCCACGCATGCGCAGTTGAGCCGGCGCCAACTGGCGCATGTGCAGTGGCTTTCTTCGCCGTGGCAGCCCCAACGCCAAATGGCGCAGGGCTACAGGAGCCAGCGCGGAGGAAAGGAGGCTGGGGGGCAGAAAAGCCGGCCCGCCGATGGGTGGGCTCCGATTGCAGGCCAGGCCACCATGGAGCCCCCCCCCCCCCCGGGGTCGGACCCCCTCCCTCCGCAAAGGCCACACCTGGACCCTTCAACGCCGAGGTCCCGCCGGCTCAGAGGATGGCGAACGGTGCCGGCGGGACTCGGCTTTTTGTCGATCTGACCCAGAGAATCGGTGCGCCGGCCCATGCCAGCCCGGGCCGGAGGAGTCGCCGCATACCCCGACTGGCGCCACGCCAATAGTGCCGATTCTCCGCATTGCGGAGAATTGCTCCCCGGTGTCGGGGCAGCGTGGCACGATTTGTGCGGCGCCGCGCCAATTCTCCGACCTGGCGGGGAGTCGGAGAACTCTGCTCAATATGTGTTTGGATAATAATTGTGTGATTCTGAGAATTACACCACATTATAGGTCCCTCTCTAGCACTATTGCATCTCAACCACAATATTGATTGCAACAAATATTTGCATATGTATGTCGCATTCACTCCTGGGAGAGAATTTCCAGGCCCCTGCCAGAGGGTTTACATGCAAGGTGGGAGAATAATTCCATGGGTAACACTCCCACCCACCACTAACTTTTATGGGGAGTGGTGAATCCCTGCCCTCACTCCAATTGAGGATCTTAAGTGACTAATTAATGGCCAATTCTTGCCCATCCTCAATTTTGATGCTCGTGGGAGGGTATCTGAGATTGGGGGGGGGGGGGGGGGGGGGGGAGCGGGGGGATCCCAGCTGTTCACCTTGCTCCGATCTCATGTGGGAAGGGGTGGGGGGGGGGGGGGGGTTCTATCATTGATCTTGTTTTCCAGTTTAGGATCCCGCCACAAATTATGCCACTGCTCCCTGCAGACTCTGTTCACCCTGGTCTGTCCAACAGGGCCCCCAACCCATTCTTCAGCATTGTTCCCACCCCTACCTCCCCACTCCTCTACCCCGTGCCCCACAACACCAACACCATCTCAGGAGCCTCCACTTCCACTACTTCACCCCTTCACTTACTTCCATCCTGCCTTTGGCACTGACTCATGAAATCAGTTTCAGTTCCAGCAATGGCTACCATTCCTCGTCAAGTTGCTGGGACTACAGGGCTGTCGATCAATCACATTTCCTGACAACTCTCTGAGGGGGGAATTCCTCCTGAGGACTTCCCTCTCCAGTCAATTAAAACTTCCCGGAGGGTTAAATGGCTGTTGGGCGGCTGACATCAATTCGGTTATGTTTCTTATCAACTCTTCAGGTGGCAGGTTGGGACCCCATGATCTGAATTTCATTAAACTGTTTCTTCATTTAGGTATGGTCAATGGATCTTGGAGACATAGGGCGCGATTAAGTAATTGTATTGCAATCCCGGGAGAGCCCCAAA
The DNA here is from genome assembly GCF_902713615.1 of Scyliorhinus canicula. Classification (NCBI taxonomy): domain Eukaryota; kingdom Metazoa; phylum Chordata; class Chondrichthyes; order Carcharhiniformes; family Scyliorhinidae; genus Scyliorhinus; species Scyliorhinus canicula. Next base: position 161,093,353 of record NC_052152.1, read on the forward strand.
TTGGACCTGGGCACTCGGGTGACCCTGCCAGGGTGCCAGGAACAATGCCTGAATGCCAGGCTGGCAGTGCAATGGTGTCCGCGTGCCAGATTGCCACTGCCAGAGATCGGCCCGGGGGCCTTGCCAATAGGAGCAGGGTGAGGGGGGCGGTTCACAGGGGTATCGGCTAGGTTGGGGTGTGATCGGCGAGGGGCTTAAAATGTGGGGGGGGGGCCTGAAGTTAGGGAGGGGGAGATTGGGCCTGCCATTCAAAATGGTGCCCAGATCTGCGACGGCCTTTTCTCTCCATGTGTAGTTTCAGCAGGGAGAAAGTCCCTGAGGTGAAGAAAAACGGCAAAATGCCCTTGAATAGCGGGGTGATTCTTGGCACTGTAGCGCCTAAATCAGTCCCCTAGCGAGCGAGTTTAGCTGCGTGCTTCCCAGCTCGCAGTGCCCAGAAAAACATGGCTATTCAACGAGACTTGCATTGAATGAGGGGCTGAATGAGGAACACGTGACTGAGGCTGTACATAGCCCCGTTTCGTACAGTGGGGAGCTCCGCTCGCCGGAACTCCCCATTGTAGCGAGAGATCCAGACGCCTTTTTTTAGATGGCGTCCCGATCTCCGAGGCCCCCGAAACAATCCCCCCCCCCCTCCCCCTCCCCCCGGCTAGCTTTAAAGTACTATTGTCTCAATCTAATATGCAGATTTGCCAAAATGTGATCCCGCCTATTGTGGGTGGTATCCACATCTCAACGTCTCATGAGGTGTGGCGAGCCGGGTAGATCCCAGGAGAGGGACGCTGGGCTACGGCGAGCTGCTTTTCTGGTACAGCATGGCTGATGAATAGTGCCCTTAAACTTTTGACCGCTGAATGACGCCCAGAAATCGTACTTTGCTACTTCACATCATACGGCTTGCACCTTTGCTTACTGAAAATTCTATTCCCTCCTCAGCCAATTAGAATTTCACCCAGTTTCCAGCATCCATTTTCCAAGTCTGAGAAGCTGGCCACAGTTATGAAGGTCCAACTTCAACATTTATTTACATAAGGTTGCAACTCTGAAATTGTCACCATTACAATTTAGCATTGATTATCTCCGCCTTATGCCACCACTCATTAACCTAGAATTTCTGGTTTGGCAGATTTGGGTCACATGTGCAGTTGGGCTTGTGACCTCTGTAAAGATTCTGTCTGATTGTCCTAACTCAGGATCATTCAATAATAGAATCACGAGTTGGCTTCTGACATGATGCCTCACCAGATTAGGACCAGTATTTAGGCCTCTGATTCCATTGCCGTACACGAGTCGTAGGTAGCTTCCGTGCTGAATGTGGTTGGTGCTCAGCATTAACAAAAAGATTATAATTTCCGGGCTTATGCAATGCCTTGTTTTGGCAGCTAATAGAAATGAAAAGGGCTCCACCCCCACCCTTTGGAACATTCAACACAAAGTTGTAATGATGGAAGTAGAAGAGAATACGTCACAGGATTTATGCAATGTTTGACAATGTTTGTCTGTTAGACTCTTTTCTGTTCTGTGAGCTATTAGTCAAATTTGGGTGGTCCATTAAGAAACCGAAGCAGAAACTAAAAGCAAGAAGCTGCAAGCATGAGAGAGCAGCCATTTATGGAGCATTGTAAATAACGGGCGGGATTCTCCGAGCCTCCATGCCGAAATCGCTCTTGGCGTGGGGGTGGAGAATGGGGTGTCAGACCTGCGTCCGGGTCCGATGCCTTCTTGCGATTCTCCGTGGACTGGAGAATTGCCGCCAGTCGTGCGTGTGCGTTCGATGCGGCGCCAGTCGGGGGCCATTGAAAGAGGCCCTCGCGGTGATTCTTCGCCGGCAACTGGCTGAGTTCCCAATGGCGTGGTTGACTCATGGTTCCAACCAGTGGACACTAAGCGTGGCAGCAGCCGTCCTGGTGGGAGGGACAGGGGGATCTCTCACTGGGGGTTCCTCCGGGATGGCACAGGTCCCACAGCACTTTCCATGACCTGATGAGAAATTGGTATAAGGTCAAATGGAATCCATGCTACCTTGATTAAGTTAGTAACTAGATTTTCAAGTTAGATGTCGGTAAAATAATAAGAATGATATAATAACATAAGAACCCTCACAACATTTAAGAAGCATTTAGATGAGCACTTGAAACGCCATAGTGTACAACACTATGGAACAAGTGCTGGAAAATGGGATTAGAATAGATGGGTGCTTGCTGGCGGCGCAGAAACGATGGGCCAAAGGGCCTTTTTCAGTGCTGTAAAGCTCGATGGGGGGATTCTCTGTTCCCATCCGCTAAGACCGGGAATCCTGATTGGGTGGAGATCGGGGAGACCCATTTCCAGCCTCTGATCCTGCCCAGCTGCCCACAGCAAGCTTCTTGCCCTGCGCTGGCAAGCACATACAAATAGCTGATATGCATTTATTAGAATGTGACTAACAGGTTGGAAACTGGAATCTCCGTGCCTCCCGTTCTGCTCCATCCCTTCCAGCGGGAACTCAACCCCGGCTGGCTTTGGTGCAAGTATGGACAAGCGCTGTCCTCGCATACTTCAACCCGAGGAGAGTGGCCAAGGAGGTTAGCCCATTGCTCCTGTGTCCTTCTGCCACTGCCAGGCTGTGGGGGGGGGGGGGTCATCTAAGGGTCCTGGGGTTTGGGTGGGTTTGGGCTGTGGGTAAGGGGTTTACCCCATGACCTTCCCTGGAGATGGAGGTCCTGTGCCTGCACTGTCCCTTGCAGTCCAGGGCAACCTGAAGACCACTCTTGGCAAATTCAACATCCTTGTCTGATCTGTTTAAACTGTGAAGTGGCCCTCTCACTCTGAACTATCCTGTTCTGAATAGTTGCAGAGCAGATTAGAAAGTTCAGTGAAGAATCAAGCCAGGAAGACTTTCCCTTTTCCTCACATCTGCTCCCTCAACTCAATTATTTTAAAATCGTTTCTTTTTTGGTGTCTGAGCCTTACTAGAAAGCTCATTGCACTTGAAAAGCCTTTAAATCTCCTGAGATCGTTTGAAATGCTCGGCAGTCATGCAATTTCACAGTGCAGTCCCTTTAATTAGCCTTTGATTGACAACTTAATGGTTAAACACAGCTAAATGGGAGATGTGTTTATTTACCTTTCCTTTCACACTTGAATGCATCTGAAGAAGCCCCCATTGATCTTAACTGCAATGTTTTTAAAAATAAATTTAGTGTACTCAATTCACTTTTTTCCAATTGAGGGGCAATTTAGCGTGTTCAATCCACCGACTCCGCACATATTTGGGTTGTGGGGGCGAAACTCGCGCAAACACAGGGAGAATGTGCAAACTCCACACGGACAGTGACCCAGAGCCGGGATCGAACCTGGGACCTCGGTGCCGTGAGGCAGCAGCTAACTGCAATGTTTATCAGCATTTTTGTGATTAACAGATGCTGGCTATTTCAACAATGCTGAATGCTTTCACTTCTTTTCTAACCGCATAAAACACTTTGCGGCAAAGGAGCACTGGAGCAATGGGCTAACCCCCTTGATACCCCCTCGGGATGTCAGTGTCATAATGCTGGGGGCAGTGCACCATTGGCAATGCCATGGGGTGGGGTCTGAAGGGGGGGGGGGGTTTGCCTGGGGATGGGGGTGGCTGGCTGAGGGATAGATGGCTGAAGTGAGGGGGATGGCTGAGGGACGGTCAGGGGGTGCAGGGGAGGGTCAGTTGAGAGGGTTGTAGCCGGGGTACCCCTATACATGCTTGGGCGGGGGCGGTGGGACATGACCCATTATTCCCTTGGTGGGGGGGGATCCTCCTCCTGAATGAGTGGTTGGGGTGCTCTATTTTCCAGCGGGGGGGGGGGGGGGGTGGTTAACATTTACATTGTGGGAAGGAGGGGCCTGTTTCTGGACGCTGGGGTCAGGGCAGCCATTCAAACTGGTAGCTCAACACTAGCGAAATCAGCGTGGTCACCACTGTACATACGTCTGCATAGTCAAACTCTGAGAATGCTAACTCGGCAATGTTTCTAGTGCCCTCGGGATACAGTCCTGTTTCTCCGCTGTTCGGAGCACTCAAATTCTGGAATGGAGTATCCTGCCCTATGGCTCTATAAGGCTTAAGATGATCCAATGTTCACACCTCACCAAATTGAAAGCAGTCAGCTCAATGTGCTGTGCGCTAGCTTAACTCTTCAGCCATTCTTAGCAGATTTTGTTGATATTATAGAATGTGTCGACCACGGAACCTCACCAATTGTGGATTTATCAATCAGAATAACTTGCCAATATAAGGTATTTTTAAAAAACCGAGCTGCAGGATTCCCCGGCGGCGGGCTCCTCCACTTGCCGACAGCGCACCCACTCCCGCGGGTTTCCCGGCGAAGTGGCCACAATGGGAATCTGCATTGGCCGGCTGCGGGAACGGAGACTCCCACTGCCGACAGGGGCATGCCGGGCCGGAAAACGGCTGGCGGGACAAAGAATCCTGCCCAAGGTATCCCAAAGTAGCTTCACAGCCAATTAAAGTCTTTTGAAATGTAGCCAGTGTTGTAAAGGGGGAAATGCAGTATCCAATTTGCACACATCAATGAGCAGCAGCAGTTCCCCACTCCTCTTCCCCGCCCCAAACACCCGCAGCCACCCTAGAAGGAAAAAACAGGTAAAACTTTGGAAGTAACTGATACTGGTTCTAACTGGTCTATAAACCTTAGAATGGAACTACAGTAAGAACCAGTACCAGCCATGTTTTATACGTTTTTCCTTCTACGGCAACGCGATAAATGACAAAATCATCTGTTTTTCGGTGATATTAGTTCAAGGATAAATGTTGAGCAAGATACCAACTTGAATCATTCTGTGGCAGGAGATCATTTGCTCCTATTTAAGAATACAAATAGGCCCTTAGTTTAACATTTTCTCCAAAAGGGACGACTTTCCAACTGTCCAGCATTCCGTTAGAATTGCACTGCTGCATCAGTTGAGATTATGTGCTCACGGCTCTGAAGTGGAACATGAACCCACAGCCTATCTGTGAACAATTTTGGTTCCCTTACTTCAGGAATTTGGAGGCAGTCCAGAGAAAAGTTTGCTCAGTTGATCCTGGGTATGGAGGGATTTTCTTATGAGGAGAGATTGAGTAGGTTGGGCCTGGACTCATTGGAGTTTAGAAGAATGAGAGGCAACCTTATTGAAACATATAGGATTCTTAGGGGGATTGACAGGGTAGATGCTGAGAAGTTGTTTTCCCTTGTGGGAGAGTCTAGGAGCAGAGGGCATAATCTCAGTGTAAGGGGTCGCCATTTTAAGACCGAGATGAGGAGGAATTTCTTCTCTCAGAGGATACTGAACCTGTGTAATTATTTACTGAAGAGAGCTGAAGAGGCTGGATTGTTAAGTATGTTCAAGGCTGAGATAGACAGACTTTCAACAAAAAAGGAATCGAGGGTTATGGGGATAAGATAGGAAAGTGGAATAGGGGAATATATGAGATCAGCCATGATGTCACTGAATGGAAGAGCAGGCCTGATGGGCTGAATGCTTTTGCTTTTACATCTTATGGTCTTCTGGTTTATAATCTATCTGTCTCAGTGAAAAACTATTACTGAAGCTGGTATTTGATGAACAAGATGCCTTCAATCTAAAAAGGACATTGCAAAACAAGAGAGCAGGTGGACTGGTTGCATAGAAGAATAGTTCTAAATAATTTAATGACAATTAAATGAAGATGCTAAATACATAAATGTGAAATCTACCACTCTCTGAATTTGGTATATAGTTTATGTTTATTAACCTAAATAATAGAAATGTTATCTGCCTTCATATCTCCTGTAAATGAGTTTTGAATAACAAGTAATTCTGTTATTTTTTTCCACATTTAGTTTCAAGTCGACGCTCGGGACATGGAAACTTTGCAAATTCTAGATGATCATATGTTATATAGAATTTTAGTGATTGATATCAATGACAATGCTCCTGAATTCAGCCAAAAGATATACAAATTTGATGTGAGGGAAAATGAACATCCAGGTAGGAGTTCATTCCAAAGTAGATGTTTGTTATGCTCTTCTCGATCCGTTCAAAATGTAACTAGTTTTGCATGGATGTTTTTAATTTTTTTTTGGAAGGTATAGTTTACTATACCTATTTAGGCAATATCTGGACAGGGAGTTCATATCCATCAGCTCAACTTACTTTGGCATATGATGATTTGCTTGTTTGAGTTATTTCCTCCTTTACCGAAATGTTCCATCAGTTTCCCCAATGCAAACTTGGCTTCTCCAGCATCAAGACCCTTTGAATACACATAACATGGAGAGAGTAAAAGGACTGATAAGCTTTTTCAATGTCTTTACCAATGCTATCTGAGATCAACTTGAAATGAAAATGAAAATCGCTTATTGTCACAAGTAGGCTTCAAATGAAGTTACTGTGAAAAGCCCCTAGTCGGCACATTCCGGCGCTTGTTCGGGGAGGCTGCTATGGGAATTGAACCGTGCTGCTAGCCTGCCTTGGTCTGCTTTAAAAGCCAGCTCTTTAGCCCTGTGCTAAACCAGCCCCTGTTGACAATCTTCTTGAGATCATTGGACTTGATTGTTGACAATCTCCTTGAGATCATTGGACTGCAGTTGGTAAAGTATGGTCTCCACCATGTTCTTACGGATTGTGTGGGCCCGCTGATGTTGCGCAGAGGAGGTTTTACAAATATTGTTGGTGTGCTTCTTAATTAATCTTCCACAAAAGGGTTGCAGCAATTATTTATCTGTGATTCTGACATCATTATGAATGCCAATCATTGTATGGATGTCTTTATTGGCACCAACTATAATTAGCTGGCACTGCAATGGCCTGAATCGGCTCGGACACAAAATCCAAACAATTCTCTCCTGCATGATTGGGTTCTACAATTCAACCCCCCCTCCCCCCCCCTCCCCACCCCCCTCTGGTGGATAAGTGAAAATCATGTCGCGCAAGCCCAGGAACCTCATTTTAATACATTAGCATGTCATTAGCGAACATTCTCTCCAGACCTTCCCCTCTCATGAAGTAATCACCGGACATGGCATGATATCACGCTGGCGTCATTTATAACAGCTCTACATAAATGTGAACTAGGCAGCTTCACCTCTGGGCAGTGTCCTCCAAAGGGTCCTTTGCCAAGAAGGCCCTGCCCACTGTGAGCCCCTTTTCCAGGCCGGAGTGGACCACCTGCTCCAACCTCAGGAAGAACACTGCCTTCCTGTACATTTTTGAGGCTGTGACAATGGTCAAGGGCCGACCATCTCGGCTGTATCCTTCACAGAAGACTCAATTGTCATGTATGGGAGGGTGTAACCTTTAACCCCGAGCGCCCTGGTGAAAGGTTGAAATGGTGACAGAGCTTCTGGATAACTAGGGATCTCTAGATTGGGCAGTAACATCATATTCTTTGTGGGGAAATGGCTACACTGTGCCTGTAGAATTTTGCCTTTGAAAGTCTCTATACTGCTTTATCACAGTTTTCCCTTCTAATAGCTGTCTTCAGTCCACACTTGCTAGCTAATTTCTCAGCTTTGTAAACCCCCAATTTAGAATTTTTACTTCTGTTCTATGTCCTTTTCCATAATGATGCTAAATTTAACTACATTTATGGTTACTATCTCCAAAGTGCTACTTTATCCACTTGCCCAGCTTCATTTCCGTTAGGATGAAATTCTCTGGCCTCCCCACAGTGTGTTCTCGGTGGGTGGCAGCCCGGCATTACCTGGCAGCAGAATCTTCCGGTGCCACCTCTGTCAATTTGATTCTTCATTGAATCCACCACACGCGGACGGGAAACCCATGGCGGGCGTGTGACGTCGGCAGGCCTGGAAGATCCCGTCAGCGTGAACAGCCAAAAGATCTCGTCCTCAATCGAGATTTTCACTCCCTCTCATTGGGCTTGTTATATACTGGCTAAAAATGATCTCTTGAACGCAATTCAAGAATTTTGTGCTCTATTGGAATTCATGTTTCAAGGTGCGTTAAACCTTATCCTTCCAAAATTTGCTCATCGTCCCTTGAGTGAGAAAGAAAAATGAAATATGGTCTCCCTCTCATGAAAAGGTTGGACAAGCCTGCTTTAAGGCAAAATTTCCAGTCCAGCTGGGCAGGAAACCCTGCCTCTTTGAGCAGGCCAATCAAATGGCTGGCAGCACTCCAGCCCCAGCAGTGCCACTGGGAGTGTTGGATTAATGCAAAGGAGTTGGAAGTTAGAGTGAAAGATAAGTGTGGGAAGGGGAATTGCTGGGCCACATCATATCATAGAATCATTGAATCATGGAATTTATAATGCAGAAGGAGGCCATTTAGCCCATCGAGTCTGCACCAGCCCTTGGAAAGAGCACTCTACCTAAGCCCACATCTTCACCCCATCCCTGTGACCCACCAAACCCACCCAATCCTTTTGGACACTAAGAGTAATTTAGCATGGCCAATCCAATAAATGAGAGGGATAAGGGGGATGTGGGGCCAGAGTAGATAGTCAATAGGTGGAGGGGAATCGGTTGAGGAAAGGCCTGGGGGGGTGAGTCTCTGATGGGCCCAGTGGACCTGTTATCGAGGCACCCATTCTTTCCAGCCACCAGCTTGTGCAGACTGCCAGGAAAGACAATTGAATAGGTCACTCCTGCCAATGGTTAAAACCCAGTGGCAGCAGGATGAGGCCCTTAAATTGGCACTAATTGACCACTTAAAGGCCTCAATTAGCCTATGGGCCTGCCACTGAATCCTCACTTCCGCTGGTAAATTTGCGGTAGGTCAGGGCCAAGTGGATAGGTAGTGAACAAAACACTCATGGTGTTTTACGGGACTTCTGCCTGCAAACCAGCTGCTGGGACCCTGTAAAGTCCAGCCCAATGATTCCTCTTGTGAGGGGCAGCATAACCAGAGGCCGCCAATGTAAGATAGTCACCAAGAAATCTAATAGGAGCTCAAAATAAACTCCTTATGATTGGTAAGATTGTGGAACTCATTGCCAAAGGGCAAACGGAGAAGCATATGAAGGAGATCGGAATGGTTGGTTATGATGGTAGATTTAGATGAGAAAATATGGAAGGCTTGAGTAGGGCATAGGTACAGACATGAACTGGAATGAATAACCTGTTTCTGTGTTGTCTGTCATGATATTGTGTCTCACTGCTGCAGAGGTGTCTCAGTGAGGAAATCTTGCGGCTTGTATGTTTAAACATGAACCCTTTATTGGTAGTCCATAACTATTTACAGTTCCAAGCTATGCTTTTGCATGGTGCTCCTCCACCACGCAGGCTTCCAGAATTTTTCCCTCCAGACTGATCTCCGAGTTTATTACCATGTGCCTCTGAGCATCCTGCCATGGGTGGTGCTATTATCCTGTTCCACATTAAACCTTGCTCTGCGGACACCTTGACATTTCAATGGCATACAGGAAATATCATAACATTGCACATTCTACGAAAGGTGTTCAAAAAATCCTGAAATTTGCTAAACCTCTTTGAGATGTGTAGATACTACTTCATGATATATAGGCAAGCACTATAGACAATTTGCACAGTGTATTCTATGAAGGATCAATACAATTTACTCATTTACTTTGATCAGGCAGATGGGGCATGAGCACCAATGCAGCACTGCTTCAAATATCCACTGAAGTATTAGTATCGAAATGCATTTTTCGACACTATATTTGGCAACTGAGCATGCAATGTTCAGAGCAATTGGAGGCGCAATTGTAAGGCTACGTGTGTGCAGGAAATCTGATGCGAAACCCAACATTGCTGGAAATGCGACATCCTTCAACATCTGAAAGACAAAAGATGAATATTTCGGGTGCAATCCTGCTGGAGGTGACAGCCAGTCTTGCACGTCAAACACGAATGAATCTCCATTGTCAAATGTTGCCCAAACTGTCACGTGTTTTCAGTATCTTCTGTTTGAATTAGACGTGTCGCTTCATGAAGTATAATTACAGCAGCACTGGTATTTATAGCCATGATATATGCACAGTGCATATTTACTGAGTAATTCATGTTCTACTTTTAGGTGAAGAAATCTTCAGAGTTGAAGCAACAGATCCTGATGATGTAAGGCGTGGTAATGGAAAAGTTTCCTACTCAATTGTTTCTCAAAGTCCTTCAATCCCATCAAATATATTTAAAATCAACTCAGAAAATGGATCCATACTTCTTCAAAAATGTCTCGACTATGATGTATGTATTATTTTCCCATATGTAGAACAGTTAGCTTTTTAAATCACAGAATTGTTTGCTTTTGAAAATTTAATTGAAATGACACAATTTCCTTGATAATTGGGCAATTAATATAAACAATTACCTATCAAGTAGAAATATGTTTAACAATGAACCATGATCTCACGGTCTGATTTCACTGTCTGATGTAACAATCTGATGGCTGAATGACCTATGCACGTCCAAGTGTTCCTTTTAAATTATGAACTTTTTATCAAATGCAATGCAAATAGCTTAAATATTGGCTGGAATTCAGTGCCCTTCTGAGCAAAGATGGAATGTAGGACATGAATCTAAAATTGGGTGCCATGATGGTGTGTCTATCCATCTCCATGGGTACTTTACCTGCGGTAGGAGACGCACAAGGTAGTCTGCTTGCTCAAGGGCCAACAGTAGTCCAACGGAATGGACAGCACGATAACCAAGTGGTTAACACATTTGCTTCACAGCGCCAGGGACCTGGGTTTGATTCCCAGCTTGGGTCACTGTCTGTGCTGAGTCTGCACGTTCTCCCCGTGTCTGTGTGGGTTTACTCCGGCTGCTCCGGTTTCCTTCCACAAGTCCCGAAAGGCATGCTGTCGGGTGAATTGGAGATTCTGAATTCTCCCTCAGTGTACCCGAACAGGTGCTGGAATGTGGCGACTCGGCGATTTTCACAGTAACGTCATTGCCATGTTAATGTAAGCCTACTTGTAACACTAATAATGATGATGATTATTAACAGAGGCCCTTAAGTGACAAATAAAGGGCTTCCTCCCACAGATACCTGGGCTAAATAGCAAGACCACCAGGTGAACTAATGTTTGCTAATGAGAGGTAGGGGTGATCTTGTTCGGCACCCTATGCCCAGTGGAGGTCCCCCCCCTCCAAGGTTGTTCCTCACCCCTCCATGTTTTGCCCCCCTACATCCTGACAAATGCCGCCCCCCACACCCCCTTCACAGTCTCTGCCAGCCTAGCCTCATCAAAACCTTGTTCACCTCTGAACCAGCATTTTGCAAATGCAAACAACATTACGTCGATGGGGCAGACTGGACATATTCATTGTCCTAGGCACCTAAACAACCACAAGATCTTAAAATTTTCTATCCTTGAACATGTATAAATAAATCTACAGCAGGGCGAAGAGGATTCATTCACCAGATAATCAGAGACCAGGATAGTGTCCATTTTCCATGCTGTCCAAATAGGGAAAAGCTGAAGACTGGGATATTTAGACTATTTTTAGGAAATTAACAGATTTTGGGCATTGAACAAAAATCCAAAAATTTTCGTAAAACCGGGACATCTAGTCACCCTGTCTACAAAGGCCCAGGTTTAGCCGTAATATAGGTCCTGAGAAACAATGGCTGGGAGTCTCCGGCCGGGTTTGCCCCACGACTGGAGAATCCCGCCCGAGATCAATGGATTTTTCCATTGCCGGAATCTCGCCCATGGCCTTCTTTCCCCGCCCAGTTACTTTTAAATTTCCTGGGATATCTCTCAGGCAGTCTTTGGAGCTCAGGAACTTCTAGCTTCTGGCTGCCATGTACTCACAGCCTCTCCCCCAACCCATCCACCCCAAAACCCAGTACCCGTACCTGTCAAACAATTAAACTGCACTGGAATTTCCTGCTATGGACTTTGGCATAGTTGGGCCTTGCTTCCGACCCCTGACTCCTGCCCCCGCAGCTGTCTTATGAGATGCTCCAGGAACTAAGAGATCTCCTTTGGACAGGTGAAGGAAGGAAAAGTGAGGGGTGGGGAGGCGAGAGGAAAAAACAAGAATGGGAAGAGGGGAGGCTGAGGAACTCCCCTCTTCCATTTGAAATATTCTCTGAAAGCCGATGCCCGCGATTCTGACTCTCCCGACTGTATCACCTATGATTTCTGCTCTCTGTGGCAGCTGGAAGGCTGAATTCTCTGAACTCAAGGTTTGTCCGATAGTAGCTTAACATCGCCAAATGGAGAGGAGATGCACTGTAAAATTGAAATCACTGATCTGCCAGGCTGCTGGAGTGTTCGGGGTAGGAACCCCTGATCCTGGTCCTGGGAAAATCCTGGTCATTCCAGGTGGGTTGGGAACCCTAGATGGAGTATGTATCACCGGTGAAGGCTAGGTGGGAGGGGGTGGAACCCATGGCTCAGGGAACCTCTGGCATCATTCTGGAACCAGAGGGAACACCTTGCAGATAATGAATTTGGAGGGGCCAGCGGAATATTCTCTTCACATTCTAGGCCAAACTGAAATGGATGGGAGTCTTCTCATTCGGGAAAAAGAGGGAGTAGAAGGCAGATCATCCACATAGTACTCCAACTCCACCTATTTTCCTGGAGCAGGGGATTCAAGCAGGGTCCCTGCCTCTGAGAGGAAGCTGATAGTGCTGAAGTGGGTGTAAAGGCAGTGCTTATAACAGTGGGATTCCAAAACAACATCCCAGAAGGGACAGCAAAAGAGTCTCAAAGGAGGGAAGAGCTCAAAAGATGAAGGAAGTCTTTAACTCAGGAGGCATTTTCAGAATCTGAGGAAATTTATGTAGACGGGGCTGAACTTGAGATGGCATCCTCTCATTCTCGCCATCCACACAGTGCCATTACCATTACCTTGAGTCAACTATCACATTTCAACAGGTTGTTCTATGGAGTGGTGGCCAAAAAGGCAGAATGGAGGAGCATGCACCAACAAGCCGGACATCATTCTTTGCCAGTGTTTACATGCCGTGAATGAGGAATTGGAGTCAGCAACAGTCCCGTCGGGTGCAAGAGGAAAGAAATGGAATCAGGGCACATTGCAGAGCTAGGCCTGGTTACATTTGACCCATTTTCTGCTCCAATCACCATCACTTTCGGGAGGGATCAGAGAGGAAGATCCAATCTAGTGTGTTGCATATATTACCCTTGGGACTGTGTTAACTCATTCAATCAATTATAGACTACTAAAAAAATGTAGACCTTTACTCTGGCTAGGTTAAAACGTTTGCACTTCAAAGTAGAAATAATGAATCTTGTCATTACCTGTTTCGTTGGTAAGAAGCTGACGGTAATGTTTCTTTTACAAAATGTCATTTGTGTTTGATAACCAATTGTTGTTTCTGTTTAGGCCATCAAAACCTACTCTTTAGTAATTAAAGCAAGAGACAATGGACTGAACATACTGTCCTCCAGTACAGAAGCACAGATTAATGTGATAAATTCCAATACGAATCATCCCATTTTTACTGAGCAGTCTGTAAGTACTTTTACAGGTGTATTCTGGTGGGGGGGGGGGGTGGATGGTTTTGTTTCAACTCTGAATTAGAGGTGTGTTGGGGGAAGATGCATTGTTTGAAATGATCGATCTTTCAATTGCAATTGCAATCCAGCTCCAATGCAGCCAATTTTCAATTTAACGGGTGTGCGTTTCGATGTCTTCAGGTCGTTTACTCATCAAAGTCAAGATTTGAATTATTGCAGATGGGCAGGTAAATACCGTTGCAGTGAAGTCTTTAAGAGGTTTTAATGAGGAATTTGTAAATTGAATTCACTTTGTTCTAAATTTAATGGCTCCAACATTGACTTCCTGAGGATCAGGAAACTGACCAATGAAAAGCGGATGATGTTGAGCTACAGTCAGATGGACATTTAAAATTACAATCGTTCCATTTGAGCAGCACTGCACCGATTAGCCACCCCTCTGCTGAATATTTGGCAGAGAATTCTTCTGTGCATTCAACTTTTTCGCAACTGTGGAGACTTTCAAACCAACAAGAGCAGAATGGAAGGCAGCTGAACGTGTTGACAGCGCATCAGAAAAGAGAAAGCATCACCATCCACAGTGGTGATGACACGCTGTGGTGGGATCAGTACACAAACAGGAGAAAGGTTCATGAGAGGGATCGAGGCAGAAGAGGCACCGTCCACTTGAAAGGTTTCCAGACGGTGCTTCCACAAGGTGACCTGTCATGTTAGGTAATGGCAGACGCCTGCAGCCGTCTAGAAGCCTGTCTGCTTGGTATCAAACCAGGAGATTGGTCCTGGTTCACGGAACAGCACTAGGCATACTTAAAATTAAGGTGTCAAGATGGTAAAGCCACAACACTTGGATATCAAAAGTGGAAGCTGCATGTGATGGACTTTTTTAAGCGATCCCACAACCAATAGATCAGATCAAAGCTCTGCAGTCCGAACACATTGAGTCATCACTAGTGTGGGAAAATGAAACACCGATCCAAAGAGGGAGGCCTCACAAATATATTTAGCCTTAAAGTTGGTGGAACCCAGCGCATTAGTGCAAACAATTTGACTGAAGCATTCACAACAATCTTCAGATATAACTCGCAAGTAGATGACCCATCTCAACCTCCTTCTGAGGTCTCCAGCATCACAGACCAGTCTTCAGCACCAGCTTGATCACTGGCAATGCGCCCCCCCCCCCTCCCCCCACTCCCTTCAGTTACCACACCTTGGCAGTGCTATCTTGGTATCTTTCAGTCCGAGGGGTGGCAAGGTGATAAATACCTTCCGAGGGTGTTGAGAGGGGCCCTCCCTGGGAGGTGGGGCTAAGGGGAGCTTGTGCTGGACTGACCAGGTAACAGTTGAAGTTTCCCCATAATAACGTAAAAATGTTGTCATCTGCACCCCTAAAGCCTTTAAACAGTAAGACAGGACAGAACAAATAATGTTTTAGTATGATAAAAAGAAAGTAATCCCATCTCTGTGCCAGTAAACCCTTTAAAAAGTCTGTCCCCTCACCCAAATGACCAGTCTCAAGCGAGTTTTTTCATGTCAGGCAAATTGATCCATTACTCTCATTGACCACATGTCCATTCTCTCACACGACCTCCATCTGATGGGGCCGGGCCTTCCAGTGTCGCAGCGCCCCCCTCCCTCCCCCGCCAGCCAAGAGACCACCTAAGAGGAGAGCTCCGAGGAGACCACCATCGAGGTATCACAGATATCACCTCCAACTGCCACCAGCACAGAGACACACCCCTCGGTGGGTGACATTGGTGGTCAGGTTTCGGGGGCATAATCTGGTGATCACCGCACAGTTGCTGATGATCAGGTGGAAGCAGGGTCATCCAAGGGACACAGCAGTCAGACGTCTGCTGGATCCCAGGACTCAGCTGAGTCCCAGTCAGATGTCGAGCCTCTGGACAAGGTTATCCCTAAGCTAATGCAGATGCTAGGTCACGGCCATGAGATTCAGGAAGGGATGTCAGTGACATTCCAGCGAGTGGATAGCCAATTGGAGGATTTTCAAAGGCTACGGGTGCAGGACATGATGCTGACTATGCGTGGCACCAAGTCCAACACTGCGAGTGTGACGATTGCAATGGAAAGCCTGGAGCATGACGTCAGCATCTTGAGTGGTGGTGTCCAAGGCAAGGCTCAGTCTGTGACAGCCATGGAGGAGGGCCTGAACATCATATCCCAGTCGAGGAGGGACAAGCCCCATTTACAGGTGGACATGTCCCAGACGCACATGCACATTGCCGTGGCACTGCAGTGCATTGCCCAGTCACTGAAGAGCATCGCTGAGGATATCAACACCATGGTTCAGACAGCAGGGAGGCGCCAGATGACTTAGAGGCCTCTAGAGCTCACTCCAGCTGCCCATCCATCCCATGGAGTCCTCCAGAGCCCTACATGCACCATTAGGGTGAAGGAAGTGCTGGGGGTCAACCCGGGACCTGCCACCAAGGGGACGAAAGCAGTGTCCATTCTTCCAAATAACCCCATTCTGATGTCAGCAGGGTGGCACGGCAAAGCCAGTGACACTGGTAAGTCGGCCGGACTTTCGGCTCCAAACTGTACACCGCATGGATAAAGTGCTTTGGTGGGGGTAAATAGGGGACTGGTGCATCACACTGTAGAAGGACTGGAGTAAGGGGCAACAGTTGATGGATAAATGGTAAAGGGACGAAGTATAGAAAGTGAAAGCTTGGCCACTGCTGGAGATTAAGTGAGCATGATAAGCAATGAAATGAAATAAAGCTTAGCAAGAGTGGTAGAGTGGAAGGTTTAAACCCCAGGTTAAGCCATTAAAACGCTTCCTCCATTGAATCCAAAACCCGTATTCAGCACTATTGCTGCTCTCTTGCCCAACAGCCTTAATTCAGTTGTGTTTGCCGATTCTGACCTATTGAGTGGACTTCCGAATTGTACTCACTGTAAGAATTGTTGTACAGTTTGCTGCAGCTTGCTCAAACATAAGAAATGACCAAATGTTGTGTACCAGTATGCTTGGCAAGGCTGAATGATTTTTCAAAGTAAAATGGAATTGCCAAAGGTTGCAAGCTGTTTTTCACAGATTAAAAAGAAAAACCTGAGATTGGGCAAACTTAACATCTCCAGACACTGACAGGCATGTCAGACCTTGAGGCTTACACATCATTGAGAGAAACTGATGAAACAGATAGCCATACTTCAAATTTAGGTTTTTCAATTTACCATTCCTAATTAAAATGCTTGCTGGGATTCAAAGGTTAATTAGTTTATCAACATTAGTGAAGCATTTCTACCTTTTAATAGTCTGATCAGAAACGGGAATGGTTGAATAGGTTAGCCATTATGAACATCTCTAAGCACAAGCGACTGATAACAGATAAATATGAGCATCAAAACCTCGGAAAGCTAGTTAGAAAACTGGAGATGGGATATCTCAATTGAGGTGTGGAACTGATGTGGAACAGTATAAGATGAGAGAAGGAATTATATTGCGAAGACCTGGTTGATGAAAGATAGAAGCAGATGTAAACACTCCAGAAGCCCATGAAAGGAGGATAACATAAAGGGAGGCTCTTACGATAGGTTTACATAAAGAATGTGACATTCTATTCGGCATTTTGTATTTAACGAACCCTTGTAGGACACTACTGGGGGTCGGTTAGCTCAGTTGGCTGGACGACTGGTTTGTGATGCGGAGTGACGCCAACAGAACGTGTTTAATTCTCATACCGGCTGAGGTGATCCATGATGCGCCTTCTCAATGTTGCCCCTCCCCTGAGGCGTGGTGACCCTCAGGTTAATTACCACCAGTAAGCTTTTCTAGTCTCGCCATGTAATTGAAATCCTTTGTCCCTGGTATAATTCTAGTAAATCTCCTCTGCCTCCTCTCCAATGCTTTCACATCCTTCATAAACCATGGTTCCCAGAACTGGATATAAAATTACAGCTAAGGTCTAATTAGTGATTTATGAAGCAGGAGCTTTCACATACCTTCCTTGCTACTGCATGTCTCTGCTTATAAAGACAAATATTTCACAGCCTCCTCAATCTGACCTCCCACCCTCAAATATTTATGAATGCAAAACCCTAGGTCTGTCTGTTTATGTCTTGTTTAGTTTATATGTTATAATTTTGTATTAAAATCAACCGATACTATTTCATAACAATGTAAGATATATAGTATAACTTGTCTATAATTTTCCTGGTAGACGTTGGCCGGAATTCTCCGGTCATTGCGACTCACTTTTCCTGCCGGCAGCACACCCACAGCCATAGGGTTCCTGGCGGTACCGGGTAGTTATAGTGAGAAACCCTATTGACAAGCGGCGGAAAGACAGAATTCCGCTGCCAGCGAACAGCGCGCGCCGAGAAGCACGTGGCTGGGGAACCGGAGAATCTGACCCAATTGTTTTAATGGTAGAAATTTAAAGATTTAAATATCATTAAAACATTGCTGTAAAAATACTTCTGTTTCATTAACGTACCCTGGTAATCTGGAACGAGATGTTGCTCTGTCTCCAGAGGACAGAATTTATAGAATTGTTACAATGCAGAAGAAGGCTAGTCAGTCGATCGTGGGCTGGATTCTCCCAAAATGAGACTATGTCCCCATGCCGGTATAAAAACGGTGGAGTTTTACTCCCAAAATTCCTAGAAAAAAGTTGAACTAATTCAATGCTCTGCAGGGGGCTAACAGGGACCCGGAGTGAATCTCTCAACTTTTGCTGCGGATAAGAGCCCCGCACTTCCAGTTTGAAGTCCGCGCATGCGCACGGCAGCGGCCTCCAGCGGACGCGCCAAGCTCCATGGCGGACTCGGACCGTGGAGCCACACAGAGAAATGAGGACCCACCCCCCATCGATCCCGCACCCGAGCCTGAAACCGCGCAGGTCTAATCTCCGGCCGCCTAGAAGGCACCCCCTGGCGTCCGTTTCCTCCGTCTCCGACCAGGGTGGCTACGGACTGAGTTCGCAGCTGCCACTCTGTCGGGAACTCGGCCGGTCAAGAACGGAGGATTGCTGGGTGGGCATCTGGCATTGGGCCCCCGGTCGCGCGGCGTACTTCGTGGTCACGCCGACTTATGGGGTCAGGAGAATTGCCGGACCAGCGCCAAGCCTGATTACGGCATGAAAGTGGATTCTCCGTCCCCGTGCTGGCCGCGAGTTTGGCGCGGGGCTGCGGAGAATCCAACCCTGTGTCTTCACCAGCTCTGGAGGTGAACAATGCACCTCGTGTCATTCTCCTACGCATTGGAAAGAGTAATACTGCAGAGCAGAAAACCCAGATGAATTACTGCCGTCGGCATGAATCACCATTCCAAAAAAGTAACTTTGGCACTCAAGGAATAAACAATAGAAATCTGGGCATCAGCGTGGTGGAGCAATTTAAATCTTGACTTTGAAATCTTATATCTGCATATGGAATCCAAATTATGATACCAAGGATAATGGTCAGCTTTTTGTTTTCTGAAGTCAGTTTTCTTTCTCTGACTATCTTATTTCCTTTTCCTTATAGGGTTCACTTAATATCGATGAGGGTGACAATGATAGGGTGATATTACGAGTAAGTGTTACTGATAAAGACACTCCTCACACACCTGCCTGGAAAGCAACGTACAAAATAATAAAAGGGAACGAAGCTGGAAATTACAGGATTGAAACAGATCCAGAAACAAATGATGGAATTCTCTTTCTTATAAAGGTAGTAGCGAATATTGCTTGGGCTTTTACTGTATTATTTGTGCTTTCAGAAAAAAAAATGGATTGAGGGAGACATGTCACCATCATTTGCACATTGCAGACATAAATATTTTATTTTCATTTTATGTGCCAGTGTTGTGATATATTTAACAGTTTTTCCTCTATCTTTTACTTTATTATTTTTGTTGTGTGCCTGTCGCATGAAGTTTGAATTAAATATTTAGGGACCAGGGAATCCAAATCTGAACTTTTCAGTGAGCCTCTTGCTGCAATCCATCTCCAGAGGATCAGAACTCAGTCTAATGCTATTCTCATTCTGTGTCCATGAACATGCACCTTCCTCTACGGTTGACTTATTAGCATTCAGGGTCAGGAACTCTACCTAATTGATTTTCCTTCCTATACCAGGAGTGCTAAGGCCAGTTTCAGTGCCTCGATTGCTTCTTGGATCACCTGATTATTCAACAACTGAGAATCAAATCTAGAACCTTTTGCTCCCAATGGGTCAATAGATGATTCTAGTGAATGCAGAGGCTGAAATAATTTATAGATCACTGGACTTTAATTTATAGCAAGCTTTAGCATTGAGAAACATTGGTAATGAAAAGGAGAGAATCCTTTTTCATTTAATTGGATATTTGGTCAATAAAATCTAAGTACATCACTATGATGCATTCTGTTTAAAACTGAGATTGATATATTTCTGATGACTTTTGATTTGATTGATTTATTGTCACATGACGTACAGTGAAAAGTATTTTTCTGAGACCAAGGGAACATACACAGTGTGTACATAGTAAATAAAAAAAGAATAATCGACAGAGTACATTGACAAATGGTACATCAACAGTCATTGGTTAAATTGCGGAACAAGAGGCCAAACAAAGCAAATACATGAGCAAGAGCAGCATAGGGCGTTGTGAATAGTGTTCTTACAGGGAACGGATCAGTCCGAAGGAGAGTTGTTGAGAAGTCCAGTAGCTGTGGGGAAGAAGGTGTTCCTGTGTCTGGATGTGTGGATCTTCAGATTTCTGTATCTTCTTCATGATGGAAGGTTCTGGAAGAAAGCAAAGGTTGGGTGGGAGGGGTCTCTGATAATGCTGTCTGCCTTCCTGAGGCAGCGGGAGGTGTATACAGAATCAATGTGAGGGTGACAAGCTTGTGTGATGTGTTGGGCTGGGTTCACCACACTCTGCTGTTTCTTGCAATCTTGGGCCGAGCAGTTGCCATACCAAGTTGTGATGCAGCCGGATAGGATGCTCTCTATGGCACATCTGTAGAAGTTTGTGAGAGTCGATATAGACATGCCGAATTTATTTAGCTTTCGTAGGAAGTAGAGACGTTGTTGGGGTTTCTTGACTGTTGCATCAACATGAGTGGACCAGGACAGCCTCTTGGTGATGGTGACCCCCAGCAACTTAAAGCTATCGACCATCTCCACTTCGAAACCATTGATGCAGAATAATAATAGAAAGGGTTAAGGGGATAATGGATGCAAAAGTCATTGAGATGTCCAGTCAGCCATGATCATATTGAATGGTGGAGCAGGCTCGATGGGCTGAATGATCTACTCCTGTTCTTATGTTCCTAAATCTTTGTTAAATTTGTATTACAAGTCATGCTGGCTATCATTCTTTCAGAATTCATTCAAGACCTGCAAAATAATTTTCTCATAGCACTGCTGAAGTGTAACTGGAAAAGCATAAGTAGAATCGTTTTGTAATCGTTATGCACTCTGAATTTACAAAAGACAATATGGGGGATTCCCCCCCCCCATGGCGTGTTTCTTGCGGGCGGGTGGAGGCCCGCTGTTGGCTGCCGCAGGACCTTCTGCTCCCGCTGCTGTCAATAGGATTCCCCATTGAATCTACCCATTCCCCACCCCACTGCCAGGAAACCCATGGCGGGGGTCGGCTGATGGTGGGACAGGAAGAGAGCAGGCAAGAACAGCTGTAAAATCCCTCCCAATAAGTTTAATTGCATATGCTTTCTTAACCATTGGCCAGGTCACTTTTGTGCTCACTACCTAAGTTTCATCTCTTATTTCCATCAAACATGTGTTCTATTCCTTTCTATCTTGAATCCTGTATCTAATTTGTCCCCATGAAGATGAGGAGTGCAGAATTTCTGAATTCAGTATGAAGCAAACCCTTGAACAATGGCAAGTTGATCAACAGATTGAGAAATTACTGACACAGCCCTCAAATATTTGACAACTTCAGGAACGTTCCGAATTTTCATTCAGTTCGCTAAGAATAGCAAAGCTGTAGCAGAACATTAACAGATTAATTTGCATAATGAAACATTTTCTGAGCTATTTAAGCTAACATTCAGACTTATCATATGCTTTTGACTATTGCAGCCTTTGGATTATGAGCTTGCTCGCGTGAAGAGAATTGAGATAACAGTTGAAAATGAAGAACCATTTTTTACATGCCAGGAAAGAAATGGCCCTACGTCTGAAGGATTGTCGAAATTTATTTTAGATATAAATGTGAAGGACAAGAATGACGCTCCTGTGTTCTTCCCTCCGGTATTAACTGTTCAGGAGGTTGAAGGTCAGAAGCCTGGAAAGATACTGGGAAGGTTTAATGCTACTGATACTGATGAATTCTTTAAGCATTCCATCAGGTAAAACAAAAAACTTGTTGAACATAAGAGAACATACATCATGGCCGGAATATGCTGGTCGTTGAGATTCTCTGTTCTTGCTGGTAACGCTCTCCAGTGGCATGGAGTGGCTTCAGTGGAAAATCCCATTGACAGACTGCAGGAAGAGAGAATCCTGCCATCAGCAAATTGCACACGACCGAGAAATACATGGCTGGTGGACCAGAGAATTCAGCCCCAGTAATATCCCAATTGTTCATTATTGTCAAAATATTAATATGTAATATTTGCATCTAATGCAATCTAAGATTATTGTATTGCAAACAAGTGAGGGAGGGTTGAATGGCTCCCCTCTTTGTCCTCTCCTTGTTTGATTCCAACAGCCTTTTTCGTTTGAAAAGTATATTTATGCGGTGCAGTGGTTGCTGAGGACCCCGGTTCGAATCTCGGACCCTGGGTTACTGTCCGTGTGGAGTTTGCACATTCTCCCCTTGTTTCACCCCCACAACCCAAATATGTACAGGTTAGGTGGATTGGCCACACTAAATTGCCCCTTAAGTGGAAAAAATAATAATTGGGTACTCTAAATTTTAAAAAATAGAAAAGGATATATATACTTGCCAATTCAGTGAGTACTTAACTATTTATATGCTATGATCATGAAAGAAACAACTGGACAGGTTTTCCTAAGTTTAAGAGAGGAAGAGGTTAACTTTATTATGCTTAAACCAATCTCAGTTAAATAATCAAATGTGGACTGACTTCCGCGCATGTACTCACACACACACGCAGACACACACACACATGCCCGCACACGCACTCAGACACAGAGACACACATGCACTAACTGATATGGATATAGGTTGTTCACCCTAGTTAAAGGAAGGTGACAGGCTATGATGTTTAAGGTGTATACTCTTCATCAGAAATGTTTATACCATGATATAACGGGAGAAGCTGAGTCCATTTGATCTTCTGCATTGTTTTCTTCATCTAAGAGGGCCAGAGAGAAATTTTCCAGAATTACTTTCCCTTATTTAGCGTTGATTTTACTTTGCTTTGTTTGTTACCCTCTCCTAGGAGTCGAGATAGCTCCGTGGATGCAGATTCTTGTGAGTTAGTGTCACTTTATGTTACTGTTGATATTTCCAACTTTGGTGATGAATAACACCCCAGGGGAATACGTCTGCCAAAGCATTCTGGAATGCTCCTGCTTCTTGCACCTGCTGGAAACCAGGTGCAAGGTGGAGTCGGGCAGATAACCCAGGAAGAAATGCTGAGGCGCCACAAAATCTGCTTGATGCACAGGCGGGCTGTTTAAAAGGTCCACTTCGGGGTTGTGGGACCATGTGTCTAGTGGAAAAAAAAACACTGGCCCTCCTACTCTTACCCCTCACACCCCCTTCACTTTCCAAACATGCCCTATCTATGCCTCTTCATGCCACGCACTCACTTCCTACATCTCCTCATGCCCAATGTCAAGTTCTGCCCTTCCACCCATTCCCATGCCTCATTATGTACACTTGGCTGAGAGTCAAGACTTCTATTAGAATAACAGAATACCTGGTCCCCAGAAGCAACATTGTTTGAGTGATAGTTCAGGCTCTCTGATCTCTGCAGTCAATTTCATAATGTTTTCTAACATAAAAGTGTTTTTGGATTACATTTTTTTCAAACCTTTTTTTTCTTCCATATTGCACTTTAACTGGGGTGTTCTTTGGATCGAGAAAGCTGTGAGTCAATGGGAATGCAAGTATCAGACTTGGCATAGAAGATGTGACGGACCAGAAGGGGTGGTGGAATGGTAGATCCTGACATAGAGGGCATGAGAGGGACAATTTTAACTTTGATCTCATGCACACTAGAGTTCATGACTCCACTGAAGAGCTGTGAACCACAACTCTTCAAAAACTTGGCCCAACTCCATGAAAATTGTGGAGTAGTAGGAGATACCCATCTCCTCAATGGAAATTACCTGGTTGAGAGTGTCAGTTGCAGATTTCTGATAGGAAGCAGCCCGCAGCGTTTTAAGGCACTCGTAAAAATCTCACAGCCTGGGAATTTGGTTGAGAATTCAGGGATTGGGACACATCTGCCATTTTTGTAAGCATCCTGAATCAACCCAACTCGGTGAAAATCCAGGCTCATGTTTTTAATTTTGCAAACATGTGTTGGGCATTACTCGGCCTGTTCTGAGCATCTGAAGGGACAATATGTTGAATATGATCCAGCATATGTCAGTGGGATATTTGGTCCATATTGCACTGGTACTGAAATTTATTTCCCAATTTACTCACGTGTGCGATAGACAGAATGCCTTTTTCACTTGACGACAGAATCCCGTTCGTCGAAAACAACGCTCGTGTTGCTATTCCAGCGTAGCAGTGTGAAGTAGCTAGCTCCTCTGTTGCTCAAAATGTTGAGATATACTTTACCATTCCAGGGTGATTTGAGATATATGGGAAATTGGTGGCCTAATTAACAGTTTTGTTCCTGTCCTGATGAGTGCAAGATGAAAAGCTTCAGCAATATGTCTCTTTCTTCAGCAAAAAAAACTATAGTGGCATTTCCATGGTACTGGCATTTGCCTAGCTAAATGAAAGATTGCATGTACAATCCCCCAAAATTCCTTTGACAGCACCATTCGAACGCTCGACCTTTTCCTTCAAGAGCACCTTCCAAACTCACAACCTGTAAGATCTAGAAGGGTGAGGACAGAAGATGCATAGGAACACCACCACCTCCAAGTCACTCACCATCCTGACTTGGAAATATAGTGAAAGAAGTTTTACAACACCAGGTTAAAGCCCAACAGGTTTGTTTCAAATCACTAGCTTTGATCACTGCTCACCCCAGTCCAATGCCGGCATCTCCACATCATGGAAATATATTGCTATTCCTTCACTGTCACTGATTCAACATACTGGAACTTCCTTTCTAACAGCGCAGTGGCTGTAACTACACCACATGGACTGCAGTGGTTCAAGAATGCAGCTCATCACCACCTTCTCAAGGACAATTAAGGATGGACAATAAATGCTGGCCGAGCCAGCAACACCCATATCCCACAAACAAATTAAAATAATTTAGATCATCTCTATCCTGTCTCATGAGTCATCCTGATTTCGGAAATATGGTAATGTAATTAAAACGGACACCAGTATTCATCAACAAAGTAATGGAAGGAATTATCAACATATAGAGTGACACCAGTTTACCAATAACCTGTGACATTGGAGCCACATAATCACCTGGGAGACGTGAAAGCAACAAAGTAAAACCAATGAAGGGGGAAACAAATCTACCAGAGAATTTCTCTCTGAAACCCTCATGGCAAACAAAACCAGTGCGTGAGATCAAATGTACTCAACATCTTGTAACTGTAACGTGTAAAATTACATGGTGATTTATCAGTGATTAATAACCCTTCATGTGTCTTTTTGTTTGAAAGATATGTAAAAGCATCTGACCCAGCTGACTGGATTTCTATCGATTCTGACACTGGTGTTATCTCAACAGTGAAAACACTGGATCGAGAATCACCTTATGTGAATGACAGTGTTTATATATGTACTGTCTATGCAATTGAGGATGGTAAGTCTTCTCCCACAAATATTAATCTAATGCTTACATACTTGGGCATTTGTTCCAAAAGCATTTCCAAAACAAGCGTGCAATAATGTTTTATCTTTCTCAACAGGTCAGATTTTATAGTAGCAAATTAATGGTGCTCATTATTTAATGCACCTACACTTGCCAACCAAGTTCTTTTGGACCTTTGCACTGGAACTTGCAGTGATTAAAAAGTCAAAAGTACCCTCTACAAGAGATTTGGAACCTGCACAGATAGGGCGAGCAATGGGGTGTCTCCTTAAGCAAGTAGATTGAAGAAGCCTTACTGAGACACATGGGGAGGTGGGAGTGGGGAGAGGGGGGGGGGGGGGGGGGGGGGATCCACCAAAAATGAATGGATTGGGGGTCAGGTGAAAGGTAAGAAATTTAGAAACTTTAAACCCACTTCTAACCATTCCACTTCCAACATTTGCGGAGGTCGGGCTGGATGTTTGTGGAGGGGCGGGTGTGGGGGTCAAGCAGCTCACCTGCACACAGGATGCAGACTGGTTATTTAATATTTAAATAACCTGTTGTACAGTTTAAACCCTGGCTTTGGGAAACCTGAAAGCTGAAGGGAAACAAGGATCTCTTCAGAGAAAAAGGTAAATGCCCTTACATAGAACATAGAACAGTACAGCACAGAACAGGCCCTTCGGACCTGACAACCACAGCTTGTGAGCCAGGAAGAGCATGAGGGATTCCTCCCAGTCCACAGATCTACATTTCTCTTTGTCATCAATCTTCTTTCGCTTTTGCCACCAGCTGCTATCCCCCTCCCTCAACCATCTCCACCATCAGAATCCCATCAAACATGCCACCCTACTCATATCATTTAAGATTTTGTAGGCAAGAGGAAGCAAGATAGAGGGAGAAAGACAGATGTAATCATGAGAGATGAAAGAGAAACAAAGAAAAAAATCTAAACAAATCTCCAACAATAATTAAAATATGAGAGGATGTGACTCCACAGGGCCTCACGGTAGCATGGTGGTTAGCATCAATGCTTCACAGCTCCAGGGTCCCAGGTTCGATTCCCGGCTGGGTCACTGTCTGTGTGGAGTCTGCACGTCCTCCCCGTGTGCGCGTGGGTTTCCTCCGGGTGCTCCGGTTTCCTCCCACAGTCCAAAGATGTGCGGGTTAGGTGGATTGGCCATGCTAAATTGCCCATAGTGTAAGGTTAATGGGGGGATTGTTGGGTTACGGGTATACGGGCTACGTGGGTTTAAGTGGGGTGATCATTGTTCGGCACAACATCGAGGGCCGAAGGGCCTGTTCTGTGCTGTACTGTTCTATGTTCTATATCTGTAAAAATGATTTGCCCATGTCTGGGGGATCGTTTGATAGCAATTAAGAGTGATCAATGTGTTAAACAGGTGCTCATATTTGAATGGGAAATCCAAACATTTTCTGATGTGTTTAGTGGGTATATATCTCGTAAATACAGCAAATTCTCATCATTCCATGGCCAGGATTCTCCGCCGGCGTGATTCTCCGTTATGCCGGCGCCTTGGGGTTTCCTGACAGCGTGGGACTGCACCACAATGGGAAACCCCATTGACCGGCTGGTGTAACAGAGAATCCCGCCGGCCGGTCAGGCAGAAATGTGGCGCGGTGGGGCGGAGAATCTCGCCCCATGTGTTTCAATGCTTGAACAAGGCGCGAGATTCTCTGATCCTGAGACTACGTGTTGACGCCGTCATAAACACCGTCTCGTTTTACGATGGTGTCAACAGGCCCCCAGGATCAGCGATCACAGGGGGCCAGCACGGCACTGGAGCGACTCACGCAGTTCCAGCTGCCAATACCGGGGTCAAACGGTGTCACGGGTCTGCGCATGCGCGTTGCGACCGGCTCGAATTCGCGCATTTACGTTACAACCGGCACAAACTCGCGCATGAGTGCTAGTTGCCTTCTCTGCGCCGGCCCCGATGCAACATGGCGTAGAGCTACAGGGGTCCGGCGCGGAGTAAAGGAGGCCCCCACCAGGAGAAGCCGGCCCACCGATCGGTAGGCCCCACCTCGGGGTCGGACCCCCCCACAACCAGGTCGCCCCCCGCAGGATGGACGGCGAGGTCCCGCCGGGTAGGACCACATGTGAACGCCGCCGGCGGAACTCAGACTATCCCGGCAGCCATTGCGCGCGGAGAATTGGCGGACCGGTGTCGGAGCGGCGTCGCGTGTCCCCCCCCCCCCTCCCCCCCTCCCCCCCCCCGCCCTCCGGCCATTCTCCGACCCAGCCCGGGGTCAGAGAATCCCGCTCCCTGTGTTCCACATTTAGCTGTACATGTACAGTCACCAGAAGCTGCTGTCCAATTTACTCCTTAATAACTTTGAACATTGAAAGCCTTACCATTATTTTTATCTCACAATCTGAGCCATTATCTTCTATTATATTTGGAAGTGTTGGGCAGCACAGTGGCACAGTGATTAGCATTGCTGCCTACGGCACTGAGGACCCGCGTTCGAATCCCGGCCCTGGATCACTGTCCTTGTGGAGTTTGCACGTTCTCCCCGTGCCTGCGTGGGTTTCACCCCCACAACCCAAAGATGTGCAGGTTAGGTGGATTGGCCGTGCTGAACTGCCCCTTAATTGGAAAAAAATTATTGGATACGCTAAATTTATTAAAAAATATATATATATATTTGGAAGTGTTGATTAAATGTTGTAAACAGTCAAATTTCTTGGAAAATGCAGATTTAATAACAATTAAAAAGAAGTTTAAAGGAATTTTACAGCCCCTTCTCAGTGGAGGCAGGGCCATAGATACAGTAAGTTGTTCAAACGTCGATGGATTTGGCAGGACTATAAAATTTCACACACTGGGCGGGATTCTCCCGTACCCGGCAGGGCGGGGGGTCCCAGCGGGACGGAGTGGCGTGAACCACTCCGGAGTCGGGCTGCCCCAAAGGTGCGGAATCCTCTGCACCTTCAGGGGCCAGGCCGGCACCGGAGTGGTTTGCCCCCTGCCAGCCGGCGTGGAAGGTCTTTGGCGCCACGCCAGCCAGGGCCGAAGGGACTATGCCGGCCGGCGCGGGAGCGTCAGCGGCTGCTGATGTCATCCCCGTGCATGCGCAGGGGTGGGGGTTCACCTACGCGTCGGCCATGGCGGAGGCTTACATGGCTGGTGCGTAGGAAAAGAGTGCCCCCAGAGCACAGGCCCGCCCGCAGATCAGTGGGCCCCAATAGCGGGCCAGGCCACCATGGGGCACCCCCTGGGGCCAGATCGCCCCCCCCCAGGACCCTGGAGCCCGCCCGCGCCACCAGGTCCCACCGGTAAGGGACCTAGTCCAATTTACTCCGGTGGGAGCAGCATAGAACCAACGGGACTTCGGCCCATCGTGGGCCAGAGAATCGCCGGGGGGGGAGGGGGGGGGGGGGCGCTGCAAGCAACCGCCGACCGGCGCAATTCCTGCCCCCGCCAAATCTCCGGTGCCGGAGAATTCGGCAGCCGACAGGGGCGGGATTCCCTGCGGGGGGTCGGAGAATCCAGCCCACTGTCTCTGTTTAGAAAAATTATTGTCATAAGTAAGGATTATAAGGGATATGTGGTATAAAAAATGAGCAATCGTGGTGACAGAGCAAAGCATTAAATATGGAAGAGGCATAATGAAAATTCATGAAAGCCTCTTAAAATAGTATGAAGTTTAATAAGAAAGAAGATTCTTCTCTGGACTATAAGGAACTCACCAGGGTTCCTTAAGCAGCACCTTCTGAACCCTTGACCACTATCATCCAGAAGGACGTGGGCAGCAGTTACCTGGGAACACCACCACCTTGAAGTGCCCCGTCAAGACACTCACCATCCTGACTTGGAAAAATACATTATCATTCTTTCATTGTTTCTGTGTCTAAATCCTGGAATACCTTCTCCAACAGCACTGTGGATGTACCTACACCTCAGGGACTGCAGTGGTTCAATAAAGCAGCTCATCACCACCTTCTGAAGGGCAATAAATGCTGGTCTAGCCAGCGATGCCCGCATCCTGTAAATTAATTTTAAAAAACTATAATGCTGATATTATTCTGGACAACAGCTGAGCGAATGGAAGGACATACTTAGGGAATAACTTTGGTCCTTTGAGAAGATTGTTGTGAATTTTCTAGAGGAAAGATTGTGTAGGGGATATACAACCAAAGAAAATCAGGGGTGGGATTCTCTCAGCCCGGGCCGGGCAAGAGAATCGCCGGGCGTGAATTGCGCGACGCCGCCGTGACGGCGGTCATCCGATTCTCCGGAGAGCGGAAAATTGCTGGCATTGGCGCTGGAGCGGTCGGCACGGTGCCGGTTAGGGGCCGCTCTACGCGCCCCCCCGGCGATTCTCCGCCCAGGATGGGCCGAGCAGCCATGCAAAAAAAACGGAGTCCCGCCAGCGCCGTTCACACCTGCTCTTACCCGGCGGGACCTCGGCGTGCATGTATCCGGGGGTGGCCTGGTGGGGGGAGGGAGTGGGGTCCGACCCCGAGGGGGGGGGGGGGGGGGGGCTCCGCTGTGGCCTGGCCCGCGATCGGGGCTAACCGATCAGCGGGCCAGCCTCTTGGACTGGGGGCCTCTTTTGTTCCCTGCCGGCCCCTGTAGCCCTACGCCATGTTGCATTGGGCCGGCGAGGAGAAGGGAGCCACTGCGCATGCGCGCATTGGCGCCGGCCCCACTGGTCACACGCATAGACCAGCGGCGCCCATGTGACGAATCTGACAAAGCGGTATGGTGGGGTGGCATGGGTGGGATGGAAGGTGGGAGTTGTGCACCTGCAGGCGATGGCAAATCATACAGGGGTGTCCAGGCAACCTTACGGTCTAGTTGGTGTCAAATGAGGCCATCTCTGGACATGGATCCAGTTACTCAGAATTGACAATGAGCAGCAGTGAGGAATAACAATAAATGAATCCTTTAGTTCCAAGGGATGCACGTATGATGACCGAGCGGCAGCACGGGTACAGAGAGGATGTGCTCACCATAGGGTGTACCACCAAAGAATCAGCATTCTAGACACATCAGGGCATTTATGCCATCA
Source organism: Scyliorhinus canicula (assembly GCF_902713615.1). Classification (NCBI taxonomy): domain Eukaryota; kingdom Metazoa; phylum Chordata; class Chondrichthyes; order Carcharhiniformes; family Scyliorhinidae; genus Scyliorhinus; species Scyliorhinus canicula. The sequence continues at coordinate 161,123,677 of NC_052152.1, forward strand.
AAGTCTGTGCCTATTAATGCAATTGGTTGCTGATTTCTGTGTCCTGATGGAGGAGAATCTCCAGCCTTGCCAGTTGAGTGGGCGCGCTTTGCCAGTAGCTGCAATGTTGACAGTGGCATTGAACCTCTGTGTTTCTGGATCATTTCAAGGGGTGGCAGCAGACTTGCTTTAAGAAAGGTGCGGCGGTGAGATTGCAAAGGCCCTTCAGGTATGCAGTTGACCTTTTCCCACCTGTAAATCTCTTTTGAAATTTGAAATATGCCTTAAGCAAAAGAGCGAGCTGTTCCAGCTGTTTTTCAGTCATTTGTTCCATCGCTCTGCCTCGGGGATTAATAACTCTCATACTCAGAAAAATATAATCAGAACAATCACTCCCCCCACCCCCCCCCCCCAAAAAAATAATTCTGTAAGTGAAGTCTCGCCATGTTTGAATTGACATCCATCTCTTGTTTACTGTAGGTGAAATTCCCACCACAGGGACTGGCACAATGCATCTTACTCTGGTTGATGTCAATGACAATCTACCTTATCTTCTTAAATCATCTCAAGAAATGTGTGACGATGGTGATATCCAATCTATAATCATTGCAGCACAAGATGATGACCTGGATCCTTTCGGTGGCCCATTCACATTTGAACTCGTAGACAATGAACAACATGTAAAGGACAACTGGAAATTAACCAAAGCAACAGGTACATGTATCGATAATTCTACATATAATTCTACATATAAAGATATATTCTCTTTAAGTGAGATGGATGGAATATTGAAGGAAAAACAGAAAATGCTGGAAACACTCAGGCCAGGCAGCATCTCATGGAGTCATAGTATTGAATTTACTGATCAGGTAGACAGCCCAACATCAGAGGGAAATGTGTGTTATTGACACGCTATGGCACGCTGTGTGGAACTCCTCCCATGAATTATAGAGGCGGCAACCAATTAAGTTGTTGCTGGTGCCGTCCTATTAAAAATGGTAGCCAGCCTCCAAATCTGCTGGCCCAAATACAGGGTCAACAGCAGCTTCAGCAGCAACACCAGGAGTGCTGGCCACTGCTGAGACAGACATGGGCCCTTAAGCCTGAAGAAGTAGGCAAAGAAAATACAGGGTCGAATGCTGGGGGGAAAACTCTTTTGGGTTTCCTGCTTGGGCAGCAGGGGTTGTTTTCACCTCTTTCAGGGCCACCTCTAGGGGGCTGCCTCCATATAGTTGGCAACCTCCTCATGCAGCGGAGGAGAGCCCGCCATTGGTAAATTACTGATGGCACAACAAAATGTATTGAATGAAACTGTTTGCTCATCTGCCTGAAGCAGGCAGCCTGTCCGTTCCGGTCAAGCCCTTGGTAAAATGCTCTGACTGCAACTCAGCACCTCGATATTTTCCTGCTTCCCCCACTCCTCCCTGCACCCCCTCCTCCCGCCTCCGATGGGCTGGTAAAATTCAACCCATCTAGTCATAATGGCACAGAAAAAGGCCCCTCAGCCCATTGAGACCATGCCAGCTCTCTGTAGAGCAATCCAGTCAGTCCCATTCCCCCTGTATCTTGTGGGGAGAACAAATAAATTAATATTTCAGTTTTCCAGCATCTGCAGTATTTTTCTTTTTGAATGAAACATTTTTCATTTGTCATCCAGTGAAAAGTGGAACAGGTCCTGTGCAGTGAGACTTTGTCAAATCTTCTTTTAGCACAATGATATTTAGTCAGGTAAAGCTAACTTGCATATCTAATGCTAGTCCCCACAAAATTAATGCTAGTTATCAGTCAGAAAGCAATGCATAAGATGATATGTATAATCAATGTAAAACAGTTTTTTTCACTTATTGGAAGGTTTGCAATTGAGCTATCCTTTTTCTTGCTGCATAAGGGAATGAGTAGTAAATAGGCTGCAACTATAATGCAGAAAGTTACTACCTTGTCAGTCTCCTAACATTTTCATTTGGTGCTCCGCTGCATCAGGCAACACTGCTCGGCTTGCGAGGAAAAATAATATTCCCATTGGAAACTACACTGTGCCTCTCAAAATCCGAGATAGACAGGGGATTACCCAGGAAACTTCTTTGAATCTGCACATCTGCCATTGCCTTGATGGGAAAACATGCCCCGCTCCAAAGCCTGCAAGAGCTGTCTTAGCGGGAGCTGCGATTGGATTGCTCTTTGCTGGTTTATTACTTTTGCTCTGTAAGTACACACTATCACACAATCTCGTGTGATAATTTTATACATTTAGTTAAAAAAGATTTATATCATTCAGAGGTGTCCAATACTTGCAGTTATATGGAGATTTAATACTTTCAAAGCTAAAGCAGCGGATTTACATTCTAAAGGGTATATAGTGTAAAAATATATTTCGAAGTGATCCATCATTAAAAGCTACTTTAACTTACATAAGTAATGAGCATTAGAAGCTTCAAGACCAAAAAAGGGCAATACTTGTCCGCCAAAATCATGTCGTATGGTGTCAAAATGTGAATATATTAACATGTTCAGATGAAATTTCTTTGAAATTGATGCAAATGCTTATGGATTCAAGGGGCTGGTTTAGCTCACTGAGCTAAATCGCTGGCTTTTAAAGCAGACCAAGCAGGCCAGCAGCACGGTTCGATTCCCGTACCAGCCTCCCCGGACAGGCGCCGGAATATGGCGACTAGGGGCTATTCCCAGTAACTTCATTGAAGCCTACTCGTGACAATAAGCGATTTTCATTTCATTTCATAGGAAGTTCCAGTGCAGGAGGAGACCATTCAGCCCATCATGGTTGTGCTGGTCTTGAGAAAGAGGAGTCATGAGTAGCCCCACATTTTCACATTTGTCCATAACCCTGTAAATTCCTCATCTTCACGTGCCTGGCTGGATCCTTTTTAAAATCACCTGTGAAATCAGGTTTTCGCACGCAGCCTTCCAAATCCCAACAATCCTTTGAGGGGGAAAAAATTCTCCCCCCCGCCCCCTAGATATTTTATTAATTATCTTGAATTTATAATCTTTGGTTATTGTCACTCTTTTAAACATTAATACCTAAACATTTCAATTTTCCTTCTTCCTAAAAGCAAATTATTAAATTCTCATCAGGACAGCCTGCCTATTCCTACATTTTCAAACTTTCACTAATTTGTGTACCACACGATTTTATCTTGAAAGTAACCTATAGTTGAATTTTACACAGTGGGGGGGAGGGAGGAGAGGTATATTGGGCATTACCCCAGAGGAAATGTCGGATGCCAACCGACCCGATTTAAACTAAGCTGTCCTGCAGCAATAAACCACTCTGGGAAGCATGGAAATTAGACTTCTGTCCCTGTGTGGGAGGACGTCCCGACCTTGAGAACTACCAGCCAATCTAATTGGTCAAGCAAGCCCAGTAGCACCAGAAGTAGTAGTGAGTGCTGTTGGGACTGCAAACAGGCACACGGATGAAACAACCATGGACTTTGGACCCAGGTTAGTCTGGGGTTTTGGACGGAGAAGGATTGGGGAGCGTAGAGAGGTGTGTGAATGAAGTCCGGGGGCAGTGTTTGGCGGTCAGAACAAAGTGAGGATATCACCTTGGATAGGTGCCCGTTTTGCACAAGACTGCCCCCAAAGACCATAACCCCCCTCCCTCCCCACTTCCTTCCCGCCTATTAAGCAATTTGCTTAAAAAAACAGCCTGGCTACTCCTGCCCACTTGCCCATGTATTGTGGTAAAGGCAGAGCTCAGTTGACCATTACATTTTCATTTTCAAATGTCAGGCGAGCTGCCGATTCTAATGCCAATTATGTGGGTCAGTTTGGAGGTGGGCAGGAAGGGGAGTGTTTTCCACCTCTTGTATTTTTTATGCCCCCTCCACCTGAAAAGACACCCGTCATTGGGCCCTAAAATCCAACTGGTAGTGTGGAGTATGTTTCGGCAAGTCCAGGTAAATAATGTCATCCACTATCTTTGTGACTTATTTTGTTTTAAAAAGATAATGATTAGGATTAGAATTTATTAACAACAATCTAGTAGAGGAATAGTACTTAATCGAAGAGGTTTTGAATCTATGTTGCGTAGTAGAGTATACTAAAGCACTTTGGATAAAGATGTCAGCACTAGCTGTAGCAGTCAGCTTAAGGGTCAAGCAACATGTATGAGTTAGCCCAGATTCCAGTGACCTCAACAGTTGTTCTTAAGACACAAGGCTGGATTCTCTGTTTGGGAGGCTATGTGCTGACGCTGGTGTGGGAACAGTGGCGCTTTATGCCCGAAACGGCGCAAAAACTGCACCGATCCTCCGCCTAGTGGGGGGGCTAGCAGGCATGCAGTGTAGAACCCCCAGCTCTAGCTGTGGATACGGCCGGAGAATGCCGGGTCCATGACCGCCATGCGCATGGTGGCGGCTTGCAGCAAAAACCTATGTCCAACTAGTAGTCCTATATTTCCCTTGCTTTCATTTGTCTTTTATTTCAAAAAACAGATCTAACTGAACTAGCTTTCAGCATATGCGACATCTGGCTCCATTGAATCATCAAAGGGTCTTTTGAGACTATATTTTGTGGGATTTTGTTGATTCTCATATTTGCTAAGATGAAGACTGATAATTGTGGAGAATAGAATATTTCCTCTCCGTACTGAAAGCATTATTAACTCTTTCTGGATCAGTATTGATGGAAATGTAATTTAGAACATCTGGTTGACAGTCCAAGAAAGGTGAGAGCACCTTCAACGGCACCAATGTGACAGTTCATCGTTTGAGGACTTTTGGTCATTGTCAGTAGTAATTTTTGAAATTCTTTCACATACATGTGTACACAGTGACATTGTTAGAAACACATTAGGGTGGCACGGTGGTCATAGAATCATAGAATCCCTACAGTGCAGAAGGAGACCATTTGGCCCATCGAGTCACCACTAACCCTTGTAAAAAGCACCCTATCTAGGCCCATGCCCCCACCCTATCCCTGTAACCCTGTAACTCATCTAACCTTTTGGACACTAAGGGGAAATTTAGCATGGCCAATCCACCTAACCTGCACGTTTTTGGACTGTAGGAGGAAACCAGAGCATCCAGACGAAACCCACGCAGACACAGGGAGAATGTGCAAACTCCACACAGACAGTCACCCAAGGCCAAAATTGAACCTTGGTCCCTGGCGCAGTGAGGCCGCAGTGCTAACCACTGTGCCACCATGCTGCCAAAGAATAAAGGTTCCTTAAGAATAAACCAGGCCTTGCATCAGAGTGAATTGAGAGTAGCTTGTATTTAAGAGCTAGGTGTCCTCCCAGGGTGGGTGTTTTCAGGATAGGGGGAGGATTGCGAAAGGAAGAATGGAAACTAGTATTTGTACTGAACTCTAGTATTGCAATAGAACAGTTGTAAATCATCAGAATGTCTTCTACTGCCTAATTCAGTAACTAGATATTTACCTATAAAACATGCAGAGGTTATGCAAACTGACCCCATAAACAATCAGGCATGGGAGTACATCTTACTTTGAATAATGGTTATACAACAAGGACTTCCTTGATATATGGTCAGGAATCTATTATTTATTCCATATCGCTAGAGTACAACATAATGCATGATGAAAGATCACATTCATAGTACAGGGTTTATTTTTTTCAAACAGGAGTCATTGGAATGAACCAACTGAAAAGAGCATGTTGACTTTAAATGTTTTGGATTTGTTGATCTTGTATTTCTGATAGTAACCAGGCTGGAACCTTTTTAAAAAAAGTCTAGTAATGCACGCTTGCTTATATTTTTTAAAGTTAAGAATTTAAAGTTTCAACTTCAAAAGTAAAACTTTTGTCTGGAACCCTCAAAATACAAAACAGGGCTGTGGATGGGCAACATGTACACCCATTGGTGCAGCCTGGGCTCAAACAAAGCAGGGAAGTATTTTTATTGCTCGAGTCATATCTTGCTGGAACAGTTCTCTATAGGAAGGAAATTTTAGGTTAATCCTTAAATACAGAATACACAGAGAGGGCTGCCAAAAGTCAGAGAATTAAAGGGGAGTGTTGTATTACTCTGGGATAAACCAGGCTGCAACTGGATGCAGCTTTAACCAAAAGATACTCTAGACCTTGAAGTTAGTTCAATCTGATTTATTGAACCAGTAGCACAGTTAGTACAGTTCTTTATGAGTTTGACTCTCTGCTAACCTAAGTGTGGTTACTCTGTCTGACTGAACCAGACTAGCTCGTAGCCACGTGCTGGAGATGTGATACTGTACATACATCCTGACTCACCCTGTAGATGTTCATCAGTGGAAAGAAGCGGAGTGTGAGTGCCTCGTGCCTTTTATAATGAGATACCACCCCTGAGTGTCCTGCCTGCTCATTGCTCATTGGTCATGTCCTGTTCTCTGTGTTCATTAGCTGCCTGCCTGTGCCTGTCTGCATATCATGACAGGGAGAATACCTTTTCTCTGCAAGTTAATATGAATGAAGATGATAAGACTTTGCAGACCAGCTTCATATGGCATTGGATTTGCCTTTCATATATTGTTAACCGAAGACGTGGGGCCTTACCAGGTCCATGGAGCTTCAATACACTCCATTCTGTTTAAGATTGAGTCCTCAGCTCTGGAATTATGCTGGTAGTTTGGCGCTGGAGGACAGTGGTGTAAACCCACAAGTCCCGAAAGATGCGCTGTAGGTGAATTGGACATTCTGAATTCTCCCTCAGTGTACCCGAACAGGCGCCGGAATGTGGCGCCTAGGCAGTAATTCATTGCTGTGTTAATGTAAGCCTACTTGTCACAATGAAGATTATTATTAGATTATCATAAAGATGCTAAGTAAAAGATATATTTCAATGAAGCCTTTTAGTTATAAGGTGCTACTACCTTACAGGGTGGGAACAATTAACCCCTTGAACCTTCCAGAATATGAGCTCCCTGTTAAAAGGGAGGGGGCCTCCAAACAATGTATAGTTGTAGTGTATATAGGGCTGACTCTCCCTGTCATGATCCAGTTGGGATCTACCGTGTGATGTATATAATAGTTATTGTAAATAAACAAAGTTTATTTGGACTCCTCTGTGGCCTTATAAAAGGAGTTATAAAAGGTTACTCAACAAACCAGAATGGGAGAGATTACATATTTATTGAAGAAACATTTAAGAACCTCGGTGCATTAATGACTAAAATAGTGCTGAACTAAGGTTTGTCGTTCCTGAAATAACCGTCATCCACCAGTGGTTCTAGTTAACAAGGAAATGTACTTTATGGTGAAATCAGAGACTTTGAATTGAGTCAAGTACTCAATCATTCCTTGTACTTCATGGAGTTCCCAGTCTTTTGTTTCAGCATTCAATATTCATGGTCACGATAGCATATCTTTTCTACTGCAAAACTATTCCTTTTGTTGCCTGAACAAAATATTTGTGATGTTCTAATGTGCATGATATTGGAATTTTTCAACTGTCATCCTCACTTTCGAATCCCTCATGACTGGCCCCTTCCTATCTCTGTAATCTCCAACAGCCTCTCAACCCTCAGCCATTTGCACTCTAATTCTGGTGACTTGAGTACTTCTAGTTTTAATTGCTGTACAATTAGTGGCGGTGCCTTCAACTGCTTATGACTTAAACTCTGGAATTCACTTCCAACATCGTTGACTCATTTTCCTCCTATAAAACACTCTTTAAAACCTGATACTTTTGATCATCTGCTCTAATATATCTTGTGTGTCTCTGTGGTTTATAAATCTCCTGTATAGTGTCTTGGGACAAGATATTATGTGAAAGGTGATACCAATTTGTCGATCTCATATTATTGTGATCCAATTGTTCAAAAGAAACATAAAGAGCATCCGGCCATTTTACTAATCAAATGACATGAAGCCATTTTTTGGAATGGACATTGATTGATTAACTAATTTTGTTTATTTCTTTTAAACTTTGCAGTGGGTTTTTGTTTGTTTATATTTTGTACATGTGCACAAAAGGCCCAATATTCGTTACCTTCTAATGAACCTTTGTGGACTATGGTTAACTATAATGAAGAAGGAGGTAATGCAGATAGTCAGGTAAGTTACTGCATTGAGCTCCAAAACTGCATGAATTACAATTCCACAGTAACGCAAGTTCCCTCAATTACCCTTATTCTGCCAAGTGTACATAATTTAATTACTGAGTGAAAATCAGTAAGTTATATTTTTTTGCTTACTGTGAGACATGCCTGGAACATAATACTAGAATTTAATATCATGAATAGTCCACACGTAGCATCAGTTTTATGTAACATTTTGATTAAAAGATGAATGAAATGAGTTAAAAGGTTAAAGATTAAAATACTGTTCTAAAGTCCATGGCAGTTTGCTGAGCTCCATCATGTACTTGATTTCCAAACTGTACAATTAAGGTTTCTTTAAAATGCTCGTATCTATTTTTTTTCTTCTACAGACAACACCATTTTATTATCAACCTCCATTCATTCCCAACGGTACAGGTTTGGCTCCTGGAAGTGTGTTCTTAAATAATCCTGATTTGCACAGACAGGAAGTAAGCAATTGTTCCTTCTAGTTACAACTTAATTTAGTTAGTTGTGATTTAGGTTTTTAAAATGTTGTTTTGCAATTTGTACATTGTGGCATAAAACATGAAAAACATACCCTGAAGAGAGGAGTAAGTACTTGCTGCACCTAATTTGGGCAAACATTTTTTTGGTCACTATTTAATGTGAGGTTAATCATGAATAATTCTCCTGATATCCTACAAAATTGTAAACACCTGTTCCAAAATATTTGAAATATTTAAAAAAGTTTAGGAAAGAAATAACATTGCTTTTTCAGCCTGTCGTGAAGAACACACTCAAAATATATTTAAACTTACTCGTGACCTGGTGATAACAATGGCGTGGTTGTGTCAGGGTGCAGTGAGGGTGAGATTCGGAAGAGGCAGCCATCGAGTTATAGGATCCAGGCAGCATTTGGTTGGACTGTGCCAAATGAAATTGAATACAAATGAGGCAACATTGGAAGAAAAAAATGTCACAGACATTTAATAAATTGAATTTGAGAAAAGTTTGGAAGTGATCGGAAGGGGGACTGTTGGCAGACAAAACGTTGTCAGTGCTGACGCTCAGAGTTGCAGTTAATAGAACAATGAAAATGCTTTTATATTTGTGGATTTAGTTAAGTATATCCCTGAGGATGTAATGCCGAAGTGGTATAGTGCTCTGGTAAGAATAGTATTGTATAGTATACTACTGAATAGAATCATAGAATCAACAGTGCAGAAGGAGGCCATTAGGAGGCACCAGCCCTTGGAAAGAGCACTCTACTTAAGCCCACACCTCCAGGCCATCCCTGTAACCGAGCAACTCCACCAAACATTTGTTTTTGGACACCAAGGGCAATTTAGCATGACCAATCCACCTAACCTGCACAATTTTAGACTGTGGGAGGAAACCAGAGCACCTGGAGGAAACCCACGCAGACACGGGGAGAACGTGCAGACTCCACATCGACAATGACCCAAGCCGGAATCGAACCTGGGACCCTTAAGCTGTGAAGCAACAGTGCTAGCCATTGTGGTACCATGCCAGCCATATGTTATACTATGTTATTGTATAGTACACTGGAATATAGTACTGTATAGTACTGAATGTTATATAGTACTGTACACTATACTATATTACTGTACAGTATTCTATAATATGTTATTGTGGAGTACTGTATAATATATTATAGTACTGGATAATACTTTGTTGTATAGTACTGTATAATGTGGTACTGTATAGTATGTTTTTTTTAAAACCTATTTTATTACAAACTTGTATCAAAACAGGTTACAGCAAGTAAACACCCTGGGAAACATACTTCCCAACAATCAACTATACAGTTTGAATAGATTTTTACCCTTTTTCCCACCCCCCTCTCCCCATCACCCACCACCCCACCCCCCTGCGATGAATAGCTCCTCAAACACGGTCACAAACATCTCTCACCATTTCTCAAACTCCTCCGCTCAGCCCATTAACTCATATTTTATATTCTCTAGCCGCAGGAAGTCGTACAGGTCACCCAACCATCCTGCTACCCCTGGTTGCGATGCCGACTGCCACTGCAGCAAAATTTGTTGCCGTGCAATCAGGGAGGCGAAGACCACGACATTGACCTTCTTCCTCTCCATGACTCCGGCTTCTCTGAAACCCCAAATATCGCCACCAAAGGGTCCGGGTCCACTCCCTCCTCCATTATCCTGGCTAAGACTGCGAACACTCCTGCCCAGAATCTTCCCAATTTTTCGCAATCCCAAAACATTTTTGCGTGATTCGCTGGCCCCCGCCCACACCTTTCACATTCATCTGCTACCCCTTGAAAGAACCCACTCATTCTCGCCCGAGTCATATGCACCCTGTGCACCAGCTTAAACTGTATCAGGCTCATCCTTGCACAAGAGGAGGTCCCGTTTACCCTTCGCAGTGCCTCCCTCCATACTCCCCAATTTATCTCCACTCCCAACTCCGCTTCCCATTTCTCCTTGATCTTCACCACCTGCTCACCTCCCTGCTCCCCCAGCCACTTATATATATCCTCAATTTTTCCCTCCACTTCCACATCTGGAAGCAGCAGTCACTCTAGCAGGGTGTATGCCGGCAACCTAGGGAACCCCCTCCAGATCTTTCCTACAACCTGCATGTACCTGAATTCACTAACCCTCGGCAGCTCTACCCTCTCCCTTAGCTCCTCAAGACTGGCAAGCCCTTCCTTCAAATACAAAACCCTCACCTTGACTAGCACCACTTTTCTCCACCTCCTATATACACTATCCATCTTGCCCGGCTCAAACCCATGATTCTTGCACAGCGACGCTAGCACTGACATCCCTGCCATCCTAAAATGCCTCCTCAGCTGATTCCATATCTTCACTGTGGGCTGCACCACTGGGCTCCCTGATTACCTACTCGGAGCCATTGGCAATGCTGCCGTCACCATAGCTTTCAAACTAGACCCCCTTCAAAGATTCCTCCTCCATCCTAACCCAATCTACCCCTTCTCCTTCCCACCACCGCTGCACCTTGTCCACATTCGCCGCCCAATAATAATGAAGCAGATCGGCAATGCCAAACCCCCCTGCTGTCTCTGCCTCTGTAGCAGGATGGTCCCGACCCTTGGCACCTTCCCTGCCCATATAAAGTCTGAAATGATCGTGTCCAATTTCCGAAAAAAGGCCATTGGTATAAAGATCGGAACCTCGGCAGAATATTCATTTTCACAACTTGGATCCTCCCCGTCAATGTTAAGTACAGTGTATCCCACCTCCTAAGATTCTCGCTTGCCTCCTCCACCAGCTTCGTTAAGTTCCACTTATGGGGAACCGTCCAGTCCCTAGCTACCAGAATCCCCAAATACCAAAACCTATCCCTTGCTACCATAAATGGCATCCCCCTGTGCCAGCTCCTTCACCGGGAATACCACGCTTTTCCCTGCATTCAGCTTGTACCCCGGAAACCCTCCACACCTCCCCAACAGGCCCATAATCCTTCCCATACTCTCCAAAGAATCCAAAACATACAGCAAGAGGTCATCGGCAAAGAGCGACACCCGTTGTTCCCTCTGTCCCTTCATTATCCCCTGCCACTCTTCCGAGAACTGCTCCTTCCTCAGGTGAATGAAGAGGAATGAAGAGGTTTGAAACAAACCTGTTGCACTCTTCCAAGAGAGAGAGAGGGCGAGAGTTCAGTAAAGAGAGCAGAGAGAGGGCGAGCCTTCAGGAAAGAGCACGGAGAGAGAGAGAGGGTGAGACTTCAGTAAAGAGCTCAGAGAGGAGAGGGCGAGACTTCAGTAAAGAGAGCAGAGAGAGAGGGCGAGACTTCAGTAAAGAGCGCGGAGAGAGAGAGGGCGAGACTTCAGTAAAGAGCGTGGAGAGACGGCGAGACTTCAGTAAAGAGAGCAGAGAGCGAGGGCGAGACTTCAGTAAAGAGTGCGGAGAGAGAGGGTGAGACTTCAGTAAAGAGCGTGGAGAGAGAGACGGCGAGACTTCAGTAAAGAGAGCAGAGAGAGAGGGCGAGACTTCAGTAAAGAGCGCAGAGAGAGAGAGGGCGAGACTTCAGTAAAGAGCGTGGAGAGAGAGACGGCGAGACTTCAGTAAAGAGAGCAGAGAGAGAGGGTGAGAGTTCAGTAAAGATCGCAGAGAGAGGGCGAGCCTTCAGTAAAGAGCGCGGAGAGAGAGAGGGCGAGACTTCAGTAAAGAGCGTGGAGGGAGAGAGGGCGAGACTTCAGTAAAGAGCGGGGAGAGAGAGGGTGAGACTTCAGTAAAGAGCGCGGAGAGAGAGAGGGAGAGACTTCAGGAAAGAGAGAGAGGGCGAGACTTCAGTGAAGAGCGCAGAGAGAGAGAGGGCGAGACTTCAGTAAAGAGCAGGGAGAGAGAGGGGGCGAGACTTCAGTAAAGAGCGGGGAGAGATAGAGGGCGAGACTCATGTGACTGCTCTCCAATTGGTCGAGAGGCAAGTAGCCCCTGCCTCCGAGGCAGGGTATTAGTACCCAGCATTCCCGGCGGTCGGCCATACTCTGTAGTCGACCACCGGGCTAACAACTAGCTGATTAAAGCCACAGTTTGGATCCTAAATGTGTCTTGAGTCGAATTGATGGTACATCATACTGCTTTATTCTCCTCCCTTTACTCTCCTCCCTCCCCTTTTTCTTAACAATTACATACAGGTTTTAGGATTAACATGGATTGTAAAAATTATCAACACGGGGAGTTGAACTCGCTGGTGAGACTGGCTCCTCAGAGATCAGCTGTCAATTTGAAAGGGTGCCCCAATCTCTAAGCGAGCTTGAGAGTCGCCCACATCCCCCACTCATGGGTAATATCACCCCCCCCACCCTCACCAACCCCACTTTTGTAGTAGCTCTTCACCCCCTCCCTTGATACCCCTCTCAATCTCCCTTTCATGGGCATGGCCCCCCCCCCTCAGGCCCTGACCCTTGGCAGTGTCACCTTGACACCTGGCAGTGCTAACCCAGCCTGGCAATGTCACCAGGGCACCCTGGCAGTGCCAGCCTGGCAGTGGCAATATGCCCAGGTGTCAGAGGGAGAGCCAAGGGACCATCTTGCACTGTCTCTGACCACCAGGTGTCTCCAATGGCCTGGGAAACCTCACAGGTGCCATGAGGCCTGGTCCAAGTGTGTGTGGACCAATACTGAATGGTGCCCCGTCCAGGTCAGTTCAGTCCATAAGAAAGTCATTCAGAAGTCTGGTAGCAGCAGGTAAGAAGCTATTTTTGAATCTGTTAGTGCGTGTTCTCAGACTTATGTATCTTCTGCTTGATGGAAGAGGTTGGAAGAGAGAATACACCGGATGGGAGGGTTTTTTGATTATGCTGCCCGCTTTCCCGAGGCAACTGGAGTGGTAGACAGAGTCAATCGATGCAAGGCGGGTTTGTGTGATAGACTGAGCTGTATTCATGGCTCTCTGTAGTTTCTTATGGTCTCAGACTGAGCAGTTTCAATACCAGGCTGTGATGCAGGAATAGGAGGCTTTCTATGGTGCATCTGTAAAAATTGGTTAAGAGCTAATGTAGACTTACCGAATTTTCTTAATTTCCTGAGGAAGTATAGGCATCGTTGTGCTTTCTTGTTCGTAGCGTCAACATGGGTGGATCAGGACAGATTGTTGGTGATGTGCACACCTAGTAATATGAAGCTGTCAACCATCTACACCATGGCACCATTGATGCAGACAGGGGCATGTACGACACTTCGCCTCCTGAAGTCGATGACCAGCTCAGTAGTTTTGCTGACATTGAGGAAGAGATTGTTGTTGTCGTGCCATGACACTTGGTTCTCTATCTTCCTCCCATACTCTGACTCATCTTTGTCTGAGATCCAATCCACTACAGTCGTGTCATCAGCAAAACTGTAGATGGAGTTGGAGCAGAATTTGCCCCACAGTCATGTGAGTATAGGGAGTATAGTAAGGGGTTAAGTACGCAGTTTTGCAGGGCCCCAGGGTTGAGGACTATTGTGGAGGAGGTGTAGTTGTTTATCCTTACTGATTGTGGCCTACGGAAGTTGAGGATCTAGTTACAGAGGATGGAGTCAAGTCCTAGGTTTTGGAGTTTGGATATGAGCTTGGCTGGAATTATGGTCCGGGATTCTCCCCTACCCAGCGGGGCGGGGGGTCTCGGCGTGTTGGAGTGGCGTGAACCACTCCGGCATCGGGCCGCCCCAAAGGTGCAGAAGTCTCCGCACCTTTAGGGGCCAAGCCCTCACATTGAGGGGCTAGGCCCAAGCCGGAGTGGTTCCCGTTCCGCTGGCTGGCGTGAACGGCCTTTAGCGCCACGCCAGCCGGGGCCGAAAAGACATTGCCGGCCGGCGGAAGTCCGCGCATGCGCTGGAGCGTCAACGGCTGCTGACGTCATCACGGCGCATGCGCAGGGGAGGGGGTCTCTTCCGCCTCCGCCATGGTGAAGACCATGGCGATGGCGGAAGAAAAATAGTGCCTGGCCCCGATCGCAGGCCAGGCCACCGTGGGGGCCCTCCCAGGGTCAGATCGCCCCCCCCCGCCCCGGCCAGGACCCCGGCGCCCGCCCGCGCCGCCAATCCCACCGGCAGGAGAGGCTTGTCAGCGGCGGGACTTCGGCCCATTGCGGGCCGGAGAATCGCCACGGGGGGCCCGCCGACCGGCGCGGCGCGATTCCCACCCCCGCCAAATCTCGGGTGGTGGTGAATTCAGGACACAGCAGGGGTGGGATTGACGCCGGCCATGAATCCCGCCCATGGCGTTCTAAGCAGAGCTGTAGTAGATGAATAGGACTCTGACGTAGGAGTGATTGTTGTCTAGATACTCCAAGAATGAGTGTAGGGCGAGACAGATAGTGTCAGCTGTGGACTGGTTGTGGCGGTATGCGAGTTGCAGTAGATGAAGGCATTCTGGGAGTATGGAGTTGATGTGTCTCATAGTAATCTCAAATCTGCATCTTGCCTACCCTCGATAAGCTATCACTCACTTGCTTACCAAGGATCTATCCACCTCTGCCTTAAAAATGTTCAAAGACTGCTTAGGAAAACTATAGATTTATGAAACTTTTGTTTACTTAATTATCACTGTCATTATGGGATTAAGAATCACAATTGTAGTGAAAACTGCAGAAGTAAAAATTGCATAATATATTATTAACCTCTAGAAAACTGTGTTTTATTTAATAGAAGGTTGTTAGCTCTTAGAGTATTTAAAATTGTGATTTTCTTTCATTGTAGTCAAGCTCATCACTTAGAGATGACATGTTCAGACCAGTTAATATTTTTTCTTCTCGCAAAACAAATGTTCAACGCCAGTCCTTCAGGATACTTTCCAGAAAACATTGGGGGTGATTGTCACATTAACATCCTCATGTTTTACAGGCAGAAACATTGCTGTACTGTACCCTTTTATTAGTGTATTTTTGCACAATGCACTGAGCACCAAGAGCTATTTAAGAGCAACGTGTATTTATATAGTATCTGTAACACAATAGAATCTTCACAGATGCTTAATCAGACAAAATTGACACCAGTCAAAGATGGAGTCTTTAGGACAGGTGGCCAAAAGCTTAGTTGAAGAAGAAGATTTTTTTTACTGAGAACATTGAAGGATGAGAGAGAGAGAGAAAGTGTTTTGGACAAAGTTGTTCATCAGTTTTTCCTTTCACTGTCGCTCTCAGTATTAATTTGCTGAGAGACACAGCAAGCTATTATTTTCAAAACTTAAAGAGCAGGGGATTTAAATGACTTACACAGACGTTAACTTTAAAGCACAGGGTACCTTACCTCTTAACAAGGATATCTGAGCTCTCCAAAGAACTCCAATAGATTAGACCTTTTCCTCAATTTTGTGTTTCATAAACTTAGTTGATGAAAATTACTTCTGAGTGAAGGCAGCTACACCATAAATACCATGTTCTTCCCCAGTGAAAATGGTAGTTGCCAGATATGGGGTGGGAATCAAGGCCTGGTCAGAGGCGCTGGTGCCATCTCCACAAATATTTGGCCCAAGTTGTAAAATGTGAATCGCCCTTCGTCGCTTTGTAAATTGCCATTAGATCAAGAACCAAAAATTGTAGCCGAATATCGTAGTGAGGAAATAAGATAAATTTGATACCAATTAATTTTTTAAAATTCTTTAATCTAATCTGATTGCTTTAGTTCTTGTATTATTAATGTTTTTCATGATAGGGCGTTTTGCCATATGACACATTGAGCCAAAATGATCCATTGCAAGGACGTGATTTGACCACTGAATATTCTAATGCCTCTGAGTATGTAACTTTTATAGTTGTACATTAATATACTACATAAGCCTGGAGATTGCAAAGACTTTTACTGTTTGCCTTTTTGTATATACTTAACAGCTGCTTGAATCTATTCCCTCCTAGTTATATTAAAAAAAACATAAATCATCCGTTTGACAACTGTACAGGATGTAAAAATCCCCAAAATGCTACTAATATGCCAAAATTTATGGTTCTAAAAATATGAATTGAGCATAGCTTGGATTCTTGCCTATTGAAGAGACAGGAAGGTACATTCGAAGAATGCCTGGTCTAGTGAGGATTTTCTGGGTGTCCCCTGGAAAGAATTGTTCTTTATTTCCTTGGCCCCATTTGTGTCCTTTATTTTTGGGGCCCAAGCCACAATCCTGAACTGAATCCATGGGTGATTCCCACAACTATTAGTTATCAGAGAGACACCCTGTTCTGCTGAATCCTATCAAAAGGCTTCAGCTACCAGAACTCTGAAAGGAAAGATATGCCCCCCCCCCCCTCCCCCCCCCCCCCCCCCCCCCCCGTGCCAATGACAGGAGTTAGTATCCCAAAAAGGTCCATGTGGAAAATACAACGCTATGAGAATCTGTGCTCAGGCTACTCTCTCGTTCTGTTTTAAAGCTTGCAGAGAGGTTGAGGTACATGAGGAGAGAAAATACCACATCATCACTGTTACTTCCATGAAGGCAATTTCAGGGTGGAAACCTATTGGAGAGATTCAAATTTGGAGTTGTGGGAAGGATTGACATGTATTTGGAAGGCAAAATCAAAGGCTATTGAAGCAGATAGTAACAATGAACATGAGGTGGAAGATTGCAGAGATAGGGGTTATAGGTGTTTTTTTGAGGAGGGTGGTGATTATAGAAGGGGGTGAGCCAGTACCTGTCCAAAAGACATTTGCTGAGGTACCACAACAAAGATGATTACACAATATAACAGCTCACGATATACAAAGTACACAATACAATGCAGCCATTTTTATACCAGTGTCTTAAAAATGAAAACCATCAACCTTAAACTCCGCTTGCCCTGTTTTATTGCTGCAATACAATAACACAAAAAGAAAAGCTAAAATTGAATAGCAGAACAATCCCCCCCAGCCGTAACAACCCCCCCATTCACTGACGTTTAGCAGTCCTGAAAGAAGGAGATGATCAACTTCCACCTCAAGTGGAACCTTTCCTCTGACCGCTTAATTGTAAACTTTATTTGCTCCAAGTGCAGGAATTCTGCCAGGTCGCTCATCCAACCCCCTGCCTCAGGCGGCTCCAGAACCCGTCACCTGAACAAGATCCTCCTTTAAGCTATCAGGGATGGAAAGACCAAGACATTAGCCTCTCTTTCACCTGCACTTCCGGATCCTCTGAAACCCCAAATATCGCCACCATGGGCTCAAAGCCACCTTTATCCATAAAATCTCTGACATAGAACATTTTCATCTCCGGGAAAAAAATTGCTCATACGCGACTTTGTCATGTGCACCCTATGCACCACCTTAAATTGAATTAAATTCAATCTCGCACATAAGGTCAAATTTATCCTCCGCATGGCCTCACTCCAAATTCCCCCTTCAAATCCACCCACCTAGCTCCACCTCCCACTTCCCCTTTACCTCAACCAACGAAACACTTTCCCTTTCCATTAACTGTCCATAAATATCGGAGATCTTGCTCTTCCCTATCTTGTCCTCTGACACAATCTTTTCGAGCAACAAAGGGCGCGGCAACCATGGAAACGTAGCGAGCTCCTTCCTCACAAAATCCCCGATCTGCAGGTACTGAAACCCATTCTCATTCGGCAAACAAAACTTCTCTGCTAGCTGTCCCAACTCTGCAAATTTGCCGTCCGTGAACAAATACCTAAACCTCTCTATCTCCTCCCACTCCATTGTCTTGTACATTGAATCAAGCACTGCCGGGATGGATCTATGTTTACCACAGATTGGTTCCCACAACGCCATTTCCTCTATCTTAAAATGTTGCCTGAACTGATTCCATACCCTTAATGAGGCAACTACCATCGGACTTGTGGAATATTTCACCGGCGAGTTCAGAACAAGCGCCATCACCAGTGCCCTCAAACTTGTCCTTCTGCATAATATATCCTGCACCCACCCCAAACTGACCCTTCCTCCAAGACCCACTTCCAGAACTTCTCCACAGTCACTCCCCAATAGAAATTCAGCAATGTCAAGTCGCCCGACTGCCTGTCCTTCTCCAAGAATACCTTGCTAACCTGAGGTACCTTACCCGCACATATAAAGTCCGAAATCACCCTTTTTGCCATCCCAATAAAAGATTTGGCACACTGGGCTAAATCGCTGGCTTTGAAAGCAGACCAAGGCAGGCCAGCAGCACGGTTCGATTCCCATAACAGCCTCCCTGAACAGGCGCCGTAATGTGGCGACTAGGAGCTTTTCACAGTAACTTCATTGAAGCCTACTCGTGACAATAAGCAATTTTCATTTTTTCATTTCATTTGGACAGGAAAATCGGGACATTCTGAAAGATAAACAAAAACTTTGGGAGAACTGTCACCTTGACAGTCTGGACCCGCCTCACCAGTGACAGCGGAAGAACCTCCCACTGAAAATCCTCCTTCACCGTATCCACCAAATCACCCAAATTCAATTTTTGCAACTGAGCCCAACTATGCACCACCCCTACGTTAGTAGTGCAATCCATGTAGGTAGATTCCTGAAATGGTGTCAATTTAAAATACCAGACATCAGTTGAGGTGGTAGCCATCTTTGGTCAGTGTCTTTTCTTGTTTTCTTTTTAAAGAGATCCTCTGTAAACAATAGGTTTTTTGGGTAGCTGTTAAAGTTAGAGGTAGAGTTAAACCACAATTTTCCATCTGTGTAACACTAGGCAGAGAAATGTCACTGAGGGCCAAATTGTTTCTTCTTGCAAGTCAATATCAATCAAATAGAAGTCAGTGTAATCATTTACAATGAGTGTATGGATATCAATGGCCATGTTCACAAGGGAGTGGACATACTGAAGGTTAGAAAAAAAAGGGAGATAATTGCAGAGAGGGCAAGTGAATAAAGAAAAAACAGACATTTGTACCATAGAACTATTGAATCCCTGCAGTGCAAAAGGAAGCCATTTGGCCCATTGAATCTGCACCAGCCCTCTGAAAGAGCACCCGACTAGACCCACTCCCCCACCCTAACCCCATAACCTCACTTAAGCTGCACATCTTTGGATTGTGAGAGGAAACTGGAGCACCCGAAGGAAACACACGCAGACATGGGGGGAAAAGGGTAGTGAGGAACCAAACTACATATTCAAGAGTAAATATGTTATTGCTCCTTAGACAAATTATGAATTTGTTCAGCCTGAATTCTTTCAGTTTTTGAGACAATTAAATGCATTTAGATTTTGTGATCTATTTTCATTTAGGAGAATTTATCGGCGGTAGATGGTCAATTTAGACGAAGCCATATTTCAGGCAGCTCGGGTTTGAACGCTTGGGGCTCCAGCAAGCATCCGGTAAGAGTGAATTTCTGTATGTCACTAACCAAAGCATTCTTCTCAATGCAGAAAATCTAATATAGGACAGAAAACTCCTACAATATGAAACAATGACTTGTTAAATGTAGAGAATTGCTTTTTCAGTGCAAATTGCATTTTACGGCTTTTCTTTCAAATGTAGTTTATCACGCATTATGTTCTTTAAAATTGAATACTGAATAAAAGTGAATAACTTTATTCTGTTTAAAAAAAAAATACAATAGTTGAAATTCTGGTAGAAAACTCCATCTTAATTATCTGCTTCAAACTGATGGTTACTAATGGTATAGTAAATAATAACAGATACTGGGAGTGTGATTCACCGCTGGCCGATGAGGGAATCGGGGAAAAATGATTGGTGGAAAAATCACACGTCAGCCGAAAATCGTGGCTGGCGCCGGGTACCAAACAGAATGCCATGCTCTATGCCATGCTCTAGTCCATCGACATGGTGTGAATGCTCTCTGTGCCGCACGTTGGCTTGGCGATGCAAATTGTACAGTAACCACCGTGGGCGTATCATTAATGGGCCCGCCCCGGTATTCTCCGGGCTTCCAGCCAGGACCTATCTGGCATCTTGTAAACCTCTGTGCACAGGTGCATTTGTGCTATAACGGACGTCCTGTACGCCTGTTTGGCATAATGCATTACCTTTGACATGGAGCAAGCCTGCCAATTTGTCCAGGCAATGGAATTTGCTACCGCCACTGGAATGCTCCAGGATCAGCGGGTTGATTGGGAAGCATGTTCCCCTAAAATCACTGGCGCATTCGGGGATTGTCTTCACAAACCAAAACGGGTTCCACTTCATGAATATGCAGCTGGTGTGTGACTACAAGATGCACATTATGCACGTCTGCGCCTAATACCTGGGCAGTGTGAACGGCACCTTCATCTTGGTGCACTCGATGGCTCCCTACACCTTTGAGGCACACCCCCAGTGAGGGTTTGGCTCCTAGGCGACAGAGGCTATCTGCTGCAGTCATGGCTGACGACGTCTATCCGGACGGTACAATGACACCCATGCAGTGACCAGGGCGTGATCAAGCGGTGCATCGGCATGCTCAAGATGCGGTTCAGAAGCAAGGTGATTTTGGGTTTTGTGTGGGTGGGTAAAACCCCACGAGTGAAGAACGTGTTACTGGAGCAGGGCCGAGGGGAGTGTGGATTGGCGCTGCCGAACCTTAGCAAATATAGCCATGATTAGGAAGTGGGTAGTGGGGGGGGGGGTTTCGGTATGGGAGCGAGGAGAGGCGGCATCATGCAAGGACCCAAGTTTGGTGGCGTTGGTAACGGCATCTCTGCCGTTCTCGCCGGCCCGGTACTCCAGAAGCCCAGTGGTAGTGGCGGCCCTGAGAGTCGGGGGGCAGTGGCGGAAGCATACGAGGGTAGGGAGCATCGGTCTGGACTCCAATCAGCAATAACCATCGTTTTGTACTGGTAAGGCTGGATGGGGGTTTCGGAGATGGCAGAGAGCAGGGATTGAGAGGGTGGGGGATCTATTTATAGATGGGAGCTTCCCTGTTTGAAGGATTTCGAGGAGAAATTTGAACTGCCAGCAGGAAATGGATTCAGATACCTGCAGGTACGGGATATTTTGCTAAGGCAGGTTTCGACCTTTCCGCTCCTACTGCCACAGGGGATACAGGACAGGGTAGTTTCCAGAACGGGGTTGAGAGAGAGGAAGGTTTTGGATATATATAAAGAACTCATGGAGTCAGAGGAAACACAGACAGAGGAGCTAAAGCGCAAATGGGAAGATGAGCTGGGGGTGGAGGGAGATAGAGGCAGGTCTTTGGGCGGATGCATTGAGCAGAGTCAACACCTCATCATGTGCCAGGCTCAGCCTGATTCAGTTTAAGGTTATTCACCGAGCACACATGAAGGTGGCCCGGATGAGCAAGTTTTTTGAGATAGAGGGCAGGTGTGCGAGATGTGCGGGAGGGCCAGCAAACCATGTCCATATGTTTTGGGCATGTCTGAAGTTTATGGGATTTTGGAGGGTTTTATAGATGTCATGCCCACGGTGTTAAAAACAACGGTAGTGCGGAGTCCAGAGATGGCGATTTTCGGAGTGTCGGAAGATCCGAGAGTCCAGGGGTGAGAGAGGCTGACGTCTTGGCCTTTGCCTCCTTGGTAGCCCGGAGATGGATATAGTTAGCGTAGAGGGACTCGAAGCCACCAAATTCAGAGATCTAGTTTTGTGACTTGGCTTGGTTTCTCATACTGGAGAAAATAAAGTTTGCCCTAAGAGGGTCAATGCTAGGGTTCGTCCGGAGGTGGCAGGCATTTCTCAACTTCTTTGGAGAAAACTAACTGTCAGCAGAGGTATGGGGGAGGGGGGGGGGGGGGGGGGGGGGGAGTTAGATTATTGTTTAGAAGAGAACATAGACCATACAGTGCAGAAGGAGGCCATTCAGCCCATCGAGTCTGCAGCAACCCACTTAAGCCCTCACCACCCTATCCCGGTAACCCACTAACCCGTCCTAACCTTTTTTGGTCACTAAGAACAACTTCTCATGGCCAATCCACCTAATATGCACATTTTGGACTGTGGGAGGAAACCCACGCAGACACGGGGAGAACGTGCAGACTCCGCACAGACAGTGACCCAGCAGGGAATTGAACCTGGGTCCCTGGCGCTGTGAAGCCACAGTGCTAATCACTTGTGCAACCGTGCTGCCTTGTGGGACTTGTGAGGGAGGGAGGTGGTCTTTGCACTATGTTTATATTTGTATTTGTACTGTTATTATTATAAATGCCTTAATAAAATGTTTTTCAAAAAAAATGATGCGGTGCAGGTGCCTGGACCAGAGGGGTGGGGGCCTCCAGTATAGCGTTAGGAGAGTCTCCCACATAGTGATAGCCTGCTGCATCCTCCACAACCTCACGCAGCAGAGAGGCAAGATTCTATATGAGGAGGACGGAAGTCAGTCGAGGAGGATGCAGAGGAGGAGGATGCAGAGAAGGGCCAGGATGGGCAAGACATGGGGACTGGGCAGCCACAGGAGGCCACACGATGTGTGCTCCTGGGCCGCCGTGAACAGGACAATCAATGCCTCCAGATTCACCGACAAGGGAGCCTGACCACTGGCAACCCCACCAATCCACCCCACCCCCCCTCACAATCCCCCCATTCTAAACAGCTCCTCCCCTGTGCACCCTCCCTGCCCCTGCCAGCATCCAAGTGTCTCACACTGTGCATTATCTGTCCCCCATGAGATGGCGGCCTACAACTGCAGAGAGAGAGAGAGAGCAGACCACTGCACCCATCCGCCTCACTGCACCCCCCACCCCCCTTCCACACCTACACCACTGGCTCCATGCTCCATACCTGCCTCATTGCAGGGTGCTGGCCCTGGGTTGGCAGTATCAGTGGATCTGGTCCATGGGATGGAGGATGATGAGCACCCGCTCCATGATGAGCTCCGGTGCTCCACATCATTGACAGAGTCTGACTCCTGCCCTCGGTAGCAGATTCCACCGTCCCTGCATGCGAGCTGGCTATTACACCGCACGGTCCCACTGAACCTTTGGGGTGATAGAGCTGCGGACAGACTCTGGGATGTGGTGGGGAATGGGTGGGGTAGGAAGGGGTGGGGATGCAGACCGGGGTGGTGTGCGTTGGCTGCCCTGGGGGCCATGGCCCGTGCTCACGGCTGACACCCGTGCACCCAACCAATAACCTCCCACCCCCCCCACAGAGCACACCCTCTGCTCCCAGCCCACCCCACCCCTCACAGCATCAAGTCAGAGCACCGAGGCAAGCCAAAACGTTGGTGTACAGAGGTATTTATTGTGATATATACGTGTGCCCTAGCCCCTAATACTATACTATCCGCTGTACCTGTGCCAACTTAAATAGTGTCTAGCTTTCTGGCCTTATTGGCCCAAATGATTCATCTTGGTAGTTTCTCCAGGCGGTAGGTCAGAAATGGGTGTTGCCTGCTGTGAATACCACTCTGCGACCTCCGCATTGGTGGCTGCCCACTGGAGCAACCGCGCCTGGACGGGCTTGGCAGTCGTTCAAGTGTCAACGGGTGGGAGACGCCGGATGGTCCCACCTCGTCGACAGGTGATCCTGTAAGACAGACGAAAGACGCATGGTTAGATCATGGGTGAGGGAGGTGGTGGTGGTGGAAGGGAAGGTGGGGGGGGGGGGGTGTTGGCTGGTGGTGGGGGTGGGAGGGGGTGGTGGGGGAGTGAGGAAGCAGTGGGGGAGTGGTGGTGGGGGGTGTGTGTCAGAATGGGGGCGGGGAGGCACATGTCATGGGGATATCGCAATCCATGAGGGACTCATTTGCCTCCCCGATGCTGACCTCCGCCTCAGCGACTGTCCGCTCTCCAGCCCCACCAACCAGGTCCAAGTGCCTCCGCTCAGCAGCGGTGAGGGGCTGCATCTCCTGCAAGCCCCCTTAGGTCTGCTCTCTCTCTCTCTGCAGTTGTAGGCTGCCATCTAATGGGGGACTGATAATGCACAGTGTGAGATACTTGGATGCTGGCAGCACAGAGGGTTCCCAGCTGGTGGCTTGTGCAGGGCACCTAGCTATGGCAGGCAGTATAGTTGCTGGCATGTGGTGCGGGTTGTGGTGTCAGTAGCCTGCTGGTGGGGTTTGATCGCCCTTTGAGTGGAGGGGGGGGGGGTTTACAGCTGGGTGGGACAAGGGAGGTGGCAGTGACCCACCCTGGATAGACTGAGGGTTGCCTGCCTGCCCTCAGCACTGCCTACCATTCTTCCTGGGGGGGCCCGTGTGGAGTGGGGTGGGGCTATGTGTGTGGGGAATGTGGTACAGGTTTGGTGCCAAGGGCATGGAATGGTTACTCGTCCTGAGGAGGTTGTGCAGCTTGTTGTGACACTGCTGGCCGGTCCTGGTGGTAGGGTCCATGCTGTTTTTGGCCTCTGCCAACTGCGCTCTGGCCCGGTTGAAGTCTGCAGGTGGCAGCCATCTTCGACCTGGGGGGACAAGTTCCGGCGTCAACTCTTAGTCTCTCAAATGAAGAATTCTGTTCCGAGATGTTAAGGGATTGGGTGCAATATTCATATTGAATGTTAGTTAGGTGGGTGGTGGACAGAGTCCGCCCAAAGGACTCAGCGTGACACCCAATTGATTTTGGTCTTTGGCCCTCCTTATAATGTTATTGACCAGTTGCTAGCAGGAATTGTCCTACATACTAGATAATTTGTCAATCTGGAAGCATGAAATTTGTTAGTACAGTAACTTTTGAAGGGCGTCCATTAGCTTCTTAGGGGATTCGTTTATTTAACTACCCTACCCATCGACCTGGGGCTCGACCTATCCACCCTTGGCTCTAGGACACATTTAAAATCTCCTCCCATGATCAACTGGTGTGTGGCCAAATCCAGGATTGCTGCCAGAAACCCCCTCATAAAACTCACATGAAGAGATCTACCATACAGATCTAGTGAAGTCTTGCAACACTAAAACCCAGTAGAAATTTGAGTTCAATGTCTCGGATGCAAATAAGAATCTTTTATTGCCTCTATTTGATTGCTATTGAGAAAAACTGAATCCATTCTCAATAAAGCCCAGCTAGCAAAGGACTTAAAGAGACGTAATCCATAAAACAATTTAACTTTCAAAATAATACAGAAATGGTTTCTTGCTTACGGCAAAACAGCTTGCATTTACTTCAAGAGTTAGAGTAGAAAAGTGAAAATATGAAAATAGTTAGATCAAAGTATAGAATGATAATGGAATAAAGATGGCCGTATGGACCATCATGTTTAAGGAGAATTTAATCAGTCTGAATCCATCTGTCTACACCTCTATGGCGTCCTAATTGGTTTGGGTGAGAATCAAATACATTTGATTCGATGGTTAACTGTCAATCCTCAATATGCAACATGAGTTCTGAATGTTTCATGTTTGAATATTTGTGTATGCTATGGAATGCAATTTTGTGCTATTATCAAGACTGGTTTTTACTGGTTTTCTGCTGACTTTGATTGATCCATATTCTGGACAGTGGTGCCTTCATGTTACCGTGGTGCTTACTTCGACCTTGATCTTGATTACTGGTACAGTTTATTTCTTAATGTCAAACTGACTTTGAAAATCTGTTTATTAGAACAATAGCTTGTTCATTTTGTCAGCAAAAATGTTGTTTTGATCTACAATTTTTTTCTGCATGTGTCAGGCTTTTGTGCTTCTGTTGAAGTTATGTGTTTTGTCATGGCCTGAGGTTATGAGTACTGAAATCCTTATTTTAAAATGGGTATTAAAACTGGGCTTTAATATTTACATTAAAATAGCCTTTTTACCTATCAGAAAATGGTTGATTACTATCACCCCATCATTGCAATTTGGGGCGTACACATTTACCAACACTACCGGTGCGCCTTCCAATGCCCCACTCATAATCACATATCTCCCACCTGGATCCCTCACCTCCTTCGCACTCACTAATTCCAATTTTTTGCTCATTAAAATCGCCACTCCCCTCGATATCAAATCAAACCCCGAGAGAAAAACCTGCCCAACCCACCCCTTCCTTAACCTAATCTGGTCCTTTACACGGAGTTGCATCTCCTGCAGAAAGATCACTCCCGCTTTCAAGCTCCTGAGGTGCGCGAACACCTGTGACTTTTTAACGGCCCATTCAGTCCCCAGACGTTCCACGTTACCAACCTTACCGGAGGCCTCCCACTCCAATCCCCTCTACCGTCTGTCATCTTCCCTACTTAACTTCCGCCCCCTTAATTCCACCCTATACATAGCCCATCCCAGATGGCTCCTTTCTCCGCCCTTGACCATGTCATCTCTCACCCCCTGCCACATTGCAGAAACCTCCCCCCTCTTTCCCCCTTCCCCTTCTTCACCCCCCACTTGCCCTCTCTGCCTCCCACAGCTACCCCTCTTGGCCTTCTCCCCCACCACCTCACTTCCGTTCACCAGCATAACCTGCTAGCGTAGCTGCCCCTGCCCAAAGGCACCTCCTGATGACCTTCCGCTCCCTCTACCCCACCCACTCCTCAGCTCAAGGAAGAAGACTCCCTGCTGGCCTTACCCTCCCCCACCCAAACAAGGACTTCTCCTGAACTCCAGGTAGCCATCTCCAAAAGCAAACGAACAAATGTTAGACACAAACAGTCCCATAAAACAGGAGGGGGAGATGGGAACATCCATTCCCACATAAACTTTTCACCCCTATAACGCCTTACAAACTCAACATTGAATAGCAACCACCCCCCTCCCCCGAAAAAAGGTGTAAATTTCTCAATACCCCACTTCCCAAGCATTGTCTGCTCACTTCTCCACCAGTTTATGATCCTTAATGAAGTCTTCGGCTGCTTCTGGGGTCTCAAAATAATACTCCCGGCCTCCGAACGTCACCCATTTTGCCGGGATAGAGCACCCCAAACCTTACCTGCCGTCGGTACAGCACCGCCTTGGCATTGTTGAAATCTGTCCGCCGCTTTCCCAACTCAGCTCCGATGTCCTGATAAATGTGGACGTTATTTCCCTCCCAGTTGCAGGTGTGCTTCTCCCTGGCTCACCGCAGAATTTTCTCTTTCTCTACAAATTTATGGAGTCTCACGATCACCGCCCATGGCGGCTCCCCAGCTCTAGGATTCTGATTCAGGGACCTATGCACTCAGTCCACTTCAGGCACATAATCTGGCACCCCTTCTGCCACCAGCCCCACCAGCATCTTCGAGACGTACCCCGTGGCACTGACACCTTCCAGTCCTTCAGGCAGATACACTATTCTGTCTTCTTGAGGTATTCTCCTGCTCCTCCACCTTTGCCCTCAACATTTTACAAAGGTCTCCGTGGAGCCCCACCTCCGCCTCCAGAGCCACTACACGATTGCTGTGGTCCGAGATCACTCCTTCAATCTCCCGAATCTATGGCCCCTGCACCTCCAAACACGTCTCCACCCATTCCAGAGAACTCTTCAGGGGTGTCACAGCTTCTGCAATGGCCTTTGCTTGATCCTCACGCATATCTTTCTCCTGTTTATGGAATTCCTCCTTGATAAAAGCAATCAGTTCCTGTATCTGGGGCTTTCCACCTTGCCCCTCCCCTTGCCTGCATGCTGGAAGAGACTGTGCAGCTCAAGACTGTTTCAACTTTCCAACCAAATCTCTCACTGTTTTCTGCCGGGTCTGGTGATCAGAAGACATACCATTCCAGGGGTAAACTACTCCTCTAACATTCGCCTACGCCTTTTCATCAAAATTCCACCCAGTTCTGTGTAAAAAGAGCTCTTTTCTGTGACTTTAAGCAGGAGCAGCCCTGTATGTGACCATTCACTCCATGGTCACAACCAAAAGTGACTGTATAGTATATTATAGGATAGTATGTACGGTACTGTATAGTAATCTTCTAAGGATAGTATTGTCTATTACTGTATAGTATAGCACTGTATTGTACAGTACCATAGAGTACAGCACTGTATATTATTGTATCATCTAATTGTACGGTACTGTATAGTATAGAACAGTACTGCATAGTATAGTACGGTACCATATAGAATAGTACAGTACTGAATAGAGTAGTCAAGTACTGTATAGAATACAGTACCCTATAGTACTTTGGTAAGGATGTGCCTTGAAGACTCAATTCACATTTAGCTACCAATGCATAAAGGAAATATCCAAGCCTTTGAAGCAACTTCAAAAAAGAACAGAGAGTAATTTCAGAGGGAGATTTTAGCTGTAAGAATAGTATCAGTCAGCATCCGCACACATTGCCCTGCCGACCCAAATGTGTTTATCTTTTTGGAGGGTGTGGAGGAGCACTCCTGGCTTTGTTGGCACCAGTTTAAACCCCCCCCCCCCACCCCAAATCCCCATGAGACTTTGCCACCCCCTGACCTCCACAAGGACTGACATGCAACCCCCAACTGACGACCTGATCACTTCCGAACAGGTTGGGGACCTGTCACCTTCCCTCCTCCACCCCAATTAAATCTGTGGCAGAAAGCCCTATGGATGGCCTTACCACCCTGCCACCAATTGAGGTGTTTACTTATGGGCCTCATCTTGCCATGCTTTTTTCTAGGTTCTGGAAGGATGGAGTTCATTCAAAGGCACTCAGTACCTGATTGAGGCACCCAACATCGGGAAGGGGAGGTCGCTGAAAGATTCTACCTTGCCCCTGCGGCCAGCCTCGCCACCCCCTCTCCAGTGGTGCTGCTGAGTACAGAAGAGCCACCGGCCTCTTCTGGGCTGACAGCTCCCAGCGAGCGCAATATCTGCCCTTAGGGTCCTTGATCCTGGGGAAAGGCCCGCTGCTGACCTGTTAAATGCCCAAGTGGCCCAAAATATGGGTCCTTCACAAAACGAGGCAGCATGGTAGTCTCACCAGCTCTCCAGTCAGTAGCCAAGACTCCAGTCACATCCACAAGATTGCAGCCTTTGGGAACCATGGATCTAAAGCCACCAATTCCTCTCAAAGTACGATATACTCACTCTTAAATTACTCTTAAAGGTCTTAAATTACTCATACATATTGTAGTCCAAAATATGGGGCGGGATTCTCTCAGCCCACGCCAGGCTGGAGAATCGCTGGGCTGGACGCGAATGGTGCGACGCCGCCTCGACGCCAGTCCGGCGATTCTCCAGAGAGCGGAAAATCGGTGTCATTGGCCCCGGCACGGTGCCAGTCGGGGCCCCCCCCCGGCGATTCTCCACTCGGAATGGCCATTAAAAAAAAAATCTGAGTCCCGCCGATTGTCCACGTGTGGTCTTACCCAGCGGGACCTCGGCATGCATCCATCCGGGGTGGCCTGGTGGGGGGTAGGGGGGTCTGACCCCGGGAGGGACCTCTGCTGTGGCCTGGCCCGCGATCGGGGCCTACTGATTGGCGGGCTGGCCTCTCAGTCTGGGGGCCTCTTTTTCTTTGCGCTGGCTCTTGTAGCCCTACGCCATGTTGCGTCGGGGCTGGCGCGGAAAAGTGGCCACCGCACATGCGCGCAACCCCGCCGGTCGCACTGCGCATGTGACACAAGTCGCAGTGCGCATGCACAGACTCGCGGCACCCATTTGACGCCAGCATCGGCAGCTGGAGCAGCGTGGGTCGCTCCAGTGCCGTGCTGGCCTACTGAGGAGCTCGGAATCGCTGCTCCAGAGGACCTGTTGACGCCATCGCGACGGTGTTTACGACGGCGTCAACACTTAGCCTCAGGATCAGAGAATCCCACCCATTATGTGGGGGAAAGGATGGGCTAAATGGCCTCTTTTCTTTGGGATGCTTGTGATTGTCCAGTCGTCTACAAGATACTCTACCTCTGTTTTGTTGGTCATAATGTAGGGAGAGATTCAGGGCATGTGTTAACATGCTGTATTTAAAAATATTAAACAATGATATCAGAGGCAAATAATGGAAATTACCACTATTGCCTCTAAGGCTGAAAAAACCCTTGCCAAAAAAAAATATGTTATTTTCTTGTGCAACCAGTCCAAAGTTTGACAGTATATTGACATTTAATTATCTTTATTGTGTTACAGATTTATGTTTGATTGCACAACGTGCCTCAGGGTTTTTGAGATATTCTCTTCTATCGGTAATTTATGGGTTGCTGAAAATGTTGTCATGATCACAATTTCAATCTTAAAGGGTTTGTTTCTATAAAATTGTTGAATTACACATTTAAAAAAAAAATATTTCCAAGGGTGAGGGCAATACTAGCTAGATCACCATTTATTGCCCTTCCATAATTGCCTTGTGAACTGCTGCAGGCCATATGGCATAGATACACCCACAGTGCTGTTAGGAAGGAGGCTTAATTTAATTTGAGGAACTTCGGGGAGTGAGGAGCTCTTTTTGTTACAGTATTTATATGGCTGGTTCCATTTTTTGACAATGTTCAGTTTCTGGTCAATGGTACGCCCCCAGGATGTTGATGGAGGGAGATCAGTGATGATAATGCCATTGACCGTCAAGGGGAAGTGATTGAATTTTCTCTTGTTGGAGATGGTGATTGCCTGGCACTTGTGTGATCCACATGTTTTTGATTTGATTTATTATTGGCACATATATTGGTATGCAGTGAAAAGTATTGTTTCTGGCATGCTGTACAAACAATGCATACCGTATACAGGGAAGGAATGAGAAGAATATAATGTTACAGTTATAGCAAGGTGTAGAGAAAAGATCAACTTAATACGAGGTAGGTCCATTCAGAAGTCTGATTGCAGTAGGGAAGAACCTGTTCTTGAGTCGGTTGGTACGTGACCTCAAACTTTAGTATCTTTTTCCTGATGGAAGAAGGTGGAAGAGAGTATGTCTGGGGTGCGTGAGGTCCTTAATTATGCTGGCTGCCTTTCCGAGGCAGCTGGAATTGTAGATCGAGTCGATGGATGGGAGGCTGGTTTGCGTGATGGATACTTGCCACTGATCAGCCGAACCCTGAATGTTGTACAGTTCTTGCTGCATATGGACACAGGCTCCTTCCTGAGAAGTCATGAATGGTGTTGAATATTTGTGCAGTCATCTGTGAACATCACTATCTCTGACTTTAAAATAGAGGGAAAGTCTTTGATGAAGCAGCTGAAGATGGTTGGCCCTCAGACACAACTCTGAGAAACACTTGTGTTTGTGGGACCCTTGCTCCAGTTGATTGATATACACAACGCCTTTAACTTTGAATCAAATCACTTTTTACTAAACACAATATAAAATTCCCAATGCTTATGACTATTACAAGAGGGCAGCACGGTAGCACAGTGATTAGCGGAGGAACAGTTGCTTCACAGCTCCAGGGTCCCAGGTTTGATTCCCGGCTTAGGTCACTGTCTGCGGAGTCTGCACATTCTCCCCGTGTGTGCGTGGGTTTCCTCCGGGTGTTCCGATTTCCTCCCACAGTCCAAAGATATGCGGGTTAGGTGGATTGGCCATGCTCAGTTGCCCTTAGTGTCCAAAAAGATTAAGTGGGGTTGCTGGGTTATGGGGACAGGGTGGAGGCGTGGGCTTGTGTATAATGTTCTTTCCAAGGACTGGTGCAGACTCGATGGACCGAATGGCCTCCTTCCGCACTGTAAATTCTGTGATGCTATGATCCTTAGAAGTTCTATCATTGTATCAAAAGCACACAAATGATTCTACCTTCCTGTATTACCTCTATACTTTCATAAGCATAGTTTAGACCATCAATACTTATCTAATAACTTTTAGTGTATCTGTAGGGACTTCACCATTCAATCGCACTGGCCAGACACAAGCAGAAATCAGACGCCATCTTCAAGTTGGAGGCTTGAGGTCTTCTTCTGCGATTGTTCGTCCTCGAGGTTTTGCATACCTTGGTCACTTTTGCATTGATATTTATGTCTTTCTTGGGACCGTGCCTAACTGCCTACACGCATTCCTACACGTAACCAATGACCACCTTTCCTTTCATCAGATGGACCACTGCAAATGCTAATAATAATAATAATCTTCATTATTGTCACAAGTAGGCTTACATCATCACTCCAATGAAGCCACTGTGAAAAGCCCTTCGTCGCCATACCCTGGCGCCTGTTCAGGTACACAGAGGCAGAATTCAGAATGCTCAATTCACCCAACAGCCTGTCTTTTGGGACTTGTGAGAGGAAACCTAATATTTATGGCCCACTATATTTCACACCAGCTTATATCTCATCCATCTTCCCGCCAGGTGATCTTTCCCAGACCTTGTTTTCATTTCTCGCCTCAGGCATCTTTCGTTGATAATGATCACTCTGACAATCGGGGGCCACCATCTGCTGTCCTGTTTCCTGTTGCAGAATCTGCATCACAGGTCTTAATGACTCTTTTTGTTTGTTCAGTGTCTCTGTTACTTGGCCATATATATCAGAAAGGTTAATGTCCCTTTTACTTGGCTATATTTCCTAATAGGCTTTGGACCAGGGTCATAACTGCAGCGTTGTCCTGGGACTGAGAAGAATGACACCAACAACCGCAACAATCTTCCTTTGTGCTAGTCTTACGATTCCAGTTGATGTTATAACTGGACGGGAAGACCCCAGAATCGAACCCTTGTTCAACATCATGGCCGGGATTTCGGACAAGTTTTCGGCGCCGGCGGCAAAACTGGCATGAGCGATGCCGGCATCAACGGGCCTCTAGGCCCAGGCATTCCCCCTTCCCTGGGGGGCGAACACAGCGTTGGAGTGTTGTGCGCTCAAAAGCCGGCGCGCCATGGTCGGCGCGAGTCCGCGCATGCAAGCCATGGCCGGTGCGGGTCTGCGCATGCTCACCATGGCCGTCGCGGGTTCGCGCATACGCATGGGTTGCCTCCTCCGTGCCGACCCCCGGGCAATATGGCAGAGCCCTACAGGTGCCCGGCGCGGAGGAACATAGGCCCCTGGAATTAGCCCGCCTGCCGATTGGTGGGCCCCGATCACGTGCCTGGCCACCGTGGAGGCCCCCCCACGGAGTCGGATCCCCCTGCCCACCACCTGGACGACCCCCTGCAGCCAGAACTCCGAGGTCCTGCCGGGTGGGACCATAAGTAACCCTCGCCGGCGGGACTCGGTGGAACTCGGCGGGCACTTGGCCCGTCGAGCGCGGAGAATCGCTGCGGGAGCCGCTTTCAACGGAGAATCGGCGGCCCGGCGTTGGAGCAGCATGGTGCAATCTCTCGCCCCACCCCCTCCCCCCAGCAATTCTCCGACCCGGCACGGGATCGGAGAATCACGGCCCGTATTTCTTTCTTTTATAAAACATTCAGGAACAGAGTCACAGGACTGCTAATTAATTTTAGCGACACCAAAACACATTTATTAGACATGGAAAAATTTGATTATGTTACAATACTGCTTTACTCTCCTCCCTTCTCCTTTTCTTAACAATTACATACAGGTTTTAGGATTAACATGGATTGTAAAGATTATCAACACGGGGAGTTGTACTCGCTGATGAGACTGGCTCCTCAGAGATCAGCTGTCAATTTGAAAGGGTGCCCCAATCTCTAAGCGAGCTTGAGGGTCACCCACATCCCCCACTCATGGGTAATATCACCCCCTCCCCCCACCGTTGCAAGCCTCGCCAACCCCACTTTTGGGCTCCCCCTTTCAGGACCCCTACCCTTCAAACCCCCAACATTTATGAGGCCCTTTCATAGCAGCCCTTCACCCCCTCCCTGTATACCCCTCTCAATCTCCCTTTCATGGGCATGGCCCCCCCCCCTCAGGCCCTGACCCTTGGCAGTGTCACCTTGACACCTGGCAGTGCTAAACCAGCCTGGCAATGTCACCAGGGCACCCTGGCAGTGCCAGCCTGGCAGTGGCAATATGCCCAGGTGTCAGAGGGAGAGCCAAGGGACCATCTTGCACTGTCTCTGACCACCAGGTGTCTCCAATGGTCTGGGAAACCTCACAGGTGCCATGAGGCCTGGTCCAAGTGTGTGTGGACCAATACTGAATGGCGCCCCGTCCAGGTCAGTTCAGTCCATAAGAAAGTCATTCAGAAGTCTGATAACAGCAGGTAAGAAGCTATTTTTGAATCTGTTAGTGCGTGTTCTCAGACTTATGTATCTTCTGCTTGATGGAAGAGGTTGGAAGAGAGAATACACCGGATGGGAGGGTTTTATGATTATGCTGCCCGCTTTCCCGAGGCAACTGGAGTGGTAGACAGAGTCAATTGATGCAAGGCGGGTTTGTGTGATAGACTGAGCTGTATTCATGGCTCTCTGTAGTTTCTTATGGTCTCGGATTGAGCAGTTTCAATACCAGGCTGTGATGCAGGAATAGGATGCTTTCTATGGTGCATCTGTAAAAATTGGTTAAGAGCTAATGTAGACTTACCGAATTTTCTTAATTTCCTGAGGAAGTATAGGCATCGTTGTGCTTTCTTGTTCGTAGCGGCAACATGGGTGGACTAGGACACATTGTTGGTGATGTGCACACCTAGTAATATGAAGCTGTCAACCATCTACACCATGGCACCATTGATGCAGACAGGGGCATGTACGACACTTCGCTTCCTGAAGTCGATGACCAGCTCAGTAGTTTTGCTGACATTGAGGGAGAGATTATTGTTGTTGTACCATGCCACTTGGTTCTCTATCTTCCTCCCATACTCTGACTCATCTTTGACTGAGATCCAACCCACTACAGTCGTGTCATCAGCAAAACTGTAGATGGAGTTGGAGCAGAATTTGCCCTACAGTCGTGTGTGTATAGGGAGTATAGTAAGGGGTTAAGTACGCAGTTTTGCAGGGCCCCAGGGTTGAGGACTATTGTGGAGGAGGTGTAGTTGTTTATCCTTACTGATTGTGGCCTACGGAAGTTGAGGATCTAGTTACAGAGGGTGGAGTCAAGTCCTAGGATTTGGAGTTTGGATATGAGCTTGGCTGGAATTATGGGCCGGGATTGTCCCCTACCCAGCGGGGCGGGGGGTCTCGGCGTGTTGGAGTGGCGTGATGTCTCCGCACCTTTAGGGGCCAAGCCCTCACATTAAGGGGCTAAGCACGCGCCGGAGTGGTTCCCGTTCCGCCGGCTGGCGTGAACGGCTTTTGGCGCCACGCCAGCCGGGGCCGAAAGCACTTCGCCGGCCGGCGTAAGTCCGTGCATGCGCCGGAGCGTCAGCGGCTGCTGACCTCATCCCGGTGCATGCGCAGGGGAGGGCGTCTCTTCCGCCTCCTCCATGGTGAAGACCATGGCGATGGCGGAAGAAAAAGAGTGCCCCATAGCACAGGCCCGCCTGCCGATCGGTGGGCCCCGATCGCAGGCCAGGCCACCGTGGGGGCACCCCCCCCCCAGGGTCAGATCGCCCCGCCGGTCAGGTAGGTGTTTTGATTCCCGCCGGCCGGAGTGGCTTGTCAGCGCCGGGACTTCGGCCCATTGCGGGCCAGAGAATCTTCGCGGGGGGCCCGCCGACCGGCATGGCGCGATTCCCACCCACGCCAAATCTTGGGTGGTGGAGAATTCGGGACACGGCAGGGGTGGGATTGACGCCAGCCCCGGGCGATTCTCCGACCCGGCGGGGGGTCGGAGAATCCCGCCCATGGTGTTCTAAGCAGAGCTGTAGTAGATGAATAGGACTCTGACGTGGGAGTGATTGTCGCCTAGATGCTCCAAGAATGAGTGTAGGGCGAGACAGATAGTGTCAGCTGTGGACTGGTTGTGGCGGTATGCGAATTGCAGTAGATGAAGGCATTCTGGGAGTATGGAGTTGATGTGTCTCATGGTAATCTCA
This sequence comes from Scyliorhinus canicula, assembly GCF_902713615.1. Lineage (NCBI taxonomy): Eukaryota > Metazoa > Chordata > Chondrichthyes > Carcharhiniformes > Scyliorhinidae > Scyliorhinus > Scyliorhinus canicula. The sequence continues at coordinate 161,159,565 of NC_052152.1, forward strand.
AATCTGCATCTTGCCTACCCTCGATAAGCTATCACTCACTTGCTTACCAAGGATCTATCCACCTCTGCCTTAAAAATGTTCAAAGACTGCTTAGAAAAACTATAGATTTATGAAACTCTTGTTTACTTAATTATCACTGTCATTATGGGACTAAGAATCACAATTGTAGTGAAAACTATGGAACTAAAAATTGCATAATATATTATTAACCTCTAGAAAACTGTGTTTTATTTAATAGAAGGTTGTTAGCTCTTAGAGTATTTAAAATTGTGATTTTCTTTCATTGTAGTCAAGCTCATCACTTAGAGATGACATGTTCAGACCAGCTAATATTTTTTCTTCTCGCAAAACAAATGTTCAGCGCCAGTCCTCCAGGATACTTTTCAGAAAACATTGGGGGTGATTGTCACATTAACATCCTAGTGTTTTACAGGCAGAAACATTGCTGTACTGTACCCTTTTATTAGCATATTTTTGCACACTGCACTGAGCACCAAGAGCTATTTAAGAGCAACGTGTATTTGTATAGTATCTGTAACACAATAGAATCTTCACAGATGCTTAATCAGACAAAATTGACACCAGTCAAAGAAGGAGGCTTTTGGACAGGTGGCCAAAAGCTTAGTTGAAGAGGAAGATTTATTTATTGAGAATATTAAAGGATGAGAGAGAGAGAAAGAAAGAAAAAATGTTTAGGACAAAGTTGTTCATCAGTTTTTCCTTTCACTGTCGCTCTCAGTATTCATTTGCTGAGAGACACAGCAAGCTATTATTTTATAACTTAAAGAGAAGGGGATTTAAATGACTTACACAGACGTTAACTTTAAAGCACATCTATTAACAATCTATTGTTAATAATCTACATCTATTAACAATCCCAAAAGGGTACCTGACCTCTTCACAAGGATATCTGAGCTCTCCAAAGAACTCCAGTAGATTAGACCTTTTCCTCAATTTTGTGTTTCATAAACTTAGTTGATGAAAATTATTTCTGAGTGAAGGCAGCTACACCATAAGTACCATGCCTCCTCTGTTCTTCCCCAGTGAAAATGATAGTTGTCAGATATGGGGTGGGAATCGAGGCCTGGTCAGACGCGCTGGTGCCATCTCCACAAATATTTGGCCCAAGTTGTAAAATGTGAATCGCCCTTCTTCGCTTTGTAAATTGCCATTAGATCAAGAACCAAAAATTGTAGCCGAATATCGTAGTGAGGAAATAAGATAAATTTGATACCAATTAATTTTTAAAAATTCTTTAATCTTATCTGATTGCTTTAGTTCTTGTATTATTAATGTTTTTCATGATAGGGCGTTTTGCCACATGACACATTGAGCCAAAATGATCCATTGCAAGGACGTGATTTGACCACTGAATATTCTAATGCCTCTGAGTATGTAACTTTATAGTTGTACATTAATATACTACATAAGCCTGGAGATTGCAAAGACTTTTACTGTTTGCCTTTTTGTATATACTTAACAGCTGCTTGAACCTATTCCCCCCCTAGTTATGTAAACAAAAACATAAATCATCCGTTTAACAACTGTACAGGATGTAAAAATCCCCAAAATGCTACTAATATGCCACAAATTATGGTTCTAAAAATATGCATTGAGCATAGCTTGGATTCTTGCCTATTGAAGAGACAGGAAGGTACATTCGAAGAATGCCTGGTCTAGTGAGGATTTTCTGGGTGTCCCCTGGAAAGAATTGTTCTTTATTTCCTTGGCCCCATTTGTGTCCTTTATTTTTGGGGCCCAAGCCACAATCCTGACGAGGTGGAAGATTGCAGAGATAGGGGTTATAGGTGTTTTTTTGAAGAGGGTGGTGATTATAGAAGGGGGTGAGCCAGTACCTGTCCAAAAGATATTTGATGAGGTACCACAGCAAAGATGATTACACAATATAACAGCTCACGATATACACAGTACACAATACAATGCAGCCATTTTTATACCAGTGTCTTAAAAATAAAAACCATCAACCTTAAACTCCGCTTGCCCTGTTTTATGGCTGCAATACAATAACACAAAAAGAAAAGCTAAAATTGAATAACAGAGCAATCCCCCCAGCCGTAACAACACCCCTCCCCCCCCCCCCCCCCCCCCCTTCACTGACGTTTAGCAGTCCTGAAAGAAGGAGATGATCAACTTCCACCTTTCCTCTGACCGCTTAATTGTAAACTTTATTTGCTCCAAGTGCAGGAATTCTGCCAGGTCGCTCATCCAACCCCATGCCTCAGGCGGCTCCAGAACCCGTCACCTGTACAAGATCCTCCTTTAAGCTATCAGGGAGGGAAAGACCAAGACATCAGCCTCTCTCCCACCTGCACTCCCAGATCCTCTGAAACCCCAAATATCGCCACCATGGGCTCAAAGCCACCTTTATCCAAAAAATCTCTGACATAGAACATTTTCACCTCCGGGAAAAAAATGGCTCATACGCGACTTTGTCATGTGCACCCTATGCACCACCTTAAATTGAATTAAATTCAATCTCGCACATAAGGTCAAATTTATCCTCCGCATGGCCTCACTCCAAATTCCCCCTTCAAATCCACCCACCTAGCTCCACCTCCCACTTCCCCTTTACCTCAACCAACAAAACACTTTCCCTTTCCATTAACTGTCCATAAATATCGGAGATCTTGCTCTTCCCTATCTTGTCCTCTGGCACAATCTTTTCGAGCAACAAAGGGCGCGGCAACCATGGAAACGTAGCGAGCTCCTTCCTCACAATCCCCAAACTGACCCTTCCTCCAATACCCACTTCCAGAACTTCTCCACAGTCGCTCCCCAATAGAAATTCAGCAAATTCAGCAATGTCAAGTCGCCCGACTGCCTGTCCTTCTCCAAGAATACCTTGCTAACCTGAGGTACCTTACCCGCACATATAAAGTCCGAAATCACCCTTTTTGCCATCCCAATAAAAGATTTGGCACACTGGGCTAAATCGCTGGCTTTGAAAGCAGACCAAGGCAGGCCAGCAGCACGGTTCGATTCCCATAACAGCCTCCCTGAACAGGCGCCGTAATGTGGCGACTAGGAGCTTTTCACAGTAACTTCATTGAAGCCTACTCGTGACAATAAGCGATTTTCATTTTTTCATTTCATTTGGACAGGAAAATCGGGACATTCTGAAAGATAAACAAAAACTTTGGGAGAACTGTCACCTTGACAGTCTGGACCCGCCTCACCAGTGACAGCGGAAGAACCTCCCACTGAAAATCCTCCTTCACCGTATCCACCAAATCACCCAAATTCAATTTTTGCAACTGAGCCCAACTATGCACCACCCCTACGTTAGTAGTGCAATCCATGTAGGTAGATTCCTGAAATGGTGTCAATTTAAAATACCAGACATCAGTTGATTGGTGGTAGCCATCTTTGGTCAGTGTCTTTTCTTGTTTTCTTTTTAAAGAGATCCTCTGTAAACAATAGGTTTTTTGGGTAGCTGTTAAAGTTAGAGGTAGATTTAAACCACAATTTTCCATCTGTGTAACACTAGGCAGAGAAATGTCACTGAGGGCCAAATTGTTTCTTCTTGCAAGTCAATATCAATCAAATAGAAGTCAGTGTAATCATTTACAATGAGTGTATGGATATCAATGGCCGTGTTCACAAGGGAGTGGACATACTGAAGGTTAGAAAAAAAAGGGAGATAATTGCAGAGAGGGCAAGTGAATAAAGAAAAAACAGACATTTGTACCATAGAACTATTGAATCCCTGCAGTGCAAAAGGAAGCCATTTGGCCTATTGAATCTGCACCAGCCCTCTGAAAGAGCACCCGACTAGACCCACTCCCCCACCCTAACCCCATAACCTCACTTAAGCTGCACATCTTTGGATTGTGAGAGGAAACTGGAGCACCCGAAGGAAACACACGCAGACATGGGGGGGAAAAGGGTAGTGAGGAACCAAACTACATATTCAAGAGTAAATATGTTATTGCTCCTTAGACAAATTATGAATTTGTTCAGCCTGAATTCTTTCAGTTTTTGAGACAATTAAATGCATTTAGATTTTGTGATCTATTTTCATTTAGGAGAATTTATCGGCGGTAGATGGTCAATTTAGACGAAGCCATTTTTCAGGCAGCTCGGGTTTGAACGCTTGGGGCTCCAGCAAGCATCCGGTAAGAGTGAATTTCTGTATGTCACTAACCAAAGCATTCTTCTCAATGCAGAAAATCTAATATAGGACAGAAAACTCCTACAATATGAAACAATGACTTGTTAAATGTAGAGAATTGCTTTTTCAGTGCAAATTGCATTTTACGGCTTTTCTTTCAAATGTAGTTTATCACGCATTACGTTCTTTAAAATTGAATACTGAATAAAAGTGAATAACTTAATTTCTGGAAAAGTGAATAACTTTATTCTGTTTAAAAAAAAAATACAATAGTTGAAATTCTGGTATAAAACTCCATCTTAATTATCTGCTTCAAACTGATGGTTACTAATGGTATAGTAAATAATAACAGATACTGGGAGTGTGATTCACCGCTGGCCGATGAGGGAATGGGAAAAACGATTGGTGGAAAAATCACACGTCAGCCGAAAATCGTGGCTGGCGCTGGGTACCAAACAGAATGCCATGCTCTATGCCATGCTCTAGTCCATCGACACGGTGTGAATGCTCTCTGTGCCGCACGTTGGCTTGGCGATGCAAATTGTACAGTAACCACCATGGGCGTACCATTAATGGGCCCGCCCCGGTATTCTCCGGGCTTCCAGCCAGGACCTATCTGGCATCTCGTAAACCTCTGTGCACAAGTACATTTGTGCTATAACGGACGTCCTGTACGCCCGTTTGGCATAATGCATTATCTTTGACATGGAGCAAGCCTGCCAATTTGTCCAGGCAATGGAATTTGCTACCGTCACTGGAATGCTCCAGGTTCAGGGGGTTGATTGGGAAGCATGTTCCCCTAAAATCACTGGCGCATTAGGGGATTGTCTTCACGAACCAAAACGGGTTCCACTTCATGAATATGCAGCTGCTGTGTGACTACAAGATGCACATTATGCACGTCTGCGCCTAATACCTGGGCAGTGTGAACGGCACCTTCATCTTGGTGCACTCGATGGTTCCCTACACCTTTGAGGCACACCCCCAGTGAGGGTTTGGCTCCTAGGCGACAGAGGCTATCTGCTGCAGTCATGGTTGATGACGTCTATCTGGACGGCACAATGACACCCATGCAGTGACCAGGGCATGATCAAGCGGTGCATCGGCATGCTCAAGATGCGGTTCAGAAGCAAGGTGATTTTGGGTTTTGTGTGGTTGGGTACAACCCCGCGAGTGAAGAACGTGTTACTGGAGCAGGGCCGAGGGGAGTGTGGATTGGTGCTGCCGAACCCTAGCAAGTATAGCCATGATTAGGAAGTGGGTAGTGGTGGGGGGGGGGGGTCGGTATGGGAGCGAGGAGAGGCGGCATCATGCAAGGATACAAGTTTGGGGCGTTGGTAACGGCATCTCTGCCGTTCTCGTCGGCCTGGTACTCCACAAGCCCAGTGGTTGTGGCGGCCCTGAGAGTCGGGGGGCAGTGGCGGAAGCATACGAGGGTAGGGAGCATCGGTCTGGACTCCAATCAGCAATAACCAGCGGTTTGTACCGGTAAGGCTGGATAGGGGTTTCGGAGATGGCAGAGAGCAGGGATTGAGAGGGTGGGGGATCTATTTATAGATGGGAGCTTCCCTGTTTGAAGGATTTCGATGAGAAATTTGAACTGCCAGCAGAAAATGAATTCAGATACCTGCAGGTACGGGATATTTTGCTAAGGCAGGTTTCGACCTTTCCGCTCCTACCACCACAGGGGATACAGGACAGGGTAGTTTCCAGAACGGGGTTGAGAGAAAGGAAGGTTTTGGATATATATAAAGAACTCATGGAGTCAGAGGAAACACAGACAGAGGAGCTAAAGCGCAAATGGGAAGATGAGCTAGGGGTGGAGGGAGATAGAGGCAGGTCTTTGGGCGGATGCATTGAGCAGAGTCAACACCTCATCATGTGCCAGGCTCAGCCTGATTCAGTTTAAGGTTGTTCACCGAGCACACATGAAGGTGGCCCGGATGAGCAAGTTTTTTGGGATAGAGGGCAGGTGTGCGAGATGTGCGGGAGGGCCAGCAAACCATCTCCATATGTTTTGGGCATGTCTGAAGCTTATGGGATTTTGGAGGGTTTTACAGATGTCATGTCCACGGTGTTAAAAACAAGGGTAGTGCCAAGTCCAGAGATGGCGATTTTCGGAGTGTCGGAAGATCCGAGAGTCCAGGGGTGAGAGAGGCTGACATCTTGGCCTTTGCCTCCTTGGTAGCCCGGAGATGGATATAGTTAGCGTAGAGGGACTCGAAGCCACCAAATTCAGAGATCTAGTTTTGTGACTTGGCTTGGTTTCTCATACTGGAGAAAATAAAGTTTGCCCTAAGAGGGTCAATGCTAGGGTTCGTCCGGAGGTGGCAGGCATTTCTCAACTTCTTTGGAGAAAACTAACTGTCAGCAGAGGTATGGGGGAGGGGGGGGGGGGGGGGGGGAGTTAGATTATTGTTTAGAAGAGAACATAGACCATACAGTGCAGAAGGAGGCCATTCAGCCCATCGAGTCTGCAGCAACCCACTTAAGCCCTCACCACCCTATCCCGGTAACCCACTAACCCGTCCTAACCTTTTTTGGTCACTAAGAACAACTTCTCATGGCCAATCCACCTAATATGCACATTTTGGACTGTGGGAGGAAACCCACGCAGACACGGGGAGAACGTGCAGACTCCGCACAGACAGTGACCCAGCAGGGAATTGAACCTGGGTCCCTGGCGCTGTGAAGCCACAGTGCTAATCACTTGTGCAACCGTGCTGCCTTGTGGGACTTGTGAGGGAGGGAGGTGGTCTTTGCACTATGTTTATATTTGTATTTGTACTGTTATTATTACAAATGCCTTAATAAAATGTTTTTCAAAAAAAAAAGATGCGGTACGGGTGCCTGGACCCCTCTGGAGCAGAGGGGTGGGGGCCTCCAGTATAGCGTTAGGAGAGTCTCCCACATAGTGATAGCCTGCTGCATCCTCCACAACATCACGCAGCAGAGAGGCAAGATTCTATACGAGGAGGACGAAAGTCAGTCGAGGAGGATGCAGAGGAGGAGGATGCAGAGAAGGGCCAGGATGGGCAAGACATGGGGACTGGGCAGCCACAGGAGGCCACACGATGTGTGCTCCTGGGCCGCCGTGAACAGGACAATCTAATTGCCTCCAGATTCACCGACAAGGGAGCCTGACCACTGGCAACCCCCCCCACCCCCCCCCCCCCCCCCCCCACAACCCCCCCATTCTAAACAGCTCCTCCCCTGTGCACCCTCCCTGCCCCTGCCAGCATCCAAGTGTCTCACACTGTGCATTATCTGTCCCCCATGAGATGGCGGCCTACAACTGCAGAGAGAGAGAGAGCAGACCACTGCACCCATCCGCCTCACTGCACCCCCCACCCCCCCTTCCACACCTACACCACTGGCTCCATGCTCCATACCTGCCTCATTGCAGGGTGCTGGCCCTGGGTTGGCAGTATCAGTGGATCTGGTCCATGGGATGGAGGATGATGAGCACCCGCTCCATGATGAGCTCTGGTGCTCCACATCATTGACAGAGTCTGACTCCTGCCCTCGGTAGCAGATTCCACCGTCCCTGCATGCGAGCTGGCTATTACACCGCACGGTCCCACTGAACCTTTGGGGTGATAGAGCTGCGGACAGACTCTGGGATGTGGTGGGGAATGGGTGGGGTAGGAGGGGGTGGGGATGCAGACCGGGGTGGTGTGCGTTGGCTGCCCTGGGGGCCATGGCCCGTGCTCACGGCTGACACCCGTGCACCCAACCAATAACCTCCCACCCCCCCCACACAGCACACCCTCTGCTCCCAGCCCACCCCACCCCTCACAGCATCAAGTCAGAGCACCGAGGCAAGCCAAAACGTTGGTGTACAGAGGTATTTATTGTGATATATACGTGTGCCCTAGCCCCTAATACTATACTATCCGCTGCACCTGTGCCAACTTAAATAGTGTCTAGCTTTCTGGCCTTATTGGCCCGAATGATTCATCTTGGTAGTTTCTCCAGGCGGTAGGTCAGAAATGGGTGTTGCCTGCTGTGAATACCACTCTGCGACCTCCGCATTGGTGGCTGCCCTCTGGAGCAACCGCGCCTGGACGGGCTTGGCAGTCGTTCAAGTGTCAACGGGTGGGGGATGCCGGATGGTCCCACCTCGTCGACAGGTGATCCTGCAAGACAGACGAAAGACTCATGGGTGAGGGAGGTGGTGGTGGTGGTAGGGAAGGGGGGGGGGGGGGGGGGGGGGGGGGGCAGTGGCGTGCAGAGGTCTGGTGATGCCCGGGGCAAATCTTGATTGTATGCCCCAAAGCCCCACGTAAATATTTCATTAAATATCACCAAAAAACCTATAGAAAACGTAGTTGCACCCGTTCTAGAGCTATTCACTGACCTCTTTATCTTTAGAACATAGAACGATACAGCGCAGTTCAGGCCCTTCGGCCCTCGATGTTGCACCGACATGGAAAAAAACTAAAGGCCATCTAACCTACACTATGCCCTTATCATCCATATGCTTATCCAATAAACTTTTAAATGCCCTCAATGTTGGCGAGTTCACTACTGTTGCAGGTAGGGCATTCCACGGCCTCACCACTCTTTGCGTAAAAAACCCACCTCTGACCTCTGTCCTATATCTATTACCCCTCAATTTAAGGCTATGTCCCCTCGTGCTAGCCACCTCCATCCGCGGGAGAAGGCTCTCGCTGTCCACCCTATCTAACCCTCTGATCATTTTGTATGCCTCTATTAAGTCACCTCTTAACCTTCTTCTCTCTAACGAAAACAACCTCAAGTCCATCAGCCTTTCCTCATAAGATTTTCCCTCCATACCAGGCAACATCCTGGTAAATCTCCTCTGCACCCGTTCCAAAGCTTCCACGTCCTTCCTATAATGAGGCGACCAGAACTGTGCGCAATACTCCAAATGCGGCCATACTAGAGTTTTGTATAACTGCAACATGACCTCATGGCTCCGGAACTCAATCCCTCTACCAATAAAGGCCAACACACCATAGGCCTTCTTCACAACCCTATCAACCTGGGTGGCAACTTTCAGGGATCTATGTACATGGACACCGAGATCCCTCTGCTCATCCACACTACCAAGAATTTTACCATTAGCCAAATATTCCGCATTCCTGTTATTCTTTCCAAAGTGAATCACCTCACACTTCTCCACATTAAACTCCATTTGCCACCTCTCAGCCCAGCTCTGCAGCGTATCTATGTCCCTCTGTAACCTGCAACATCCTTCCGCACTGTCTACAACTCCACCGACTTTAGTGTCGTCTGCAAGTTTACTCACCCATCCTTCTGCGCCCTCCTCTAGGTCATTTATAAAAATGACAAACAGCAACGGCCCCAGAACAGATCCTTGTGGTACGCCACTCGTAACTGAACTCCATTCTGAACATTTCCCATCAACTACCACTCTCTGTTTTCTTTCAACTAGCCAATTTCCGATCCACATCTGTAAATCACCCTCAATCCCCAGCCTCCGTATTTTCTGCAATAGCCGACCGTGGGGAACCTTATCAAACGCTTTACTGAAATCCATATACACCACATCAACTGCTCTACCCTCGTCTACCTGTTCAGTCACCTTCTCAAAGAACTCGATAAGGTTTGTGAGGCATGACCTACCCTTCACAAAACCATGCTGACTATCCCTAATCATATTATTCCTATCTAGATGATTACAAATTGTATCTTTTATAATCCTCTCCAAGACTTTATCCACCACAGACATTAGGCTCACCGGCCTATAGTTACCGGGGTTATCTCTACTCCCCTTCTTGAACAAAGGGACCACATTTGCTATCCTCCAGTCCTCTGGCACTATTCCTGTAGCCAATGATGACCTAAAAATCAAAGCCAAAGGCTCAACAATCTCTTCCCTGGCTTCCCAGAGAATCCTAGGATAAATCCCATCAGGCCCCGGGGACTTATCTATTTTCACCTTGTCCAGAATTGCCAACACTTCTTCCCTACGCACCTCAATGCCATCTATTCTAATAGCCTGGGTCTCAAAATTCTCCTCCACAATATTATCTTTTTCCTGAGTGAATACTGACGAAAAGTATTCATTTGGTATCTTGCTTATCTCCTCAGCCTCCACACACAACTTCCCACCACTGTCCTTGACTGGCCCTACTCTTACCCTAGTCATTCTTTTATTCCTGACATATCTATAGAAAGCTTTTGGGTTTTCCTTGATCCTACCTGCCAAAGACTTCTCATGTCCTCTCCTTGCTCGTCTTAGCTCTCTCTTTAGATCCTTCCTCGCTTCCTTGTAACTATCAAGCGCCCCAAACGAAACTTCATGCCTCATCTTCACATAGGCCTCCTTCTTCCTCTTAACAAGAGATTCCACTTCTTTGGTAAACCACGGTTCCCTCGCTCGACCCCTTCCTCCCTGCCTGACTGGTACGTACTTATCAAGAACATGCAATAGCTGTTCCTTGAACAAGCTCCACATATCCAGTGTGCCCAACCCTTGCAGCCTACTTCTCCAACCTACACATCCTAAGTCATGTCTAATGGCATCATAATTGCCCTTCCCCCAGCTATAACTCTTGCCCTGCGGGGTATACTTATCCCTTTCCATCACTAACGTAAAGGTCACCGAATTGTGGTCACTGTTTCCAAAGTGCTCACCTACCTCCAGATCTAACACCTGGCCTGGTTCATTACCCAAAACCAAATCCAATGTGGCCTCGCCTCTTGTTGGCCTGTCAACATATTGTGTCAGGAAACCCTCCTGCACACATTGTACAAAGAACGACCCATCTAGTGTACTCGAACTATATCTTTTCCAGTCAATATTTGGAAAGTTAAAGTCTCCCATAACAACTACCCTGTTACTTTCGCTCTTTTCCAGAATCATCTTCGCCATCCTTTCCTCTACATCCCTAGAACTATTAGGTGGCCTATAGAAAACTCCCAACAGGGTGACCTCTCCTTTCCTGTTTCTAACCTCAGCCCATATTACCTCGGAAGAAGAGTCCCCATCTAGCATCCTTTCCGCCACTGTAATACTCTCCTTGACAAGCAGCGCCACACCTCCCCCTCTTTTGCCCCCTTCTCTGAGCTTACTAAAACACCTAAACCCCGGAACCTGCAACAACCATTCCTGTCCCTGCTCTATCAATGTCTCTGAAATGGCCACAACATCAATGTCCCAGGTACCAACCCATGCTGCCGGTTCCCCTACCTTATTTCGTATACTCCTGGCATTGAAGTAGACACACTTCAAACCACCTACCTGAACACTGGCACCCTCCTGCAAAGTCAAATCTGTGCTCCTGACCTCTATACTCTCAATCTCCCGTACCCCAAAACTACAATCCAGGTTCCCATGCCCCTGCTGAATTAGTTTAACCCCCCCCCAAAGAGCACTAACAAATCTCCCCCCCAGGATATTGGTGCCCCTCAGGTTCAGATGTAGACCATCCTGTTTATAGAGGTCCCACCTTCCCCAGAAAGAGCCCCAGTTATCCAGAAATCTGAATCCCTCCCGCCTGGACCATCCATGTAGCCACGTGTTTAATTGCTCTCTCTCCCTATTCCTCATCTCACTATCACGTGGCACGGGCAACAACCCAGAGATAACAACTCTGTTTGTTCTCGCTCTGCGCTTCCATCCTAGCTCCCTAAAGGCCTGCCTGACATCCTTGTCCCCTTTCCTACCTATGTCGTTAGTGCCAATGTGGACTACGACTTGGGGCTGCTCCCCCTCCCCCTTAAGGACCCGGAAAACACGATCCGATACATCACGTACCCTTGCAACCTGGGAGGCAACATACCAAACGTGAGTCTCTCTCGCTCCCACAAAATCTCCTATCTGTGTCCCTGACTATTGAGTCCCCAATTACTAATGTTCTACTCCTTTCCCCCCTTCCCTTCTGAGCAACAGAGACAGACTCCGTGCCAGAGGCCCGTACCCCATGGCTTACCCCTGGTAAGTCGTCCCCCCGACAAGTATCCAAAACAGTATACTTGTTACTCAGGGGAACGACCGCAGGGGGTCCCTGCACTGACTGCTTCTTCCCAGTCCCTCTTACAGTTACCCATCTATCTCCAGTCTTTGGTGTAACTACTTCCCTGAAGCTCCTATCTATGACCCCCTCTGCCTCCCGAATGATCCGAAGTTCATCCAGCTCAAGCTCCAGGTCTCTAACACGGTTTTTGAGGAGCTGGAGTTGGGTGCACTTCCCACAGATGAAATCAGCAGGGACACTGACGGCGTCCCTCACCTCAAACATTCTGCAGGAGGAGCATTGTACTGCCTTCCCTGACATCACCTCTAGATTTAAAAAAAAACAAGAAGAAGAAAAAGAAACGAAGAGCTTACCTGATATTCCCTCAAACCCTGCTCCCGGTGAAAGATAAGCAAATTTAAAGGCACTCACTCACCTTCACGACAGGCCCCAAGCTGCCTCTAGGTCATCTCTAAGGTATAGGACGGCTGCCTGAGGTTAAATTGCGCTGTAAGAGTTAGTCAATTTCCCCTTAGCGCTGGGATTCTAGGGATATTGTTCTCTTCTTCAGTCATTTTGCTTTGCAGCAATGGGTGAGATGTTATGTCTCGAAAGTTGTGCCTCCCTCCTCTGCAACCCCCATGGAGAAGGATACGAGCAGCAACATCATGGAAATACTGTTATGACCCTTGTGGAAACAAACTACAAACAACCCAACTAAGACCAATATACAAGACTTCACTTTTATATTAGCAATCACACCAAAATCAACGTAAATTAAACATGAATTAACAGGATAATTGCAATAATATGACCGATAAATTACACATAGCAGATACAAAGACATCTCTCACACATTTCTCAATCAGCCCATTCAGCACGTATCGCATTCATTTCAGCCACAATATCCTTCAAAACGTTGAACTTCTTCAAATCATCTTCAAATTCCATCTTCATTTCTCGAAAGCTTTAGCACCAAGTCTCATCAAACATCGGCATTACTTCACCCAATTTCCACAAATATAATTTTCACAGTCGACACATTTCCAGATCACTTCTTCTTCACAAAACCCTGCTCATGTGGGGCCTGTTTGTGCACTATGCCAGTGCATAAAGGGTCTCCAAATCCAGATATAAAGCTCTGTTCAAGATCCGAGCTCCAGCAGCTTGCAGTCAAGTAGAACATAGAACATAGACCAGTACAGCACAGAACAGGCCCTTCAGCCCTCGATGTTGTGCCGAGCAATGATCACCCTACTCAAACCCACGTATCCACCCTATACCCGTAACCCAACAACCCCCCCCCCCCAACCTTACTTTTTTAGGACACTACGGGCAATTTAGCATGGCCAATCCACCTAACCCGCACATCTTTGGACTGTGGGAGGAAACCGGAGCACCCGGAGGAAACCCACGCACACACGGGGAGGACGTGCAGACTCCGCACAGACAGTGACCCAGCCGGGAACCGAACCTGGGACCCTGGAGCTGTGAAGCATTTATGCTAACCACCATGCTACCGTGCTGCCCCTGTCTCTGAGAATCTCCCATTTATAGGACCCTGGGCTTTAAGTATAAAGGGTAAGAGGGCAAAAGTTAAGAGGCCATGATGAATCTTCATAAAATACTGGTTCTGTCCCAAATGGGTGCCCCTGGCCCAAATGTCAAATTCTGGGCACGACAGTTTAGTAAAGTTGACAACTATAGAGAGGGTGCAGAGAAGAGTTTAAAAATGGATCAAAAGATAAAGATAAAGAATAAATAAAACTCACCCATGGTGGCATTGATTGCCATCGATTCGGGAGAAGAATTCGCGCCCTTTTTGTTCACTCCGGCGCAGGCGCAGGCGCACTCCGGCCGACCGCGGTGCGCAGGCGCGCTCCGGCCGACCGCGGTGCGCAGGCGCGCTCTGGCCGACCGCGGTGCGTATGCGCGCTCTGGCCGACCGCAGTGCGCAGGCGCGCTCTGGCCGCCCGCGGTGCGCAGGCGCGCTCTGGCCACCCGCGGTGCGCAGGCGCGCTCTGGCCGACCGCGGTAGGTGCTCCGTTCTCTTCACGCTGCTGCCCCCATCCAATCGATGCCCGGGGCCAGCGCACCGTCGGCCCCCCCCCTGCACGCCACTGGGGGGGGGGGGGGGGGGGGGGTGGCTGGTGGTGGGGGTGGGAGGGGGTGGTGCGGGAGTGAGGAAGCAGTGGGGGAGTGGTGGTGGGGGGTGGGTGTCAGAATGGGGGGGGAGTCGCATGTCATGGGGACATCGCAATCCATGAGGGACTCATTTGCCTCCCCGATGCTGACTTCTGCCTCAGCGACTGTCCGCTCTCCAGCCCCACCAACCAGGTCCAAGCGCCTCCGCCCTGCAGCGGTGAGGGGCTGCATCTCCTGCAAGCCCCCTTAGGTCTGCTCTCTCTCTCTGCAGTTGTAGGCCGCCATCTCATGGGGGATAGATAATGCACAGTGTGAGACACTTGGATGCTGGCAGCACAGAGGGTTCCCAGCTGGTGGCCTGTGCAGGGCACCTAGCTATGGCAGGCAGTATAGTTGCTGGCATGTGGTGCGGGTTGTGGTGTCAGTAGCCTGCTGGTGGGGTTTGATCGCCCTCTGAGTGGGGGGGGGGGTTATAGCTGGGTGGGACAGGGGAGGTGGTAGTGACCCACCTTGGCTAGACTGAGGGTTGCCTGCCTGCCCTCAGCACTGCCTACCATTCTTCCTGGGGGGGGACCGTGTGGAGTGGGGTGGGGCTATGGGTGTGGGAATTTGGGACAGGTTTGGTGCCAAGGGCATGGAATGGTTACTCGTCCTGAGGAGGTTGTGCAGCTTGTTGCGACACTGCTGGCTGGTCCTGGTGGTAGGGTCCATGGCGTTTATGGCCTCTGCCACCTGCGCTCTGGCCCGGTTGAAGTCTACGGGTGGCAGCCACCTTCCACCTGGGGGTGGAAGTTGCCCCGTCTCTCCTCCACGGCATCCAGCAGGGTCTCAGGCTCTGCATCGGCAAAATGGGGTGCCGCTCTTCGGGGTGTCACCTTGATGGCTGAAATGAGGCGGGAGTTTGGCGAGTGGAGTGCTCATATGCGGCTGCAGTTTGTCATGCTCTCGAGTGCCGGACTCAACCCCAGCGAATCAGACACCGTCCTGCAATGAAATTGCACTAGTTCTATGTGGTGCCAGAGCCAGCCCAATAACTGGTTCTGAATTGCTTGGAACCGGCACTGATGTGTTAGGCGGGTTGGTTTGACGTTGACTGCAACTGGATGCAGGGAAGCTAGAAACAAACGTCGAACACAGGAGATGATCCAACACGGTTTCATTTAAACTATGAACGACTGTACATGTTCAGCTGTGGGTTGACACTTTACTAATCCTACTGATGACCTCTTACTGGTTCGACCAGACTTACTAGCTATTACATGGCAATAATGTCCACTGACCTGTGCACTCTGACTGTCTCAGTGTCTGGGTCCCGAAGAGAGCGGGAGTCTTAATGCCCTGTGAGCTTTATAGTGGTGATGTCTTGTCTGGTGATTGGTTGCTCTGTGTTGTGTGTTCATTGGTCATCCTATGTGTCAATCACTGCCTGTCTGCATCTCATTATATACATGAGTGGATATTATGATAGGCACCACTTTTGACAACGTAGAACACTCGCGATTCAGTTCCGGCGTCAACTCTTAGTCTCTCAAATGAAGAATTCTGTTCTGAGATGTTAATATTCATATTCCGAGATTCAATATCCGAGATGTTAATATTCATATTGAATGTTAGTTAGGTGGGTGGTGGACAGAGTCCTACCAAAGGACTCAGCGTGACACCCAATTGATTTTGGTCTTTGGCCCTCCTTATAATGTTATTGACCAGTTGCTTGCAGGAATTGTCCTACATACTAGATAGCTTGTCAATCTGGAAGCATGAAATTTGTTGGTACAGTAACTTTTGAAGGGCTTCCATTAGCTTCTTAGGGGATTGGTTTATTTAACTTCAGGAATGCAATTATCGGAGCAGGATACCTCTGTGCAGAACCTTCAAATACATTATACTGATCAGCTAACCATCATTTTCAAAAGCTCCATCCAACTATTGCCTTCTGACAGAAACTGAGGATTGCTTTAATCATCATTGGAAATGGCCACTAATTGAATTCTACCAGTTGGATGAGTGGATGTACAAACTGGTGATACACATGGGCAGATTCAAAAATGAAAGCGTATCTTAACTGTGCCACTTGATCCGTATTTGTATTTTTTAGGAGGAGCCCTGTTTCCAACGAGAGCTCCTAAAAAGGGAACTAACATTGGTACAGCAGTAAATCAGTACCCTCGTGTGCTGCTTAATCTTTGTCCACCCCATAAAACATTGTGGGCCATATTCCTTGACATTGCAACAGCAATTACACTTAGAAATATGTACTTAACTGGCTGTGAAGTACAAAAGAACATCCTGAGATCATTAGGGGCAATAATAAGTGCAAGTCTTACTTTCCTTCCTTCTCCTTGCACTTTGCCAATTAAAACAGATATAATCACATCAAAAAGGAAGGAAGTATATGTGCGTTAATATAGTGCCTTTCATGAGTACCGGATGTCACTAAGTGCTTTATAGCTTTGTGACTTTTGAAGTATAATCACTTTTATTATGTAAGAAATCAGAAAACAAAGATATTAGCAAACATTTGCACTGGGGGAATAAACTGAGGATGGCACAGTGATTAGCACAGCAGCCTCACAGCGCCAGGAACCCAGGTTCGATTCTTACCATGGGTGACGGTCTGTGTGGAATTTGCACTTTCTCTCTGTGTCTGCATGGACTTCCTTCCTCCAGGTTCTCCAGTTTCCTCTAACTTTCCAAAGATGTGCAGGTTAGGTGGATTGGACATGCTGAATTGCCCCTTAGTGTCCAAAAGGTTACTTGGAGTTACGGGAAAAGGGCGGTTGATTGGGCTTAGGTATGGTGCTCTTTTGAAGGGTTGGTGCAGACTTGATGGGCCAAATGGACTCTTTCTGTACTGTAGGGATTCTATGATAAACTGCCCTCAAAAGGTTTGCCAAGATGTGTATACTGTAAATGCAGTCCTTTGTTTAATCTGATTGCTTTCAGTTTTTTGTTCAACTGCATCCATTTAGGATTATTTAATTTCTCTTTCCACTATAGGGCAGTTGGCATTATGGAGGTGGCATATTGAGACCAATCAACATGTTACAAGGACGTGATGCACAAGTTTGGGCTAACAGGCGCTATTTGGTGAGCTCAAATTGAAATGAAATACATCAACATTAAATGTCAGTTACCAGAGTGATTTTTTCCTCATGATAAGTGATTAGAAGTTCTGACTGTGTATATCCCTCCCAGTATAAGAGCTACAACAGGTATCAGGGCAGGGATTCTCCACTATCCGGCGGGGCGGGGGGTCCTGGCATGTTGGAGTAGCGTGAACCACTCCGACGTTGGGCCGCCCAAAGGTGTGGAAGTCTCTGCACCTTTAGGGGCCAAACCCTCACATTGAGGGGCAAGGCCCGTGCCGGAGTGGTTCCCGCTCCGCCGGCTGGCGTGAACGGCCTTTGGCGCCACGCCAGCCGGGGCCGAAAGGACTTCGCCGGCCAGCGTAAGTCCACGCATGCACCAGAGCATCAGCGGCTGCTGATGTCATCCTGGCGCATGCGCAGGGGAGGGGGTCTCTTCCGCGTCCACCATGGTGAAGACCATGGCTAAGGCGGAAGAAAAAGAGTGCCCCCACGGCACAGGCCCGCCCGCCGATCGGTGGGCCCCAATCGTGGGCCAGGCCACCCTGGGGGATATTGACCCCCCGGGGTCAGATCCACCGCGCCCACCCCCCCCACCCCCCAGTACCCCGGCGCCCGCCTGCTCCCGCTGGTAAGGTAGGTGGTTTAATCCACGCTGGCGGGAGAGGGTTGACAGCGGCGGGACGTCAGCCCATTGTGGGCCGGAGAATCGCCGCGGGGGGCCCGCCGACCGCCGCACTGTGATTCCCGCCCCAGCTGAATCCCTGCGGGCGGAGAATTCGGGACATGATGGGGGCGGTATTGACGCTGGCCCTGGGCGATTCTCCGGCCCGGCGGGGGGTCGGAGAATCCCGCCCCAGGCGTTTGAGCTGTTCTTAACTAGCAGAGATGTTATCACTGGTAAAAGGAGTACAGCAGCGTTTGCCAGTGACAGCGTAAGCAGATAAATAAACTTAGAAATGCTGTCTGAATCACCGTAAGCTGGAAAATTCCTCAGAACTATTTTCACTCCACTGCTATAACTTTTGTCCAAGGTATAATGGAAACCCAGCCGAGGTGCGTAAGCATCACACTTCTGATGATGCTATGGCAACAGAGATCTGAGGAAGTTCCTTGTTCAAGTTGGGATATATTGTAACAGTATGCATATTGCAAAGAAAACAAAGGGTTAACAATTACTGGGCTGGTTTAGCACACTGGGCTAAATCGCTGGCTTTTAAAGCAGACCAAGGCAATCCAGCAGCACTGTTCAATTCCCGTACCAGCATCCCGAACAGGCACCGGAATGTGGTGACTAGGGGCTTTTCCCAGTAACTTAATTGAATCGGCGAATTGGTCCGATGCCGGTGCCAAGAACGGTGCGAACCACTCCGGCGTCGGGCCAACCGGAAGTTGCAGTATCCTCCGCACTTCCAGGGGCTAGGCTGGTGGCGGAGGGGTTGGCACCGTGCCAACCGGTGCCATAGGGCTGACGCGAGTTAGCACATGTGCAGAATAGCCGGCGTGGTTCTCCACATGCGCAGACCGGCCGGTGTATTCTTGCGCATGTGCAGGGGGCGTCTTCTCCGCACCGGCCATGGTGGAGCCCTACAGAGGCTGCCGCGGAAGGAAGGAGACCCCCATGGCACAGGCCCACCCGCAGATCGGTGGGCCCCGATTGCGGGCCGGGCCACCGTGGAGGCCCCCCCCAGGGCCAGATCCCCCCCCCCCCAGGACTGCACCAGCCGGCCTACCAGCCAGGTCCTGTCGTGTGGGACTATTTCAATTTCATGCCGGCGGGACTGGCCGAAAACGGACGACCGCTCGGCCAATTGGGGCCCGGAGAATTGCCGGTGGGGAGCGCTGCCAATGGCCCCCGACCGGCGCAGTGTGATCCCCACTGGAAAACCGGTGCCAGAGAATACAGCAGCTGGCGTCGGAGCAACAGGGCAGGATTCAGGTCGCCCTCCCAGGGATTCCTCCGTGTAGGAGAATCCCACCCTATACTTCTCACCATCTGATGGAGCTAAGAAGCAGTCATATAAATATCATGTGACCCCTGGGATTCTGGGAGAAGGTGTTTGGGCGTGAGAGAGATTAGTTGCATAGTTGAAAGATCTGTAGTTGGAGATATCGTATAGTTTAATTAAATAACCTCTTACCGTGGAACTTGTTCGAATCTTATTTAAGTAGTGTAAATACGTCAGCTTTGTTCATTTAATTAGCTTGATGTTCTTTGTTCAACACTACATACTCAAGACATCCTGATAGACACAACAGAGAACATCACACATATTAGTCCCAAATTTGAGAGTATATCATCAAATAAGGCGAATCAAGAAAAGATCTTCTTGCAGTCATTGAGTATGTCTTTATAGAAATCTCTTGCCACAGCTGTGACTACAGTTTGCAAGTAGACTTCATAAATTTATGCATATATGACCAATATTTTAGAAAGCATGATTAAGATAACACGAGTTACTTTTTCTGAGCTCACCGTATGTTAAACAAATAACAGAAAAGATTCAACAGAACACCGGTAATGATTCCTAGTCTTAGATTATTGTGTAATGAGCATAAACTAAATAAATTACATTCATGCTGTTGCGTTGGGGTTTGTTTCCATCAAAGTTAGAGCAGGAGATTGAGAATTTCATGGAAGTTCTACCTAGAAATCTTTGAGATTTGTACGGATCTGATCTAATATCTTTGATGGAAAGTGCACTCCACCAGGAAAAAACTTCATCATCTTCTGATGAGTCTTAAATGTTTTCTCACAACTTTCACTGCAGCAAGTCATCTGCGATACGCTTTAACACATTGGAAAATCGATTTTCATTATATATGGCTGGTACCTTACATACATTGAGCTGTTGTATACATTAGTCTCCACTATAGATTTTGGGCAGAAAATAGGAGTTTGGGGGATCAATTTCTGGGTGCAACCTATTTTGCACAATCCATTCTGGAAGTGCCAAATCAGCATTTAAATGGTCACTTGTTCCTACAGAATAAAGAGTTTGTCTTGCACGCAAGACAAAACCATTGACAATATGTCAATTTTTTCCATAATCAGCACTCAGTGACTTTCCAAGTCCTCAAGACCAGAATTAACCTCAGCCTGTGCCCTTCAAATAACCTTTGCTTACATCTGAGATAATCTCAAGCTGCATTCCTGAACTCTCTCGGTCTTGTCCACAAGATCTAAGGAATTAAGTTGATCTGACAAGGTATAGCAAGAGATCACTCATTTAAATACCCCAAAGACAGTGGGCGGGATTCTCTATTTCAGAGATATGGGGCTGGAGTCTCCGATATTGCGGCTAAGTGCCGACGCCGGCATGGAAACTGTGGTGTTTTACGTTGCCAAAATTGAAGTCAAACCCTCACTGATCCTGAGACTGGTGAGGGGCTAGCAACCACGCCGGGTAAAACTCCCTGCACCAATGCCAAAAACGGCCGGGGAATGGCAGGGTCTGTGCCCAAGCATATGCATGGCGACGACCTGCAGCAGCCATGCGCGGACCCGACCTCCAAATACTGCCCCCCCCCCCCCCCCCCCCCCCCCCGGCCACCCCTCACCAGTCTGGCCAGCAGCACGGCTCCCGGCCGACTGTGACTGCGCTGGACACAGTGCCTCCATGTTGTGTTCCCGACCACTGAGACCACACATCAGCTGCGTGGTTGAGAACTCGGCCCATCGGGGGGTGGAGCATCGAGGGAGAGTCTTCAGGTGACGTACCAATGGCGTTCCAATGGCATGTGGCGCGCAACGCGATGGTGCCATTTTGGAGGGAGCGGAGAATAGAAAACCAGAGTCAAACCAGCGCTGCCCCCGATTTGGGCATCAGAAGGGATTCTCCACCCGATCGCCGATTATGATATCGGCAACGAGAAATGGAAAATCCCGTTGGGACCGAATCGGCGGATTTATACGACAGCAAAATTGGCTCCCGTCCCAGTGCGATTCATCAATTTTAATGGACTAGTACTGGGGCCGCATGAAACATGAGGGGTAGACTCTCCATCCCACCGCGCCAGATTTCTGGTTCAGCACGCCGGTGGGATGCTACGTTTTGGCGGCTGGTCAATGGGGTTTCCCATTGTGGGGCAGCCCCACGCCATCGGGAAACCCCCAGGCTGCCGGCAAATGGAACGGCGGAGAATCCAGCCCAAGAGATTCCGATAAAAAACTGTCAGATTCGCTAGGGTCGGGATTGGCACTTGAGAGGCTGACAAGCTGCAGCTGCATATGAGCATTCCACTCTCCACACACACTCATCCCAACCAATAAAGATGGCACTGGTTACGCTGGAGCACGCTCATCTCGTTGGTGGTTGGCTGTGGCCAGAGGGTAACTAGGGGGGTGGTCTATGGGGCACCCATACGGCCAATGGCACTGAGTTCACAGTGGGCAGTCAGCGGCATGTACAGCCGCGTGGCTACTTTTCAGGCTGCGGCAATGGTGCACCGTACCTGTCCACTCCGACCCCACAGCCTACTTCCTGGCTGCCACCACTACTCCCCCCAGCCTTGACAGAGCCCCCCAGCTAGCGGCATAACTCTCATGAAACTATGGCGATGTAGGACACTTTCCATATTCCCTCTCTCCCCCACAACAACCGCGGCGCCTGTTTTCCAATTTTTGAAACCCACAAGTGTAACTCACTGCCAGTAATTCCTCCTGGTGGAGGTGGGGCATCGCCGAGGCCCCAGAGAATACTGGGACAGGCTCACTAATGATATGTGAACGGTGTTTACTGAACGTGTGGAGTAGAACGCATTGATGCTGTTGTTGAGCACCGGAGCATGGCATTCTGGCGGGCGTCCAGTGCCGGCCACAATTTTGGCCACACGACCGTTTCTCCGCCTAATCACCTTTCCTGATTTCGCCGTCTCACGACGAATAATCCTGACCACTTTGTATGTCATTCGTCAAGGCTTGGGTACGGTGGCACAGTGGTTAGCACTGCTGCCTCACAGCCCCAGGAACCTGGATTCGATTTCAACCTCGGCTGACTGTCTGTATGGAGTTTGCACTTTATCTTCTTGTCTGTGTGGGTTTCCTCCAGGTGCTCCGGTTTCCTTCATCAGTCCAAAGATGTGCATGTTAGGTGGATTGGCCATGATAAATTGCCCTAGGTGTCCAAAAAGGTTAGGTTGGGTTGCTGGGTTACAGGGATAGGGTGGAGTCGTGGGCTTAAGTCGGATGCTCTTTCCAAGGGTTGCTGCAGACTCGATGGGCCGAATGGCCTCCTTCTGCACTGTAAATTCTATGATAAACAACTCAGCATATTTAGCTTCCAAGATCTATTGTAAGGTGTTGATGTAAGTATATTAATGTAGATGAAACTGTTTCTTGCACACATTGAGAGAATTCTCCTCCAGGATTCTGAAAGAAACTGGGCAGCATTGCTGCAGAGAATGAGGGGGGATTTGAAGAGTGAGCCTTCTCCCTCGCTTTACCTCACCAACCAGGATGTTTCTTTGCCTGCTTCTGCCCATCACTGGCTGCAATTTCCCCCCGTAAAACATTCAAATAGCTATGGCAGATGCGGAGGTTCAGATCCCGAGTAGATTTCTCTCGTATTTCCTCATTCACAACCTATAAATTGTGCCAATAGACCCCTAGGAAATGGGGGAAAAGGCTTGCATTCCCACAATAGAAATTTGGTGGGGAGTTCACTTTAAAGCCAGGCTAAAGGCCTTGAGTGGGAGCCTGGATTCTAAACGTTGTTACACTTGCCTACCTAAGGTTTCTTGTCACCTTTTGGGATTTCGACTGCAGCACCGCCAGTATTTATAGAACAGAATAGAATAGAATAACTCATAGAATCACTATAGTGCAGAAGGAGGCTATTCAGCCCATCAAGTCTGCACTGACCCACTGAAAGTGTGCCCTACCTAGGCCCACGCCCCCACCCGATCCCCGTAACCCAGTAACCACACGAAGGTGCAATTTAGCATGGCCATTCCACCCAAACGGCACATCTTTGGACTGTGGGAGGAAATCGGAGCACCTGGAGGAAACCCACGCAGACACTGGGAGAAAGTGCAAACTCCACACTGTCACCCGAGGTGCAATCGAACCCAGATCCCTGACGCAGTGAGGCAGCAGTGCCACCCTTGATTACAAATTGGCCCACAAGAATGCTAAAGAGGGGAAACCCCTCACTTTCACTTCATGTCACCAGATCAGTGATTACTGTATACCATCTATGTTTATCATTATTACTTACATTTTACTTCAACTTATCTTTTTCAGGAACTGAGCGCAAATGATGTCCAAGTTAACGATGAGCCGCGTGTATATATCTATGAAGAAGATGAGATGCGTGTGCCATCTCTTGATGCCATCAGCATAGTTGAAGATAGCACTACCTTTGACTACTTGAATGACGTGGGGCCAAGGTTTGCAACCCTAGCAAGAATCTGTCAGAAGCAGAATCCACTGTAAGCTCAAAGGCAACAGAAAGAAACCCTGAACGTGGATGGCAGTTATTTACAAATTACCCATGTTATCTTTGATTACATTATGATTGAAATATTTTTCAAGTGGATACATCGATTTTCCGAAAACGTTATATTTGGCTAATTCATAATCTAATTCCATTGTAACTAATTTAATACTACAGGCTGAAACGTTTTAAGTGAAAAAATGAGCAGACATTCAATGTTGCGTGTTTTAAACTGATAAAAAAAAAATCATTCTCCTGACATCTAAATGAGTAGAAACTAAATTACGATACATACTATACTTGAATGGAATAACTAGGGTTTGAATATCTTCCAGTTTTCTTCACTGTCTAACCTGCTTTTGATGGAAGATTCAAGGAAACTCTGGAGAAACTTTGCAACCAATGTTTACTTCAGACTTTTAATAAAAATTATCTTTATTAATGCCACAAATAGGCTTACAATAACACTGCAATGAAGTTACTGTGAAAACCCCCTAGTCACCAAACTCCAGTGCCTCTTCGGGTACACTGAGGGAGAATTCAGAATGTTCAATTCACCTAACCAGCACGTCTTTTGAGACTTGTGGGAGGAAACCGGAGCACCTGGAGGAAACCCACGCTGACATTGGGAAAACATGCAGACTCCACACAGACAGCGAGCCAAGGTGGGAATCTGGGTCCCTGGCTGTGAAACAACAGTGTTAACCACTGTGCTATCGTGCCACACACACCCATTACAAATTAAGCCCACATTTATGAATGTACTGCTCTTTCATTTTCATTTATGAAAACTGATCTCAACAATACTCATTAATATATCAAAATTTTGACACAGTATTGTGCATTTAGATAAGAATAGGCAAATTATGAATATTTTAAAATTTTAAAGCTCCTGACTGAAGAAGGACAATTAATATATTTTATACAACTTTTGGGTTCAGACTAATTCTCTTCCTATTCTCATTTCATTTGAAAACTGGTTGTAAATATTTTGATATAACGGGTGAATGTTAGGAAAGACCTAAAAAAAAAGCAGAGATTTTTGCAAAAGAAAGCATTACCAGAAAAATATTTTTATAAAAAGAAACATTCAATTATATTAAGTTACAAGTTTGTTTTGTTCAGGCTATCTCCAGCATTCAAACCGGGCTAGATTTTTCTTTGCCACTCCACCTAAAGCCAATGGTGTGACTGTGGAAATCAGGGTCAAATTGGTAATGTGGCCAAGCAGTTCCTGCCCTGACTGCAATTTCTTTGCCCCAGACCCTGTTCTTGCTCTTTGAATGTAATTTACATCAGAGGAGTTGGGCCTTGTAAGCCAACCTATTTTCCTGAACTTCACCCCCTATCATTGCTATGCCTGGGATTGTGAAGAGACTGGTGCATTTACTCCCTGCAGAGGCAGAAGGCCCTTAAACATCCATTTGAAGGGAAATTATACATCTATTACGTTCATCCTTTCAATTTTGCTTTGGCCTTTCTGGACATCAATGCAGTTAAAGACCTTAGATATGTAAATTTCTCCTGGGTAGTCAAGCCTCTTTTGCCTCCTTTAAACGGCCCAATAAATTCACCATAGGTTTCTTCTTTTACACGAACAGTCGGCTTCCCCTTAGTCAGGGGGTCCCCACCAGAAGGCAAACCTGGATGCTTGATGAGATCCTAGTTATGAAAATAGATTGGGGTCACAGTAGGATCAAAGTGGTGTGTGGAAGTCTTGCCACACCAGTACCCCTCCCAGCAAGAGAGAAATCCAGCCCGGAATTGTGCTGATGATTTGGGTTGTTATAAAATTGTAGAATTTGGCCATTTTCTGCATTTGTTCTTGTCCTGAATGATGAGAATGAAGATTGTTCATTGGATAAGCTGTGATTGCACCATGCACGTGTAATGATGAAGAGGTCTTGTAATATACTGGGTAGCGTCGATGCCCCTGAGATAGAAGCTGCGGACTCAGGAGTTGGTGGCCACGGGAGGTGCGTTCCTAATGCGGCCAACTTGCAGATCCCAATCTGCAGATCCTTCCAAACTTGGCAATAGAAGGTGGTAAGAGTGGGCAAGACTCCTGGTTAGCCACGCTTGATGTGGAGTGTTGCCCCTCAAGCCCTAAGCCTCTGGCAACAGACTAAGAGACCTGTTCAGGAATAAATAGCTATGGAAACAGACAGAAGTCTGCCTTAATGCACCACTAGGTGTGGGAAGAGAATTGGAGTTGGAATATGTCATGAATCTAATCAAACAGATAGTAAGATGTCAATGAAAAAGTTACTATATATGTATATTTACCTTTTTGAAAAATAATTCTTTTGGATCTTAGTTGCATTTCAAGAACTGTTACTTTGGTTTTGGTTTTAAGTTCCTAAATTCAAACATGTTTCCTGACTTAATATTGTTTACAAATAATCAATGTTATTCACATAAATATGATGGAATATAAAACATACTGCGTGTTCATTAATGTCCTGAATCTGCTGGCTAGTTTTTAATGGTGGAGAAAAACTGTGGTAGGTCAGCTTTTTAACCAACTGAACCTTGTGCCTACCAATTTACCTGGTACAGATGGACCTGGTCATGCCAGTATTGGTAGGAGTAATCACCGTACAGTCTTTGTGGACACAAAGACCCGTCTTCAGGTTGAGGCAACCCTTCCACTGTGCTGAGTGGCGCGGCCACTGTGCTAAAAGCTACAGCATATGACTACTTCCGTGCTTAATAGTGGAAGCAGCTTGGTATAAACAGAGTTAAGTGACCAACAATTAATAATTTAAATCAAAACATTGCAGTCTGTCAGCTGTGCTCGGCAGTAGATTTTAGGCCGTACGAGTTTAATTCAACTTAACTTGACAAATTGCAGGGAGTTTTCTATATTACATTCATATTATGCTCATTGTGATAAACTAGGTGGAGCACCATTTTGTATTAACATGTGGCCAAAGAAGCTATGTTGTGTGATTCATATAGCTATACAATCTCATTATCTCATTGATACACTGAATTTGTTATTCGGCATTATTGCTCTTGTGATGAATGTAGGATTTTCAAAATACAAATTGTATTATATATATCTGTTGCAGTAATGTTATTAAAAGCCTGGGTTAAGGTACATATATCCGTTGCTGTAATCTGAAAATAAATATTCTGGTTTTATATACAGGCATGTGGTATGTCTGCAAAAGATGCAATTAAGATGTCATAAAATTAATCTAATCATTGATTATAACCATTTAAGTCTTTACCTGTATAGAGCTAATTGACTTTAGTTTATATAAAGAAAGTTCCCTTGAGTTTAGATAATTAAAGGGATTGTGTTTAGATTTTGTGACTGTTAACTAAATTTATTTAAAAGTGGCTTTTAACCTGTAATGGGTTTTGCTTAATTGGAGATAGAGAAGGTATAAGTTAGTAATTAAAGTGTTTCCTTTTATTGTTCAGAATAGTTTAACAGTTAATTCTAAACTATTTTCTGTGATGCTAATGTAGTTGGTCCTGTGTTAAGAATAACATTTGTTTTAATATAAAAGATCCTTATTTGTCAGTGAAATTCCTCCTGGGGGTGAAGTATCCTTTCCTCACAGTTTACAAATTGCAAACTTGTTGGGGTTTCTCATCCAGTTTCCTAATATAAATTGGGGTCTGGTCCGGTATCCTAACACTATAGATAACAACCAGTCAGCAATGGACAATTTCTAAGTAGTGAAACTCAATATGTAATTAAAGAAAAAGTGATTTAATTCAATTAATAAGGCTGAGTGGTGTGTTAAGATGTTTTAAATTTAGTGTAGGCCCCCTTTCACAAGTGTTGCTATTCTCTGGAAGGGACAGGAACATTCCAGTATTTCAACCTTGATGGCTTGCCTTAGCTATGTGGGGCATGAATGGAAGATTGTGCAAAAATAAGACCCTGCCATCTTACTGTAAATTCCCTGAGACATTTTCACAAATATACAAATCCAATTAAATTGATCTAATATCATAAACAACCAGCCAGTTAATTACAACAGACTTAATGTGAGATGAAGTGATGCATATTGAAGGGAAGCAGTTGGAGGGTTTTGGAGCGAGAGACAGAATTGGCTACTAAATGTGACTGTTTATCAGGATTCGTATTGGAATGTTTCCTGGGCAGGATTGATGAGATTCATTATTGAGGCCTTTGAGTAGGAACTTAGCGGTTCACAATTCAGTTTGGAGGCCAGGCATTGGAATTGTAAAAGTCAATTTTACAGATTGATAAGTATACATTTGCCTTTTTCCTTTATTTTCAATAAACTTTGGTATTATTTGACAATTCAGTTGTCGTTACCTTTGATTGATCTCTAAGTCTCTTGAATCTGAAACAGCTTTGAAGGGATTAATTTGGATCTGTGTAACTAGGCTGTGCACAACTAAATTAACAGACCTAAAACACTGAAATGGCCTTTTAAAACTGAAGTCTTCCCACTTCAGAAGTGAATTTTTATGGCCTCCTCCTGATGCCTCCACCATTTCAGAGGCCATTCTTCACACAAGTTGATTCATTCCATGTGACATCAAGGAACAGCTGGCAGTGGATTCATCAAAGGCTATGGGCTCTGACAAATCCGTGCTGTAATTCTGAAGACTAGTGTTTTGTAACTGCCTGTACCTCTGACCAAGTTGGTTCAAATATATCTCCAACACTGGCAATCGCAATTGCTTTTTAAGGCACAGTGGAAATTGGAGATTGGAGGTGCTCATAATGGATAATGCACATTGAGCTAAGGAACACCAGATTCAATAGTGCATCACTGGATTTACTGCAGGGTCATAACTTTACCCAGAAATGGGAGAAAGACACTGTCTGTTATCACCAAGAAGGCATAGTTGGACATAGTTGAGGAAAGGAGCAACTGAGCTGTTGTACCCTGGTGGTGTATGCAGTGTAGAAAGTGGTTTCATGTCCTATAAAGTCAGGAAAATGAGTGTAATTGGTGGTTCCACTATATCTGCTGGGTAAAGCTCTCAAACTTTACAGGTTGTCTTCATAGAATCCCTACAATTCAGAAGGAGGTTTTTGGCCATCAGGTCTATACCGACCCTCTGAAAGAGCACCCTACCTAACCTCACTTCCCCACCCTATCCCTGTAAGACCATAATCCCGCAATCCCACATACCCTTTGGACTCTAAGGGACAATTTAGCGTAGCCAAACCACCTAACCTACACATCTTTGGACTGTAGGAGGAAACCGGAGCACATGGAGAAAACCCACGCAGACACGGGGAGAGTATGCAAACTCAGCACAGACAGTCCAAGGCTGGAATTTAACCCTGGTCTCGGGTGCTGTGAGGCAGCAGTGCTAACCACTGTGTCACCATGCTTCCTGATCTTGCCAAACATCAGTTCATCACCTCCCTATTTATCCATCCACCACTGCCACTTACCCCAATCTTTATTCAATGTAATGCATCTGTCTTATATTTAACCTCACGGATTGCACTGCATTCATCAAGTGAATACTTTACCTCCTCTCCATAAAAGCCCTGACAGGGACAGTTACACCTCGGTCTGTTCAGGACCAGACTCGGGTTTTAGTCAAAATAAAGATAGAAAATGTGGGAAATGTTCTGCAGCTTAGGCAGCACCTGCGAAGCGAGAAACAGAGTTAATGGGTGAATTTAATTGAACCCACCGGATGGTGGCGGGGTCAGGGGAATTGGGTCGGAGTATTGACAATGGATTCCTGGTGTCGGGTAAACTGTTGCTGTTGGAGGTGGGATTTCAATTAGGCTCATTAATGAGCCAATTAACACCAATTATCCCTGAGCCCAGCACAATTCAATGGTGGCTCAGAGATTAATTCAGGGTTGAAAGGCCCTCCTGTGCCTCTAAAAGGACACACACAAACATGCTTGGTTTGCCTGCAGCCTCTGTAGGAATTGGTGGGAGGATTTGTATCATCAGGAACAGTGCCTGATCGAGGGATGTGGCATTGAATGGAGATGCTGCATTGGGAGGGAGAGTCAACTCCGCCCTTGCCTCTGACCTCAATTCTCTCAACTTCTTCCCTGTGACCCTCTTGCTGCCTCACTCGCTTTGGTTGTGGGTCCCTTGTTGATCTTGGGCCTCTGGTGTGCCCATTAATAGCAGCCAACAATGCACCTCAGGGCACTTTGCTGGTTAGGCCAGCATTTATTGCCCATCCATAATTACCTTCCAGAAGGTGGTGGTGAGTTGCCTTCATGAACTGCTGCAGTCTTTGAGGTGTAGGTACACCTACTGTGCTGTTAGGGAAAGAGTTCCAGGATTTTTCCCAGTGGCAGTAAAGGAACGGCGATATATTTCCAATTCAGGGTGGTGAGTGACTTGGAGGGGAATCTCCAGGTGGTGGGGTTCCCAGTTATCTGCTGCTTTTGGCCTTCTAGATGGCAGAGGTCATGGGTTTGGAAGGTGCTGTCTAAGGAACTTTGGCAAGTTACTGCAGTGCATCGTGTAGATGGTACACACTGTGGCATTATACAAATATGCAGCACGTGAAGAGTTAATGTTATGTTAAACCTAACCACTAGAGGGAGCTAAGGTTACAGTACTAAAAATAGCACTGGCTCTTGGGCTTGGGGAGGAGAGTAAATCTGGAGCTGACAACAATAAAATTCATAGTGTATTGCAGAGTTAGTTAAGATATAATTGTTATAATAATAATCTTTATTGTCACAAGTAGGCTTACATTAATCACAGAATTTATAGTGCAGAAGGAGGCCATTTGGCCCATCGAGTCTGCACCTGTTCTTTTTTGAAAGAGCTCTCTACCCAAGCCCACACCTCCACCCTATCCCCATAACCCAGTAACCCCACCCAACACTAATGGCAATTTTGGACACTGAGGGCAATTTAGCATGGCCAATCCACCTAACCTGCACATATTTGGACTGTGGGAGGAAACCGGAGCACCCGGAGGAAACCCACGCAGACACGGGGAGAACGTGCAGAGTCCGCACAGACAGTGACCCAAGCCGGGAATCGAACCTGGGACCCTGGATCTGTGAAGCAATTGTGCTAACCACCATGCTACCGTGCTGCCCACACTATAGTTAGTAGATAGAGATAGTATTAGTCGGTGTAGTTTAATTCTTACATGTATGTTTGCTATTCGGAATAAGTGTCAAACTCAAATTTTGTAGTGTTAATAAAATTGGTTTAGTTCTGCAAAGTGCTTTGCGTATCTTTGTGATCACTATGCCATCCATCCTAGAACCCCCTCACAAAGATCACCATACATACTATTTGTTGTTGGTGGTGGAGGGTTTGAACGTTTGTGTAAGATGGAGCAATCAGGCGGGCTGCTTTGTCTTGGATAGTGTTGAGCTTCTTGAGTTTTGTTGGAGCTACACTCATCCAGGCAACTGGAGAATATTTCATTACACTCTTGATTTGCGCTTTTATAATAGTGAACAGGCTGTGGGGGGGCGGGGGGGGGGGGGGGGGGGGGGGAGAGGGGGTGCGTTCAGGAGGTGAGTTACTCACCGTAGGATTCCTAGCCAGTTCAGTTTCTGATTAAAGATAATGCCCAAGATGTTGATTGTGGGGGATTCAGCGATGGTAATGTAATTGAATGTCAATGATGGCAATGAAGAAGCCTCTGAATGACCGGCAGCTCTCAACATGTGGGATTTCCATTCCTTGGGTCCTCATCCCACAGAAGACAGAACAGTAGTCCGTTTAGTGCCTGATGGCCTCTTTCCCTCTCTTGGACCTCTGAAATTAAATTGACAGAGGTTCACCACCAGTTCTCTAACCTGTGAGCTGGGCCCATTAAATTCCATCCGACATTTCTTGTCATCAGGGTGGGAAAAGGTACAAGAGTACACTACTGTCTGTTCTCGGGTCAAAATCTGGAGAGAATTAATGACAAAGCATTTGTGGTGCAAGAGCCTAGGAAGTGGTAAAGGGACAGATAAAGAAACAAAAACTGTACGCTGTGGACGTTTGAATGACAGAATGATGGACAGCTGCTGTCCAAAAGCAAAGAAAAGAGAGAAAACAAGAAGAGCTAAGAGAAAGAAAGCAAAATTGGGGCAAAGTTATGACCTGAGGTGCTATTTTACAGAGAACTGAGGCACCACCTACAATCAGTAAGGTATTATTCTGAAGGCCGATCACAAGAATAACTGGGGTCCATCTTGTATATAGTTGGCCTGTATTGCAACTGAGGTAATACCTCCTATGATTTGATCCCTCTTATGCAATTCCTTTCTGTGCATCTTTCCACAAGTTGAGCACTCTACTATCCACCCCTTTTCTCTACCCCTCTCTACTGTACTCTTCTCTAATGTGCCCCCTCTCCTGTGCCCCTCAGCTTGCACATCTTTTCCCACAGGGTACCCTGTAGTATGTCATCATAATGAACGAATACAATGAGATAGCAACATGGGATGAATCTGAGAGTCACCCTACCCAAACATTTTGACATCATTCTTGTTTTCATGATGACTCAATGCACTCAATTACAATTTGAGATGAATAGTTCTAATGTAGAATGAATTTGATATCAAATTTGGTAGCATGCTCAAAGCTAACCTTGTATGTTCAAAGCTAGCCCTGCATGCTCAAAACTATCCTGCATGCTTACAGCTGTCCTCACATTTTTGAAGCTAACCCTGCATGCTCAAATTTAACCCCACGTGCTCAAAGCTATCTCTGTGCACTCAAAGCTATACCAGTGCACTCAAAGTTATCCCCACGCAGTCAAATCTAACCGTTTACGGTCAAAGCTATCACACATACTCAAATCAAACCCCACGCGCTCAGAGCTATCTCTGTGCACTCCAAGTTATCCCCTCACACTCAAATATATACCCATCTGCTCAAAGCTATTCCCGTATGCTCAAAGTTAACCTTGCAGGCTCAAAGCTAACCCTTCATGCTCAAAGCTATCCTCACACACTCAAAGATATTCCCACATGCTGAAAGCTAACCCCACATGCTCAAAGCTATCCCTGCATGCTAAAATCTAACCCCACGTGCTCAATGCTATCTCCATGTTCTCAAAGGTAAGTCAGCATGCTCACAACTAACCCCACATGCTCAAAGCTATCCCTGCATGCTAAAACCTAACTCCCACATGCCCAATGCTATCTGCATGCTCTCAAAGCTATACCAGCACACTCAAAGCTAACCCCGTACACTCAAAACTATCCCCACATGCTAAAATCAAAACTTGCACATGCAATACTATCTCCGTGCACTCAAACCTACCACCCACATGCTAAAAGCTATCCCTGCACTCTCAAAGCTATCCCCATGCACTCAAAACTATCTCCGCACGCCCTAAGGTTTTGCCGCACACTGAAAGTTATCCTCGTACACACAACCGAAGCTACCTTTGTAAGCTCAAAGCTATCCCCATCCTCTCAAAAAACTATCTCCGTATGCTCAAAGTTATACCCGCACACTCATAGCTAACCCTGTGTGCTCAAAGCTATTCCTATATGCTCAAAGCTAACCCCCCATGCTGAAAGCAATTCACATATGCTCAAAGCTATCCTCCCACACTCCCACTATTCCCACAAACTGTAAGCTAGCCCCACACATTAAAATCTATCCCCGCACACTCAAATCTAACCTTGCATGTTCAAACTATCCCCATGTGCTCAAAACTATATCTGCACAGTCATAGCTATCCCCGCACACTCCCAGCTATCTCTGCACTTTCAGAAAAATACCCACATGCTCAAAACAAACCTCACACACTCAAAGCTAACCCCACATGCTCAAAGTTATCCCATGTTCAAAACCAATGGTTTTCAAACTTTTTTGCCAGGGACCCATTTTTACCAACCAGTCATCCTTCAGGACCCAGGCCGGCCAACCTTTGTGACCTATGCTGGCCAACCTTTGTGACCCACGCCGGTCAATCTTTGCGACCCACACTGGCAGACCTTCACGGACCAGCATTTTCTCTTATCCTTAGTGCGCAAAGTGAGCCTGCTTAGTCCTCACAATCTCAGTCCAATTAGATTCACAGGAGAAAAGAGAGCGCATATTGGATGCATGGTTCAGCCGGTTCCTTTGTGCTGTCTTCATTTTTGTCAGGACACATAATCCAACCTCACAATGACCTGTAGGTCATTGTAAAAGGCAAAAGCAACAAAATGCTTGTTTTACTCAGCTCTGGATACTCCTAGAGACGTTACTCCAGAATGCTGGTAGCCTCATTGACTTGTGCTGTGTTTTTAATATGCTGTCACAACTGAGGCGCAAAAGTTCAGGGGCGAAATTCTCCGACCCCCAGCAGGGTCGGAGAATCGCC
Source organism: Scyliorhinus canicula (assembly GCF_902713615.1). NCBI lineage: Eukaryota > Metazoa > Chordata > Chondrichthyes > Carcharhiniformes > Scyliorhinidae > Scyliorhinus > Scyliorhinus canicula. The sequence continues at coordinate 161,193,580 of NC_052152.1, forward strand.
TCGGGCCGCCGAAAATCCCGCCCCCGCCATGGCAGAGATTCTCCGCCACCCGGGAATTGGAGGGGGCGGGAATCACGCCACTCCGATCGGCGAGGCCCCTGGGACGATTCTCCGGCCCGGATGGGCCGAAGTTCCAGCATTGGGAGGCCTCTCCCGCCACCGAGGTTTGAACCACCTCTGGTGGCGGCGGGATCGGCGCCATGACCGGGCCCCCGGGGTCCTGCGGGGAGGGGGGGGGTGTGCGGGGCGATCGGACCCCGGGGGGTGGTGGCCAGGCCCGCGATCGGGGCCCCCCGCTCAGACTCCGGGCCAGTGCCCTGGGTGCACTCTTTCTCCTCCGCCGCCGCCACGGCCTCCGCCATGGCGGAAGCAGAAGAGAAACCCACATCGCGCATGCGCCGACCGGCGACAGCCTTTCGGCTAGCCCCGCTGCCGGGCGGCGGGCCTGAAAGGCCGCTGGCGCCGGTTTTCTGCGCCAGTCTTCTGGTGCCAACCGTTCCAGCGCGGGGCTAGCCCCCAAGAGTGCGGAGAATTCTCCACCTTTGGGGAGCTCCGATCCCGGAGTGGTTGGCGCCACTCCCCTATGCCGGGACCCCCCGTCACGCCAGGTAGTCATTTAGTCAGCTGCAAGTTAATAACTGATTCTAGGGGCTCAAACGCAAAATCTTCGAGAAAGTAGTGACAAAATCTGTTGATCAGGCTTGCCTGTCCACTGACAGTTTCCTTACTAATGCAGTTTCTTCGATGTGTTGTCGCAGTGTGGGGAACATGTAGCAGTTTTGCCAAACTTTCAACTACTTTTGGAAAGCTTCGAGTCCTTCACAGTACCGAAAGCAATCATCATTCTTGCCTTTCAATTTGAGGTTCAGTTTATTAAGAATTGAAAAGGTGTCTGCAAGGTAAGACCTAGTTGGCATCCAAGTTTCATCAACAAACAAATCATCCAGAGGGGACAATTTCTCAAGGAGGAAAGCGTGGATTTGACACCTCAGTTTGTAAATTCTGACTAGCACCAAACCCATTGACAGCCAACATACTTCTGTGTGGAACAATAAATGTGTGTGTTTGGCCCCCATATTGGAATGCAAAGTCTCAAAAAGTCTGGTATTGAGTGTGCTGCGTTTAATGAAATTTACAATTTTCACAATTCCTTTCAACACCACTTCAAGGGCAGATGGAATTCTTTTCAATGCCAATGCCTCACTGTGAATAAAACAATGATTCCAAACAATGTCCTGACCAGCTGTCTCCTTAATCCTTATTATAACGCCTCTGTCCGCACATTCTATCCTGATGCACTCAAAACTATTCCCGCACACTCAAAGCTATCCCCATGCACTCAAAGCTACACTTGCACACTTGCAGCTCTCCCTGTGCACTCAAAGCTACACTTGCACACTCTCAGCTATCCCCGTGCACTCAAAACTATACCTGCACACTCAAAGCTATCCCCATGCACTCAAAGCTATACCTGCACACTCTCAGCTATCCCCATGCACTCAAAGCTATACCTGCACACTCTCAGCTATCCCTATGCACTCAAAGCCATCTCCATGCATTCAAAGCTACACTTGCAGCTATCCCTGTGCACTCAAAGCTACACTTGCACACTCTCAGCTATCCCCGTGCACTCAAAGCTATACCTGCACACTCACAGCAACCCCCATGCACTCAAAGCTATACCTGCACACTCAGCTACCCCCATGCACTCAAAGCTATACCTGCACACTCTCAGCTATCCCCATGCACTCAAAGCTATACCTGCACACTCTCAGCTATCCCTATGCACTCAAAGCCATATCCATGCATTCAAAGCTATAACCACGCACTCAAAGCTACACCCATGCACTCAAAACTATCCACACACACAAAGCTATCCCCAGGCACTCAAACTTATACCCAAGCATTCAAAGCTTTATACACACACTCATAGCTATCCCCATACACGCAATACTATCATCGCACACTGAAAACTATCCCCACATACTCAGAGCTACACGCGTGCACTCAAAGCTATCCCCTTTCACGCAAAGCTATCCCCACACATTCAGAGCTATCCCCACTCCATCAAAACTATACCCATGCACTCAAAGCGATTAATTGAGCTCAAAGCTACCCCATGCACTGAGACCTATCCTAGTGTGCGCAAAGGTCCCCACATACGGAAAGCTATCCCCATGTTCTTAAAGATATCTCCACACCCTCAAGTTTATCCCTGCATGCACAAAGCTATCCCCATGGACTCAAAGCTATCCCCACACACAGCGAACCTCACACTCAAAGCTAACCCCTTACATTCAAAGTTATCCCCACATGCTCAAAGTTATCCCCATGTGCTCAAAGTTATTGCCACGTGCACAAAGCTACCCCAATGTGCTCAAAGTTATCCTTATGCACTCAAAGCTATCGCTATATGCACAAAGCTATCCCCATGCGTTCAAAACTATCCCACCATTCTCAAAATTATCTCAGCACGCTCAAAGCTATCCCCACACTCTTAAAGCTATCCCTATGTACTCAAAGCTATGCCTGCATGTTCAAATCTATCTCCATGCACTCAAAACTATCCCTGCAAACTCAAAGCTATCCCCATGAGCTCAAAGCTATCGCTGTGGACTCAAAACTATCTGTGTGAGTTCAAAGCTATGCCCACATGCTCAAACATATCCCCAGGCACTTGAAGGTATCCCTGTGCATTTAATAATAATAATATTTATTGGTGCCACAAGTTAGCTTACATTAACACTGCAATGAAGTTACTGTGAAAATCCTCTAGTTGCCACACTCCGACACCTGTTCGGGTACACTGCGGGAGAATTCAGAATGGACAATTCAACTAACAAGCACATCTTTCGGGACTTGGAGTAAACTGAAGCATCCGGAGGAAACCCAAACAGACACTGGGAGAACATGCAGACTCTGCACAGACAAGGACCCAAGCCGGGAATCAAACCTGGGTCCCTGGTGTTGTGAAGCAACAGTGCTGACCATTAAAGCGATTCCCTTGTGCTCAAAGCTGGCCCCTTATGCCCAAAGGAGATTACAATGGGATGAGAGAAGAGCTAGCTAAGGTAGACTGGGAGCAAAGACTTTATGGTGAAACAGTTGAGGAACAGTGGCGATTTTTCACAATGCTCAGCAAAGGTTTATACCAACAAAAAGGAAGGACGGTAGAAAGAGGGGAAATCGACCGTGGCTATCTAAGGAAATAAGGGAGAGTATCAAATTGAAGGAAAAAGCATACAAAGTGGCAAAGATTAGTGGGAGACTAGAGGACTGGGAACTCTTTAGGGGGCAACAGAAAGCTACTAAAAAAGCTATAAAGAAGAGCAAGATAGATTATGAGAGTAAAATTGCTCAGAATATAAAAACAGACAGTAAAAGTTTCTACAAATATATAAAACAAAAAAGAGCGGCAAAGGTAAATATTGGTCCTTTAGAGGATGAGCAGGGAGATTTAACATGGAAGATGAGGAAATGGCTGAGGAACTAAACAGGTTTTTTGGGTCAGTCTTCACAGTGGAAGACACAAATAACATGCCAATGACTGATGGAAATGAGGCTATGACAGGTGAGGACCTTGAGGTGATTGTTATCACTAAGGAAGTAGTGATGGGCAAGCTAATGGGGCTAAAGGTAGACAAATCTCCTGGCCATGATGGAATGCATCCCAGAGTGCTAAAAGAGATGGCTAGGGAAATTACAAATGCACTAGTGATAATTTACCAAAATTCACTAGACTCTGGGGTGGTCCCGGCGGATTGGAAATTAGCAAACGTGACACACTGTTTAAAAAAGGAGGTAGGCAGAAAGCGGGTATTTATAGGCCAGTGAGCTTAACTTCGGTAGTAGGGAAGATGCTGGAATCTATCATCAAAGAAGAAATAGCGAGGCACCTGGATGGAAATTGTCCCATTAGGCAGACGCAGCATGGGTTCATAAAGGGCAGGTCGTGCCTAACTAATTTTGTGGAGGTTTTTGAGGACATTACCAGTGCGGTAGATAACGGGGAGCCAATGGATGTGGTACATCTGGATTTCCAGAAAGCCTTTGACAAGTAGTAGCATTGTTAGAGGATTGGTTAATTAATAGAAAGCAAAGAGTGGGGATTAATGGGTATTTCTCTGGTTGACAATCAGTAGCTAGTGGTGTCCCTCAGGGATCAGTGTTGGGCCCACAATTGTTCACAATTTACAGAGATGATTTGGAGTTAGAGACCAAGGGCAATGTGTCCAAGTTTGCAGACGACACTAAGATGAGTGGTAATGCAAAAAGTGCAGAGGATACCGGAAGTCTACAGAAGGATTTGGATAGGTTAAGTGAATGGGCTAGGGTCTGGCAGATGGAATACAATGTTGACAAATGTGAGGTTATCCATTTTGGTAGGAATAACAGCAAAAGGGATTATTATTTAAATGATTAAATATTAAAGCGTCCTGCTATGCAGAGAGACCTGGGTGTGCTCATGCATGAGTCGCAAAAAGTTGGTTTACAGGTGCAACAGGTGATTAAGAAAGCGAATGGAATTTTGTCCTTCATTGCTAGAGGGATGGCGTTTAAGAATAGGGAGGTTATGTTGCAATTGTATAAGAGTATTAGTGAGGCCGCACCTGGAGTATTGTGTTCAGTTTTGGTCTCTTTACCTGAGAAAGGACGTACTGGCACTGGAGGGTGTGCAGAGGAGATTCACTAGGTTAATCCCAGAGCTGAAGGGGTTGGATTCCGAGGAGAGGTTGAGTAGATTGGGACTGTACTCATTGGAATTTAGAAGGATGAGGGGGGATCTTATAGAAACATATAAAATTCTGAAGGGAATAGATAGGATAGATGCGGGCAGGTTGTTTCCACTGGCAGGTGAAAGCAGAACTAGGGGGCAGAGCCTCAAAATAAGTGGAAGTAGATTTAGGGCTGAGTTTAGGAGGAACGTCTTCACCCAAAGGGTTGTGAATCTATGGAATTCCCTGCCCAGTGAAGCTGTAGAGGCTCCTTCATTAAATGTTTTTAAGATAAAGATAGATAGTTTTTTGAAGAATAAAGGGATTAAGGGTTATGGTGTTTGGGCCGGAAGGTGGAGCTGAGTCCACAAAAGGTCAGCCATGGTCTCATTGAATAGCGGAGCAGGCTCGATGGGCCATACGCCTACTCCTGCTCGTAGTTCTTATGTTCATAAAGCTACCACTCATGCTCAAAGCTCTCCCCACATACTCAAAGCTGTCCCCGCATGCTCAAAGCTCTCCCCACATACTCAAAGCTCTCCCCGCATGCTCAAAGCTCTCCCCTCATGCTCAAAGCTCACCCCACATACTCAAAGCTATCCCCGCATGCTCAAAGCTATCCCCGCATGCTCAAAGCTATCCCCGCATGCTCAAAGCTATCCCCACATGCTCAAAGCTATCCCCGCATGCTCAAAGCTATCCCCGCATGCTCAAAGCTACCCCCGCATACTCAAAGCTATCCCCACACGCTCAAAGCTATCCCCGCATGCTCAAAGCTATCCCCGCATACTCAAAGCTCTCCCCTCATAATCAAAGCTGTCCCCGCATGCTCAAAGCTATCCCCGCATACTCAAAGCTATCCCCGCATGCTCAAAGCTGTCCCCGCATGCTCAAAGCTATCCCCGCATACTCAAAGCTCTCCCCACATACTCAAAGCTATCCCCGCATGCTCAAAGCTATCCCCGCATACTCAAAGCTCTCCCCACATGCTCAAAGCTATCCCCACATGCTCAAAGCTATCCCCGCATGCTCAAAGCTCTCCCCACATACTCAAAGCTGTCCCCGCATGCTCAAAGCTGTCCCCGCATACTCAAAGCTCTCCCCACATACTCAAAGCTGTCCCCGCATGCTCAAAGCTATCCCCGCATACTCAAAGCTATCCCCGCATGCTCAAAGCTATCCCCACATGCTCAAAGCTATCCCCGCATGCTCAAAGCTATCCTCACATGCTCAAAGCTATCCCCGCATGCTCAAAGCTATCCCCGCATGCTCAAAGCTATCCTCACATGCTCAAAGCTCTCCCCACATACTCAAAGCTATCCCCGCATGCTCAAAGCTATCCTCACATGCTCAAAGCTATCCTCACATGCTCAAAGCTATCCTCACATGCTCAAAGCTCTCCCCACATGCTCAAAGCTATCCCCGCATGCTCAAAGCTCTCCCCTTGTGCTCAATGCTCTCCCCACATGCTCAACGCTCTCCCCGCATGATCAAAGCTGTCCCCGCATACTCAAAGCTCTCCCCTCATAATCAAAGCTGTCCCCGCATGCTCAAAGCTATCCCCACATGCTCAAAGCTGTCCCCGCATGCTCAAAGCTATCCCCGCATACTCAAAGCTATCCCCGCATGCTCAAAGCTATCCCCGCATGCTCAAAGCTATCCCTGCATGCTCAAAGCTCTCCCCACATGCTCAAAGCTATCCCTGCATGCTCAAAGCTATCCCCGCATGCTCAAAGCTGTCCCCGCATACTCAAAGCTCTCCCCGCATGCTCAAAGCTCTCCCCGCATACTCAAAGCTCTCCCCGCATGCTCAAATCTATCCCTGCATGCTCAAAGCTCTCCCCACATGCTCAAAGCTATCCCCGCATGCTCAAAGCTATCCCCACGTACTCAAAGCTATCCCCGCATGCTCAAAGCTATCCCCGCATGCTCAAAGCTATCCCTGCATGCTCAAAGCTATCCCTGCATGCTCAAAGCTATTCATGTATGCTCAAAGCTATCCGGCGAGCTGAAAGCTATCCCCGCATGCTCAATGCTCTCCCCACATGCTCAAAGCTCTCCCCGCATTCTCAAAGCTATCCCCACATGCTCAAAGCTATCCCCGCATGCTCAAAGCTCTCCCCTTGTGCTCAATGCTCTCCCCACATGCTCAACGCTCTCCCCGCATGCTCAAAGCTATCCCCGCATGCTCAAAGCTCTCCCCGCATTCTCAAAGCTATCCCCACATGCTCAAAGCTATCCCCGCATGCTCAAAGCTCTCCCCTTGTGCTCAATGCTCTCCCCACATGCTCAACGCTCTCCCCGCATACTCAAAGCTATCTCCGCATGCTCAAAGCTATCGCCACATACTCAAAGCTATCCCCACATACTCAAATCTATCCGCACATACTCAAAGCTATTCCCACATGCTCAAAGATATCCCCACATACTCAAAGCTATTCCCACATGCTCAAAGCTCTCCCCACATGCTCAAAGCTATCCCCGCATGCTCAAAGCTATCCCCACGTACTCAAAGCTCTCCCCACATGCTCAAAGCTCTCCACGCATGCTCAAAGCTATCCCCACATGCTCAAAGCTATCCCCACATGCTCAAAGCTACCCCTCATGCTCAAAGCTCTTCCCGCATGCTCAAAGCTATCCCCGCATGCTCAAAGCACTCCCCACATGCTCAAAGCTCTCCCCGCATGCTCAAAGCTATCCCCACATGCTCAAAGCTATACCCACATGCTCAAAGCTATCCCCACATGCTCAATGCTATCCCCACATGCTCAAAGCTATTGCCGCATGCTCACAGCTATCCCCGCATGCTCAAAGCTATCCCCACATGCTCACAGCTATCCCCGCATGCTCAAAGCTATCCCCGCATGCACAAAGCTATCCCCACATGCTCAAAGCTCTCCCCGCGTGCTCAAAGCTATCCCTGCATGCTCAAAGCTATCCCCGCATGCACAAAGCTATCCCCACATGCTCAAAGCTATCCCCGCATGCTCAAAGCTATCCCCGCATGCTCAAAGCTATCCCCGCATGCACAAAGCTATCCCCACATGCTCAAAGCTCTCCCCGCATGCTCAAAGCTATCCCCGCATGCTCAAAGCTATCCCCGCATGCACAAAGCTATCCCCACATGCTCAAAGCTCTCCCCGCATGCTCAAAGCTATCCCCGAATGCTCAAAGCTCTCCCCGCATGCTCATAGCTATCCCTGCATGCTCAAAGCTATCCCCGCATGCTCAAAGCTATCCCCGCATGCTCAAAGCTATCCCCGCATGCTCAAAGCAATCCCCCCATGCTCAAAGCAATCCCCCCATGCTCAAAGCTATCCCAACATGCTCAAAGCTATTCCCGCATGCTCAAAGCTATCCCCACATGTTCAATGCTCTCCCCACATGCTCAAAGCTCTCCCCGCATGCTCAAAGCTATGCCCACATGCTCAAAGCTATCCCCACATACTCAAAGCTCTCCCCACATGCTCAAAGCTATCCCCGCATGCTCAAAGCACTCCCCACATGCTCAAAGCTCTCCCCGCATACTCAAAGCTATCCCCGCATGCTCAAAGCACTCCCCACATGCTCAAAGCTATCCCCGTATGCTCAAAGCTATCCCCACATGCTCAAAGCTCTCCCCTTGTGCTCAATGCTCTCCCCACATGCTCAACGCTCTCCCCGCATGCTCAAAGCTGTCCCCACATGCTCAAAGCTATCCCCACATGCTCAAAGCTCTCCCCACATGCTCAAAGCTATCCCCACATACTCAAAGCTGTCCCCACATGCTCAAAGCTCTCCCCGCATGCTCAAAGCTATCCCCGCATGCTCAAAGCACTCCCCACATGCTCAAAGCTATCCCCGCATGCTCAAAGCTATCCCCACATGCTCAAAGCTATCCCCGCATGCTCAAAGCACTCCCCACATGCTCAAAGCTATCCCCGTATGCTCAAAGCTATCCCCACATGCTCAAAGCTCTCCCCTTGTGCTCAATGCTCTCCCCACATGCTCAACGCTCTCCCCGCATGCTCAAAGCTGTCCCCACATGCTCAAAGCTATCCCCACATGCTCAAAGCTATCCCCACATACTCAAAGCTGTCCCCACATGCTCAAAGCTCTCCCCGCATGCTCAAAGCTATCCCCGCATGCTCAAAGCACTCCCCACATGCTCAAAGCTATCCCCGCATGCTCAATGCTCTCCCCACATGCTCAAAGCTGTCCCCACATGCTCAAAGCTCTCCCCACATGCTCAAAGCTCTCCCCACATGCTCAAAGCTCTCCCCACATGCTCAATGCTCTCCCCACATGCTCAAAGCTGTCCCCACATGCTCAAAGCTCTCCCCACATGCTCAAAGCTCTCCCCACATGCTCAAAGCTCTCCCCGCATTCTCAAAGCTATCCCCACATGCTCAAAGCTATCCCCGCATGCTCAAAGCTCTCCCCTTGTTCTCAATGCTCTCCCCACATGCTCAACGCTCTCCCCGCATGCTCAAAGCTGTCCCCACATGCTCAAAGCTATCCCCGCATGCTCAAAGCTATCCCCACATACTCAAAGCTATCCCCACATACTCAAAGCTATCCCCGTATGCTCAAAGCTATCCCCACATACTCAAAGCTATCCCCACATGCTCAACGCTCTCCCCGCATGCTCAAAGCTGTCCCCACATGCTCAAAGCTATGCCCGCATGCTCAAAGCTATCCCCACATACTCAAAGCTCTCCCCACATGCTCAAAGCTATCCCCGCATACTCAAAGCTCTCCCCACATGCTCAAAGCTATCCCCACATACTCAAAGCTATCCCCGCATGCTCAAAGCTCTCCCCACCTGCTCAAAGCTCTCCCCGCATGCTCAAACCTCTCCCCGCATACTCAAAGCTATCCCCGCATGCTCAAAGCTATTCCCACATGCTCAAAGCTATTCCCACATGCTCAAAGCTATCCCCACATACTCAAAGATATTCCCACATGCTCAAAGCTCTCCCCACATGCTCAAAGCTGTCCCCACATGCTCAAAGCTATCCCCACATGCTCAAAGCTATCCCCGCATGCTCAAAGCTATCCCCACGTACTCAAAGCTATTCCCACATGCTCAAAGCTATCCCCACATGCTCAAAGCTCTCCCCACATGCTCAAAGCTGTCCCCACATGCTCAAAGCTATCCCCGCATGCTCAAAGCTGTCCCCACATGCTCAAAGCTATCCCCACATGCTCAAAGCTATCCCCGCATGCTCAAAGCTATCCCCACGTACTCAAAGCTATCCCCGCATGCTCAAAGCTCTCCCCATATGCTCAAAGCTATCCCCGCATGCTCAAAGCTCTCCCCGCATGCTCAAAGCTATCCCCGCATGCTCAAAGCTCTCCCCGCATGCTCAAAGCTCTCCCCGCATGCTCAAAGCTCTCCCCGCTTGCTCAAAGCACTCCCCACATGCTCAAAGCTATCCCCGCATGCTCAAAGCTCTCCCCGCATGCTCAAAGCTATCCTCACATACTCAAAGCTCTCCCCACATGCTCAAAGCTATCCCCACATACTCAAAGCTATCCCCGCATGCTCAAAGCTATCCCCACATACTCAAAGCTATCCCCACATACTCAAACCTATCCCCGCATGCTCAAAGCTCTCCCCGCATGCTCAAAGCTATCCCCACGTACTCAAAGCTATCCCCACATACTCAAAGCTATCCCCGCATGCTCAAACCTATCCCCGCATGCTCAAAGCTATCCCCACATACTCAAAGCTATCCCCACATACTCAAAGCTATCCCCACATACTCAAAGCTCTCCCCACATGCTCAAACCTATCCCCGCATGCTCAAAGCTATCTCCGCATGCTCAAAGCTATCCCCACATACTCAAAGCTATCCCCACATACTCAAAGCTATCCCCGCATGCTCAAACCTATCCCCGCATGCTCAAAGCTATCCCCACATACTCAAAGCTATCCCCACATACTCAAAGCTATCCCCACATACTCAAAGCTCTCCCCACATACTCAAACCTATCCCTGCATGCTCAAAGCTGTCCCCACATGCTCAAAGCTATGCCCGCATACTCAAAGCTATCCCCACATGCCGAATGCTATCCCCGCATGCTCAAAGCTATCCCCACATGCTCAAAGCTATCCCCGCATACTGAAAGCTATCCCCACATGCCCAATGCTATCCCCACATGCTCAAAGCTCTCCCCGCATGCTCAAAGCTATCCCCGCATGCTCAACGCTCTCCCCGCATGCTCAAAGCTATCCCCGCATGCTCAAAGCTATCCCCGCATGCTCAAAGCTATCCCCGTATGCTCAAAGCTATCCCCACATGCTCAAAGCTCTCCCCACATGCCCAATGCTATCCCCACATGCTCAAAGCTCTCCCTGCATGCTCAAAGCTGTCCCCGCATGCTCAACGCTCTCTCTGCATGCTCAAAGCTGTCCCCGCATGCTCAAAGCTATCCCCACATGCTCAAAGCTTTCCCTGCATGCTCAAAGCTGTCCCCGCATGCTCAACGCTCTCCCTGCATGCTCAAAGCTATCCCCACATGCCTCAAAGCTATCCCCGCATGCTCAAAGCTATCCCCGCATGCTCAAAGCTATCCCCACATGCCTCAAAGCTATCCCCGCATGCTCAAAGCTATCCCCGCATGCTCAAAGCTATCTCCGCATGCTCAAAGCTATCCCCACATACTCAAAGCTATCCCCACATGCTCAAAGCTATCCCCACATGCTCAAAGCTATCACCACATACTCAAAGCTATCCCCACATGCTCAAAGCTATCCCCACATGCTCAAAGCTCTCCCCGCATGCTCAAAGCTCTCCCCGCATGCTCAAAGCTATTCCCAAATGCTCAAAGCTATCCCCACATGCTCAAAGCTATCCCGCATGCTCAAAGCTATCCCCACATGCTCAAAGCTATCCTCACATGCCTCAAAGCTCTCCCCACATACTCAAAGCTATCCCCACATGCTCAAAGCTCTCCCCGCATGCTCAAAGCTATCCCCACATGCTCAAAGCTATCCCCACATGCTCAAAGCTCTCCCCGCATGCTCAAAGCTATCCCCGCATGCTCAAAGCTATCCCCGCATGCTCAAAGCTTTCCCCGCATGCTTAACGCTCTCCCTGCATGCTCAAAGCTGTCCCCGCATGCTCAAAGCTATCCCCACATGCTCAAAGCTGTCCCCGCATGCTCAACGCTCTCCCTGCATGCCCAATGCTATCCCCACATGCTCAAAGCTATCCCCGCATTCTCAAAGCTATCCCCGCATACTCAAAGCTCTCCCCACATGCTCAACGCTCTCCCTGCATGCTCAAAGCTCTCCCCACATGCTCAAGCTGTCCCCGCATACTCAAAGCTATCCCCGCATGCTCAAAGCTATCCCCGCATGCTCAAAGCTATCCCCGCATACTCAAAGCTATCCCCGCATGCTCAAAGCTATCCCCGCATGCTCAAAGCTATCCCCGCATGCTCACAGCTATCCCCGCATGCTCAAAGCTCTCCCCGCATACTCAAAGCTATCCCCGCATTCTCAAAGCTCTCCCCGCATGCTCAAAGCTATCCCCACATGCTCAAAGCTATTCCCACATGTTCAAAGCTATTCCCACATGCTCAAAGCTCTCCACGCATGCTCAAAGCTGTCCCCACATGCTCAAAGCTATCCCCACATACTCAAAGATATTCCCACATGCTCAAAGCTCTCCCCACATGCTCAAAGCTGTCCCCACATGCTCAAAGCTATCCCCACATGCTCAAAGCTATCCCCGCATGCTCAAAGCTATCCCCACGTACTCAAAGCTATTCCCACATGCTCAAAGCTCTCCCCACATGCTCAAAGCTATCCCCACATGCTCAAAGCTGTCCCCACATGCTCAAAGCTATCCCCACATGCTCAAAGCTATCCCCGCATGCTCAAAGCTATCCCCACGTACTCAAAGCTATCCCCGCATGCTCAAAGCTCTCCCCGCATGCTCAAAGCTATCCCCGCATGCTCAAAGCTCTCCCCGCATGCTCAAAACTATCCCCACATACTCAAAGCTATCCCCGCATGCTCAAAGCTCTCCCCGCATGCTCAAAGCTCTCCCCGCATGCTCAAAGCTCTCCCCGCATGCTCAAAGCTCTCCCCGCTTGCTCAAAGCACTCCCCACATGCTCAAAGCTATCCCCGCATACTCAAAGCTATCCCCGCATGCTCAAAGCTCTCCCCACATGCTCAAAGCTATCCCCGCATGCTCAAAGCTATCCCCGCATGCTCAGAGGTATCCCCGCATGCTCAAACTATCCCCACATACTCAAAGCTCTCCCCGCATGCTCAAAGCTATCCCCGCATGCTCAGAGCTATCCCCGCATGCTCAAAGCTATCCCCGCATGCTCAGAGCTATCCCATTGTGCTCAAAGCTATCCCTGCATGCTCAAAGCTATCCCTGCATGCTCAAAGCTCTCCCCACATGCTCAAAGCTATCCTCACATACTCAAAGCTCTCCCCACATGCTCAAAGCTATCCCCACATACTCAAAGCTATCCCCACATACTCAAAGCTATCCCCGCATGCTCAAAGCTATCCCCACATACTCAAAGCTATCCCCACATACTCAAACCTATCCCCGCATGCTCAAAGCTCTCCCCGCATGCTCAAAGCTATCCCCACGTACTCAAAGCTATCCCCACATACTCAAAGCTATCCCCGCATGCTCAAACCTATCCCCGCATGCTCAAAGCTATCCCCACATACTCAAAGCTATCCCCACATACTCAAAGCTCTCCCCGCATGCTCAAACCTATCCCCGCATGCTCAAAGCTATCCCCACATACTCAAAGCTATCCCCACATACTCAAAGCTATCCCCACATACTCAAAGCTCTCCCCGCATGCTCAAAGCTATCTCCGCATGCTCAAAGCTATCCCCGTATGCTCAAAGCTCTCCCCACATACTCAAACCTATCCCTGCATGCTCAAAGCTGTCCCCACATGCTCAAAGCTCTCCCCACATACTCAAACCTATCCCTGCATGCTCAAAGCTGTCCCCACATGCTCAAAGCTATGCCCGCATACTCAAAGCTATCCCCACATGCCGAATGCTATCCCCGCATGCTCAAAGCTATCCCCGCATACTGAAAGCTATCCCCACATGCCCAATGCTATCCCCACATGCTCAAAGCTCTCCCCGCATGCTCAAAGCTATCCCCGCATGCTCAAAGCTATCCCCGCATACTGAAAGCTATCCCCACATGCCCAATGCTATCCCCACATGCTCAAAGCTGTCCCCGCATACTCAAAGCTATCCCCACATGCCCAAAGCTCTCCCCGCATGCTCAAAGCTATCCCCGCATGCTCAAAGCTATCCCCGCATGCTCAAAGCTATCCCCGTATGCTCAAAGCTATCCCCACATGCTCAAAGCTCTCCCCACATGCCCAATGCTATCCCCACATGCTCAAAGCTCTCCCTGCATGCTCAAAGCTGTCCCCGCATGCTCAACGCTCTCTCTGCATGCTCAAAGCTGTCCCCGCATGCTCAAAGCTATCCCCACATGCTCAAAGCTTTCCCTGCATGCTCAAAGCTGTCCCCGCATGCTCAAAGCTATCCCCACATGCCTCAAAGCTATCCCCGCATGCTCAAAGCTATCTCCGCATGCTCAAAGCTATCCCCACATACTCAAAGCTATCCCCACATACTCAAAGCTATCCCCGCATGTTCAAAGCTATCCCCGCATGCTCAAAGCTATCCCCACATGCCTCAAAGCTATCCCCGCATGCTCAAAGCTATCTCCGCATGCTCAAAGCTATCCCCACATGCTCAAAGCTATCCCCACATGCCTCAAAGCTATCCCCGCATGCTCAAAGCTATCTCCGCATGCTCAAAGCTATCCCCACATGCTCAAAGCTATCCCCGCATGCTCAAAGCTATCCCCACATACTCAAAGCTATCCCCACATGCTCAAAGCTATCCCCACATGCTCAAAGCTATCCTCACATGCTCAAAGCTCTCCCCGCATGCTCAAAGCTATCCCCGCATGCTCAAAGCTATCCCCACACGCTCAAAGCTATCACCACATGCTCAAAGCTCTCCCCGCATGCTCAAAGCTATTCCCAAATGCTCAAAGCTATCCCCACATGCTCAAAGCTATCCCCACATGCTCAAAGCTATCCTCACATGCCTCAAAGCTATCCCCGCATGCTCAAAGCTATCCCCACATGCTCAAAGCTCTCCCCAAATGCTCAAAGCTATCCCCGCATGCTCAAAGCTATCCCCACATGCTCAAAGCTCTCCCCGCATGCTCAAAGCTATCCCCACATGCTCAAAGCTATCCCCGCATGCTCAAAGCTATCCTCACATGCCTCAAAGCTATCCCCGCATGCTCAAAGCTATCCCCACATGCTCAAAGCTATCCCCGCATGCTCAAAGCTATCCCCACATACTGAAAGCTATCCCCACATGCTCAAAGCTCTCCCCGCATGCTCAAAGCTATTCCCAAATGCTCAAAGCTATCCCCACATGCTCAAAGCTATCCCCGCATGCTCAAAGCTATCCCCGCATGCTCAAAGCTCTCCCCACATGCTCAAAGCTCTCCCCACATGCTCAAAGCTCTCCCCACATGCTCAAAGCTCTCCCCGCATGCTCAAAGCTATCCCCGCATGCTCAAAGCTATCCCCGCATACTCAAAGCTATCCCCACATGCTCAAAGCTCTCCCCGCATGCTCAAAGCTATCCCCACATGCTCAAAGCTATCCCCACATGCTCAAAGCTCTCCCCGCATGCTCAAAGCTATCCCCGCATGCTCAAAGCTATCCCCGCATGCTCAAAGCTTTCCCCGCATGCTTAACGCTCTCCCTGCATGCTCAAAGCTGTCCCCGCATGCTCAAAGCTATCCCCACATGCTCAAAGCTGTCCCCGCATGCTCAACGCTCTCCCTGCATGCCCAATGCTATCCCCACATGCTCAAAGCTATCCCCGCATTCTCAAAGCTATCCCCGCATACTCAAAGCTCTCCCCACATGCTCAACGCTCTCCCCACATGCTCAAAGCTGTCCCTGCATGCTCAATGCTATCGCCGCATGCTCAAAGCTATCCCCGCATGCTCAAAGCACTCCCCACGTGCTCAAAGCACTCCCCGCATGCTCAAAGCTCTCCCCACATGCTCAAGCTGTCCCCGCATGCTCAAAGCTATCCCCGCATGCTCAAAGCTATCCCCGCATGCTCAAAGCTATCCCCGCATGCTCAAAGCTATCCCCACATGCTCAAAGCTATCCCCGCATGCTCAAAGCTATCCCCACATGCTCAAAGCTATCCCCGCATGCTCACAGCTATCCCCGCATGCTCAAAGCTCTCCCCGCATACTCAAAGCTATCCCCGCATTCTCAAAGCTCTCCCCGCATGCTCAAACCTCTCCCCGCATACTCAAAGCTATCCCCGCATGCTCAAAGCTCTCCCCGCATGCTCAAAGCTCTCCCCACATGCTCAAGCTGTCCCCGCATGCTCAAAGCTATCCCCGCATGCTCAAAGCTATCCCCGCATGCTCAAAGCTATCCCCGCATACTCAAAGCTATCCCCGCATGCTCAAAGCTATCCCCGCATGCTCAAAGCTATCCCCGCATGCTCACAGCTATCCCCGCATGCTCAAAGCTCTCCCCGCATGCTCAAAGCTATCCCCGCATTCTCAAAGCTCTCCCCGCATGCTCAAACCTCTCCCCGCATACTCAAAGCTATCCCCGCATGCTCAAAGCTCTCCCCGCATGCTCAAAGCTATCCCCGCATGCTCAGAGCAATCCCATTGTGCTCAAAGCTATCCCATTGTGTTCAAAGCTCTCCCCACATGCTCAAAGCTCTCCCCACATGCTCAAAGCTCTCCCCGCCTGCTCAATGCTATCCAGCAAGCTGAAAGCTATCCCCGCATGCTCAAAGCTATCCCCACATGCTCAAAGCTATCCCCGCATGCTCAAAGCTATCCCCGCATGCTCAAAGCTGTCCCCGCATGCTCAAAGCTATCCCTGCATACTCAAAGCTATCCCCGCATGCTCAAAGCTATCCCCGCATGCTCAAAGCTATCCCCGCATGCTCAGAGCAATCCCATTGTGCTCAAAGCTATCCCATTGTGCTCAAAGCTATCCCCGCATGCTCAAAGCTCTCCCCGCATGCTCAAAGCTATCCCTGCCTGCTCAAACCTATCCCCACATGCTCAAAGCTCTCCCCGCATGCTCAATGATATCCAGCAAGCTGAAAGCTATCCCCGCATGCTCAAAGCTATCCCCGCATGCTCAAAGGTATCCCCGCATGCTTAAAGCTATCCCCGCATGAGAGCAATCCCATTGTGCTCAAAGCTATCCCATTGTGCTCAAAGCTCTCCCTGCATGCTCAAAGCTGTCCCCACATGCTCAAAGCTATCCCCGCATTCTCAAAGCTCTCCCCACATGCTCAACGCTCTCCCCACATGCTCAAAGCTGTCCCTGCATGCTCAATGCTATCGCCGCATGCTCAAAGCTGTCCCTGCATGCTCAAAGCACTCCCCACGTGCTCAAAGCACTCCCCGCATGCTCAAAGCTCTCCCCACATGCTCAAGCTGTCCCCGCATGCTCAAAGCTATCCCCGCATGCTCAAAGCTATCCCCGCATGCTCAAAGCTATCCCCGCATGCTCAAAGCTATCCCCGCATGCTCAAAGCTATCCCCGCATGCTCACAGCTATCCCCGCATGCTCAAAGCTATCCCCACATCCTCAAAGCTCTCCCCGCATACTCAAAGCTATCCCCGCATTCTCAAAGCTCTCCCCGCATGCTCAAAGCTATCCCCACATGCTCAAAGCTATCCCCACATCCTCAAAGCTCTCCCCGCATACTCAAAGCTATCCCCGCATTCTCAAAGCTCTCCCCGCATGCTCAAAGCTCTCCCTGCATGCTCAAAGCTATCCCCGCATGCTCAAAGCTCTCCCCGCATGCTCAGAGCAATCCCATTGTGCTCAAAGCTATCCCCACATGCTCAAACCTCTCCCTGCATGCTCAAAGCTATCCCCGCATGCTCAAAGCTCTCCCCGCATGCTCAAAGCTATCCCCGCATGCTCAAAGCTCTCCCCGCATGCTCAAAGCTATCCCCACATGCTCAAAGCTCACCCCGCCTGCTCAATGCTATCCAGCAAGCTGAAAGCTATCCCCGCATGCTCAAAGCTCTCCCCGCATGCTCAAAGCTATCCCCACATGCTCAAAGCTCTCCCCGCATGCTCAATGATATCCAGCAAGCTGAAAGCTATCCCCGCATGCTCAAAGGTATCCCCGCATGCTTAAAGCTGTCCCCGCATGCTCAAAGCTATCCCTGCATGCTCAAAGCTATCCCCGCATGTTCAAAGCTATCCCTGCATGTTCAAAGCTATCCCCGCATGCTCAAAGCTATCCCCGCATGCTCAAAGCTCTCCCCGCATACTCAAAGCTATCCCTGCATGCTCAAAGCTATCCCTGCATGTTCAAAGCTATCCCTGCATGTTCAAAGCTATCCCTGCATGCTCAAAGCTATCCCCACATACTCAAAGCTATCCCTGCATGCTCAAAGCTATCCCTGCATGCTCAAAGCTATCCCCGCATGTTCAAAGCTATCCCTGCATGCTCAAAGCTATCCCTGCATGTTCAAAGCTATCCCTGCATGTTCAAAGCTATCCCTGCATGCTCAAAGCTATCCCCACATACTCAAAGCTATCCCTGCATGCTCAAAGCTATCCCCGCATGTTCAAAGCTATCCCTGCATGCTCAAAGCTATCCCTGCATGTTCAAAGCTCTCCCCGCATGCTCAAAGCTATCGCCGCATGCTCAAAGCTATCCCCGCATGCTCAAAGCTATCCCTGCATGTTCAAAGCTATCCCCGCATGCTCAAAGCTATCGCCGCATGTTCAAAGCTATCCCCGCATGCTCAAAGCTATCCCTGCATGTTCAAAGCTATCCCTGCATGTTCAAAGCTATCCCTGCATGCTCAAAGCTATCCCTGCATGTTCAAAGCTATCCCTGCATGCTCAAAGCTATCCCTGCATGTTCAAAGCTATCCCTGCATGTTCAAAGCTATCCCTGCATGCTCAAAGCTATCCCTGCATGTTCAAAGCTATCCCTGCATGCTCAAAGCTATCCCTGCATGTTCAAAGCTATCCCTGCATGCTCAAACCTATCCCTGCATGCTCAAAGTTGTCCCTGCGAGCTCAAAATTATCCCTGCACGCTCAAAGCTCTCCTTGCATGCTCAAAGCTATCCCCTCTTGCTTAAAGCTACCCCCACATGCTCAAAGCTATTCCCGTGAGCTCAAAGCGATCCCATTTGTGGGTTCTGGGTGTCGCTGGCAGGCCATCCCTAATTGCCCTTGAACTGAGTTGCTTGCTAAGCCATTTCAGAGAGGGGAGTTAAGAGTCAACTGCATTACATGTGGGTCTGGAGTCACATGTAGGCCAGACCGGGTAAAGACAGCAGGTTACCTTCCCTGAAGGACATTAGTTTGGGTGGGTTTTTAAGACAATTGGCAATTGTTTCACGGTCATCGCTAGACTTTTAATGCCAGATTTCTTATTGAATTCTAATTTCACTATCTGCCATGAATGGATTTGACCCGGGGCCCCGGAGCATTACCCTGGGTCTCTGGATTACTAGCCGAGTGATAATACCAGTGACAGTACCACTACACCACTGCCTCCCCTTTATATCCACCCACTCCCTAAGTCTCATGTCTAAACTATTCCCATACACAAACACTCCCGGCTCCAGTCTCAGGGAGCAAACGCTTGCCTTTTTTGCACCACTCTCCACACTGTCAAATTCACAAACTCTCCCTCCCCTGACATTCTCCTCCCACACTTCCTCCCCTTCCTTCTAGCCACTCTCCTCCTTCCTCCAGCCTCACTTCCCTCCCCCCCAGCCATTCTCCCGAGTCCCTCCAGCTTCTCTCCCATTCCGTCCCTCTAGCCACTCTCCCCCTCCATCCAAACACTCTTCCCCTCTTCAAGCCACTCCCCCCTCTCCAGCTACTCTCGACCTCCCTCCAGCCACTCTCCCTCTCTCTCCAACACCTCCCCTGGGGAAGCATGGTAGCACAGTTGTTAGCAATGTTGCTTCACAGCGCCGGGGACCCGGGTTCGATTCCCGGCTTGGGTCACTATCTGTGCGGAGTCTGCACGTTCTCTGCGTATCTACGTGGGTTTCCTCCGGGTGCTCCGGTTTCCCCCCCCACAAGTCCCGAAAGACGTGCTGTTAGGTGAATTGGACATTCTGAATTCGCCCTCTGTGTACCCGAACAGGTGCCGGAGTGTGGCAACATGAGGCTTTTCCCAGTAACTTCATTGCAGTGTTAATGTAAGCCTACTTGTGGCAATATAGATCCCCAATCACTTCCTCCCATCCAACCACTATCCCCCTCCCTCTAGCACTCTTCCCTCCCTCTAGCCACTCCCCTCCCTCCAACTACTCTCACCCTCTCTCCAGCCTCTCCCCCTCCAGCCAATCTCCCTTCCTCCAGGCACTTTCTTCCCCCACACTCCAGCCACTATTCCCCACCCTCCAATCATTCTTCCCTCCCTCCTGCCTCTCCCCCTCCAGCCACTCTCCCTTTCTCCTGGTATTTTCTCCCCTCTCCCTCCACCTACTATTCACCACCCTCCATCCACTCTCCTGCTCCCTACAGACAGCCTCCTCCTCCCACCAGCCACTCCCGCTCCCCCACTCTCCAGCCATTCCCCTTCCCTCCAGCATCTCTCCCCCTCCCTTCAGCCTTTCTCCCTCCAGTCACTTTCTCCCCCTTCAGCCACTAACCCCACCCTCCAACCACTCTCCAGCTCGCTCCAATTACTCTCCCTCCCCCTGCCAGCCATTCCCCCCTCCCTTCCTCCACTTTCTCCCTCTCCCGCACTCCAGCCACTCTCTCCCCCTCCCTCCAGCCACTTTCCTCCCTCCCCCAGTCAAACTCCCCATTCCTCCGTCCATTCTGCCCTCTCCCTCCAACCGCACTCCTCCTTCCCTCTAGCCACCCTCCCCTTCCCTCCAGCCACTTTTTCATCCCCTCCCTCCAGCTATACTCACCCCCTCCCTTTACCCACTCGTTCCCAGCCTTTCCCTCTCTCCAACCTCCAGGTCTTAGAACTCCGCAAGGCCTGTTCCATGATGCTGGCCTGATGCTGATTTCAAATCTTCACAGGGCTGCCCTAGAAAATGTCATCTCCGGCTCTGTCCAGCCCGGTAAACAGAGATCATCAGTGGAGAGGAAGGGGAGAGGGAGGGGCAGGGAGAAGGAGGGTAGGGTTAGGGGTGGGTAGATGGAGGGGAGTTGAGGGGAAGGGAGAAGTAGGGACGGGGAGAAGAAGGGAAGGTGAGGGGAGAAGGAGAGGAGGTGAGGGAAGGGAGGGGTGGAGGTGTGTAGAAGGAGGGAGGGAGAGGCAATTGGAAAAGGAAGCACGGTGGCACAGTGGTTAGCATTGTGGCTTCACAGTGCCAGGGTCCCAGGTTCGATTCTCCGCTGGGTCACTGTCTGTGCGGAGTTTGCACGTTTTCCCCGTGTCTGCGTGGGTTTCCTCCGAGTGCTCCGGTT
Source organism: Scyliorhinus canicula (assembly GCF_902713615.1). NCBI lineage: Eukaryota > Metazoa > Chordata > Chondrichthyes > Carcharhiniformes > Scyliorhinidae > Scyliorhinus > Scyliorhinus canicula. Next base: position 161,214,787 of record NC_052152.1, read on the forward strand.
TCCTCCCACAGTCCAAAGACGTGCAGGTTAGGTGGATTGGCCATGCTAAATTGCCAATAGTGTCCAAAAAGGTTACGAGGGGTTATTGGGTTATGGAGATAGGGTGAAAGTGAGGGCTTAAGCGTGTCGGTGCAGACTCGATGGGCCGAATGGCCTCCTTCTGCACTGTACAGAAGGGCAGAAGGAGGGGTGGTAGAGGAGATGAAGGGGAAGGCAAGAGGAAGGGTAGGGGTAAGTAGAAGGAGGGGAGGTTAGGGGAAGGATGCAATGTGAGGGAAGAAGGGTGGGAGAAGGAGGGGAGGTGAGGGGAAGAGGGAGGGGAGGGAAGGGGAGGGTATATGGAGGGAGAAGGAGGATAGGGGGCATGAGAGGAGGGGAAGGGAAGGAATGGACAGAAGGAGGGGAGATGAAGGGGAAGGGGTGAGGAAGTGAGGGAAGAGGGAGGGGAAGGGAAGGGTTCACTCACCAAGTTTGCATAATCGTTCCCTGTAATGTAATGCGGACTTCTCTTCCAAGTTTTATAGTGACCTTTGACACCACCATCTTCCACCATACTTTCTACTAAAGAGACATAATCTACAACCCATCATACAACGTGACAATACTTTAACTGTGTGATGAATATAAGAAATTGGCATATTTTATATTCTATATACTTTTGGTACCAATATTATTAAAACTTGGGTTAAGATACATACAGACTGTATGATGGCTAGAGCTGTGATTAAGGTGTTGTAAATGTGGCGCAATCGTTGATTTGCAGGTGAAGTATTCTGCTAATAGATCTTGAGAAGTATTTACATATTTACAGCTAGCTAATGAAATATTATTTGCAGCCAGAATTCTCTGCCTGTTCACACCAGCGGGATTCTCCAGTCCCAGTGCAGTGAATGGAGTATTGGGTGAGCGCTAAATTCTCCGTTCTCGCTGGTAGCAGTGGCGGGGTGAGCATGGATCTGAGAAACCTGGGGCGAAATTCTCCAACCCCCCCGCAGAGTCGGAGAATCGCCCGGGGCCGGCGTAAATCCCACCCCGCCGTGGCCGGAATTCTCCGCCAACCTTAAATTGGCGGGGGCGGGAATCGCGCCGCGCCGATCAGCGTGCCCCCCGCGGCGATTCTCTGGCCCGCGATGGGCCTACGTCCCGCCGCTGAGATGCCAATCCCGCTGACGTGGTTTCAACCACCTCTGGTGGCGGCGGGATTGGCGGCGTGAGCGGGCCCCCGAGGTCCTGGGGTGGGGGGCGATCGGAACCCGGGGGGTGCCCCCATGGTGGCCTGGCCCGCGATTGGGGCCCACCAATCGGCAGGCGGGCCAGTGCCATGGGGGCACTCTTTTTCTTCCGCCGCCGCCACGGCCTCCACCATGGCGGAGGCAGACGAGAACGCGTATGCGCCAGTGGTGACATCAGCGGCCGCTGACGCACCGGCGCATGCGCGAACTGGCGAATGCCTTTCGGCCAGCTCCAACGCCGGGCGGCGGGCGTCAAAGGCCGTTGGTGCTGGTTTTGGCGCCAGTCGGCATGGCGCTAACCACTCCGGCGCGGCCCTAGCCGCCAAAGGTGCAGAGAATTCTGCATCTTTGGGGAGACCTGACACCGGAGTGGTTGGTGCCACTCCGCTACGCCGGGACCGCCCGCCCCGCCGGGTAGGGGAGAATCCCGGCCCTGGTCTATATTTGAAGGACCCCGGGGCGTATGTAATTTATGAGGGGTACTGTGTTTGGTCCTGGCTAACAAGTCAAGGGACATCTTGAAAGACAAGACAAAAGAATACCTTGCGCTGGATTCTCCGATTTGTCCCATGCCGGCGTGGGAACGGTACCGTTTTATGCCAGAAAAACTGGCGCAAAATGGCCACCAATTCCAAGTTTTGCTGGGGGCTAGCAGGTAGGCAGTGGAGAGCACCCAGCTCTAGCTGCTGATACGGCCTTGGGAATTGCCGGGTCCGTGGCCGCACATGCGCGTGGTGGCGGCCGCACCTTGCTTCATGGCAGATGCCGCTCGCGTACCCAGCCCGCGAAATAGCCCCCCCCTTTGGCAGGCTCACATCTTCCAGATCGCCCCACCACAGTGCCCCCAGCTCCGAATATGCCCAAGTTTTATAGTGCCCTTTGAGATCACCACCTTCCACCATTTCCACCATACTTTCTACTAAAGAGTACGCCGCTTTTCAGGGGATGGAGCATCGCAAAAGCGGCGCCGTTCCCGATTTTGGCATCATCGGGTATTCTCCGCCTCATTGCTGAACGAGATTTCGGCATCGGGGATCGGAGAATCCAGCCCCTTATACTTTGGGTACAGATGATGTCGTGAATGGGATGATCTAGGTGTGCCTGAAAGGTCACTTGTTCCTAGAACTCTAACCTGAATGGATATGTTTCAGTTTGGCCCCTGGCCAAAGAGGTTCTCTCTCCAAAAATTCTGTACAGAGAAAAACAAGTAGAAACCTTTTCGTCAACTCCATTTCTGAGTGGTATTTGAAATATATTGGAGTTAATCAAATTTTTTATCAGATCAGGACTACCAAAATAAATCCAGCCTAATCAAGGGGTCGGAGAATTCTGCCCAATGTTTATACACATCATAATCCATTTGAGAGCTTGGAAAAGTTGAAAGATCGTAATGCAAGACTGTTTAGATGGAGTTTATTGCTACAACCATTTAAGTTGAAAATTATACATGTAACAGGAACAGAAAACATTATTGCAGATACTTTATCATGACTTTGAGATGTGAGAAGAACGGGGAGACTTAGCATAGACTGGGTGACCCCTTTGCAGCACACATTTGATCCAAAAGTCAGAATGAAACCAACTTTCCTGTTTCATGTTATTTTAACTCAGCAACTTGCTCTCATGCCCACATGTCCACCTTTGGCCTGCTTCAATGCTCCAGTGACGCCTGGTGCAAGTTGGAGCAGCATCTCATCTTCCGGTTGGGCACGTTGCTGCCTTCATGATTCAACGTTGAGTTCAGCAGTTTTAGACTGTGACCTTTCTCCTCCATCTTAAACCCCCTTCTTAAATATCCCATACATGTATTTCCTCAGGACAAACCCCCTCCCCCTCCCACACCAGGCCATTTGATTTTTGTTCTCACGTTTTGTTACAATCTCTCACAGTTATACTTTAATATCTAATACATTCTCCCTTTCTTTAGCTCTGATGAAGAGCCAAAAGCACTCAAAACATTATCTTTGCGCTCTGTCCTCACAGGTGCTGCCAGACCTGCTGAGTTTTGCCATCACCCTCTGTTCCTATAATTAGCCAACCAGCTTGACTCAATAATAAACTCTGCAGAATGTTGAGGAGATGTGTGGTTGAAGTTATGATTCCTTCCACTCAACTTCAGACAACCCTTTCAACTAATTTACCAGTACGACAGTCCTGGCTGCACAAACATTGAGAAGTAGTTCTCGTAGGTTGAATGGCTTTGGTTCGAAATAGGCTACTATTATCTGTCAACTTGCAGCTAAGTGTTCCTTTAGTGGAAGAGAGCACATTTCATATTGGGTAAACAGAAACAATACATTGGGTGTAAAGCTCTCAGGCTGGCTCGATTTGGAGACCTCTGAAAATTATGATGAGAACTCAGAAGTGTGAGACACTTAACTAGCCAGAACATCTGTGAATTTATGACATTTAAATTGGTATGTGTGGTAACCTGTGACATTCAGGTGCTTATTAAATTTTATGACACAGAAAACATACGTACATGCACGCACATTTCTTGCCCAGGGTTAAGGACAGTAATTGTCCAATTTACTTAAATAAGCCTCACTGCCTTTGCCATAAGCTGTATGCATTAACCCTGAACATGAGAATTCAGTGCCTATTCATGCTGTCAACAGCAATAAGTATTATATATTTTATTCTTTTCCAGGCCCTTTAAATTTAAATACAAATTAATTGATCAATACCAATTTATATTGTCAGATTTATAAAAGTTGGATTCAGATGTTTGAAGAGTGCTATAATTCTTCTAGCTATTGGGTGAAATTTACTGGCTGCGTCATACCCCCGTTCACTTAGGAGACGTTGTGGTCTGAATCTCGCCAATTGTGGGTCGGATCAGTGTTTGGCAAATCTGCATATTAGAGTGAGGCAGCTAGTCTCACTCTACTATGCACTCACCTGATCAACCAGGCCCTGGGATCAAACCCCTTCGCTTTGGAGACTGTTCAGTACTGCTCCCCACAAACTGATTGGCATTTGTGGGGGGGGTGGAATTCAGGGAATTGGCGGCCCCCAGATGGTTGCTCTCTGGGCAGGGTGGCACCCTGGCACTGCTGGTGCTACCTGGGCACCTTGGCAGTTGTGCCTGGGTGCCAGCCAGGTAGTGTGCTGGGGATCGGGCCTGGGGGTGCCCTGCCCATGTTAGGTGGGATGCGGGGAAGGCCCACGATCCACCTTATAGGTGAGCTGGGGCTTTCAGGGCTTTAAAAATGGCATCCCAATCTCTTCCCGCACTGAGGAGTTCTGGAGAGCTGAGCTTCTCAGTGCAGGAAATTGGACTAATTGCAGCCTTAGAGGGGCATTCACCACTGAGGCTCCGGATTGTAATAAAGTCCCATTTGATAGCACGTTCTTTCGCAGCACTGCGAGTACCTGACTAAACTCACTCGACACGGGACTCTGTCACAATTGGGTTAGATAGCATTCAGTATGTTGATAAAGGAATGGTGGATGAATGGTATCAATAGAAATACGACCTAACCTATTTCTACAGAAAATAGACCTATTTCAGAAAAACGTAATTATGCAACCAAAATAATGTCAACCTTAAATGTGCAAGTGTTATAATGTGATTGTGTGAACTGTTGGACTCTCTGCTTTATTGTACGACTGGTTTTGTCGGGTCCAAGAAAAACATTTGCCTTTTGGGCCAAAGTTGATCTTACTGTTTGCTTCTGCATGAGTTTTAAAGTGATGCCCACCTTCACCACTGCTTCCTATTAAGGCTGTATTTTCTGTTGCACCATCTCTTAGAGCCAACAGTCCCTTGCTGGAGAGTCTAGAACTAAGAGTTATAGTCTTATGGATGAAGGTCAACCATTTAAGAATGAGATGTATGAGGGGAAATTTCTTCTGTAAGAGTATTGTGAATCTTGAGAAACCGCTACCTGTGAGGTTTGTGGATGTTCAGTTAAAGTGTAGATTCAATGCTGAGATTGACAGAATTTTGATTATTGAGGTATTCAAGGGATAAGCAGTGATGAGGCTGCAGAGGGATATGGACAGGTCAGTTGTGTGAGCAAGTACACGGCAGACAGTGTGGCACAATGTGAAGTTATCACCTTTGGTGGAGGCTAGAAAAAAAGAGAATGGTGAGTAACAAGGAAATGTTTACATTCAGAGTGACCAAGGTGACCTTCTTTATGAATAGCAGAAATGTAACATGCAGGTGCAGCACACAATTAGGAAGGTAAATGGTATTTCAAGTTTTGTTGCAAAGGATTTGAAAGGTATGCGTAAAGAAGCAGAAACTGTCAGCGAAAGGCACAGTGAGGAAGAAGAAATGTGACATTTTCAGGTTGGCAGGCTGTAACTCATTGGGTACTGCATGGATTGGTAGTTGGGCCTCCGGTTTTAATTTTCATTTCATTTCATTTTCATTTCAAATGAAAAGTGGAGCTTGTTCAAGGAAGAAATACTGCACGTCCCTGACAGGTGTGTCCTTGTCAGGCAGGGAGGAAATGGCTGTGTGAGGGAACCATGGTTCACAAAAGAGGTTGAATGTCTTGTCAAGAGGAAAAAAGAAGCATATGTAAGGATGGGAAAACAAGGTTCAGTTGGGTTGCTTGAGGGTTACAAGGTAGCAAGGAATGAGCTAAAAAAAAGGGCTTAGGAGAGCTAGGAGGGGCCACGAGAAGCCCTTGGCAGGTCGGATCAAGGAAAACCCCAAGGCTTTTTACTCTTATGTGAGAAATAAAAGAATGATCAGGGTGAGGGTAGGGCCGGTCAAGGATAATAGTGGGAACTTGTGCATGGAGTCAGAAGAAATAGGAGAGGCATTGAATGAATACTTTTCTTCAGTGTTCAGCGAGGAGGGGGGCTACGATTTTGAGGATGAGAGTGTGATACAGGCCGGTAGGCTGGAGGAGGTAGATGTTCTGAGGGACGATCTATTCGCAATTTTGAAAAATATGAGGGTCGACAAGCCCCCTGGACCAGATAGTATATATCCTAGGATTCTTTGGGAGGCAAGGGATGAGATTTCAGAGCCTTTGGCTTTGATCTTTGGGTCCTCACTGTCCACGGGGATAGTGCCAGAGGACTGGAGAGTGGTGAATGTTGTTCCACTGTTCAAGAAAGTGAATAGGAATGACCCTAGTAATTACAGGCCAGTTAGTCTTACTTTGGTTGTCGGTAAGTTAATGGAAAGGGTTCTGAGGGATAGGATTAATGACCATTTGGAAAGATGCAGCTTAATCCGGGATAGTGAACATGGATTCGTGAAGGGTAAGTCTTGCCTCACAAATTTGATTGACTTCTTTGAGGAGGTAACTAAGTGTGCAGGAGAAAGTAGAGCAGTTGATGTTGTATACATAGATTTCAGTAAGGCGTTTGATAAGGTTCCCCATGGTCGGCTCATGAAGAAAGTAAGGAGGTATGGGATAGAGGGAAATTTGGCCAATTGAATAAGTAACTGGCTATCACATAGAAGACAGAAGGTGGTGGTGGATGGAAAATGTTCAGACTGGAGACCAGTTACCAGTGGTGTACCACAGGGATCAGTGCTCGGTCTTCTGCTACTTGTGATTTTTATAAATGACTTGGAGTAGGGGGCTGAAGGGTGGGTCAGTAAATTTGCTGATGACACCAAGATTGGTGGAGTAGTGGATGAGGTGGAGGGCTGTTGTAGGCTGCTAAGAGACATTGATAGGATGCAGAGCTGGGCCGAAAAATGGCAGATGCAGTTTAACCCTAATAAGTGCGAGGTGATTCACTTTGGTAGGACAAATTTGAATGCGGATTACAGGGTCAATGGCAGGGTTCTGAGGGATGTGGAGGAACAGAGAGATCTTGGGGTTCATGTCCACAGATCTCAGAAGGTTGCACTCAAGTGGATAGAGCCGTGAAGAAGGCCTATAGTGTGTTAGCGTTTATTAACAGGGGGCTTGAGTTTAAGAGCCGTTGGGTTATGCTGCAACTGTACAGGACCCTGGTGAGACCACATTTGGAGTATTGTGTGCAGTTCTGGTCACCTCATTATAGGAAGGATGTGGAAGCATTGCAAATGGTGCAAAGGAAATTTACCAGGATGCTGCCTGGATTGGAGGGTAGGTTTATGAAGAAAGGTTGAGGAAACTAGGGCTTTTCTCATTGGAGCGAAGGAGGATGAGAGGTGGATTAATAGAGGTTTATTAGATGATGAGGGGGATAGATAAAGTGGACTATTCAGAGACTATTTCCTCGGGTGGATGTAGCTGTTACAAGGGGGCATAACTATAAGGTTTGGGGTGGGAGATATAGGAGGGATGTCCGAAGTAGGTTCTTTACTCAGAGAGTGGTTAGGGTGTGGAATGGACTGCCTGCTGTGATAGTGGAATCGAACACTTTAGGAACTTTCAAGCAGTTATTGGATAGACACATGGAGCACACCAGAATGACAGGGAGTGGGATAGCTTGATCTTGGTTTCGGACAAAGCTCGGCACAACATCGAGGGCCAAAGGGCCTGTTCTGTGCTGTACTGTTCTATCTATCTATCTAAGCTTTACTATGATTTATAAAGGGCACTGATGAGACCACACCTAGACTGGGTCCTTCCACTCCCGTTCAACTGATATCATGATGGGCAGGAGTTAGAAATATCGCGAGAAAGTGATCGTTGTAAAACCAGGTTGCGATTGTGTACTCCAGCCGACAATGGCAGACCCCGTTTCCCGCCGCAGCACAGTGGGAACATCACTTCAATATTCTTGCATCTCACTAAAAACTCCTTGCCAGAATCATACACCCCCCCCCCCCCCCCCCCCCCCCCACCCCCCGCCCGTCCTCCCATGCTGGATCATCCGGGCATTTTCGAATCCAATTAGAACAACATGTTTCACAACGGTACATAATCAAAGTGCACCCGGCAACCTGCATTTCACTTGCCAATTCGAGAGTAGGTTGCCTTGCATTGCATAGCGCATGCAGGAAACCGTTCCAGGTTTTGCAGGCAGCTCTACTTTGCTTTCAGTATGCTGTCACAGTTAAGTTTCTACCCGCCTGACCAGCAGGAAAGTGGTGTGACTTCTCATGGGCTGGAGAGCTAGGCCTGTACTGAAGAAGGGGAGTAAGTGGCCTCTGGCCGGAAAAGGGCTGCAGGGCTAGGTCTATACAGCGGGTACTGAGGTTGCACTCAGACACATGTCGTGGGTGGGAGGGTGTTGGGTATTTGCGGGGGGTGGGGTGTTGTATATATTGAACAATGTAAGTGGTCTCAAGATGGGAATGGCAGAAGTCTACAAGGGCCATAGGCACCTTCGCTTCAAATGTCCCGGGTCTAACAAATGTACATGCAGAAGAAGCACAACAGGATCAAGGCATATAGAGGAAGGATGGGTAGGTCTGTGAGGGAGGGATACCTGAACATGAAGCTCCTCCTGAATGTTGGAAGGGATTTCCAAACTCATATCGGGAGGGTCCATGCTGTCTAGCAGTGAGAGTTCTGCACCACCATCTTCCAGCTTGTATAGATGGTGCAGTACAAAATTTAAATGAGGAGAAACTCTGCTGGTGAGGACTCTGAGCGGGTTGGAGGTCAGCTGCATGCACTGATGGGGGACTGGGGGGAAAGGGTGCTGGTTAAAGGGGAATCCAACTGATCTGTGTATTCCTAAATGGGGAGAGAGACACAGCTGAGGCACTGTTGCATGACAGTGCAGGAAATCAGGAAAGTAAAGCAATGTTGCCCATTCATATGAGACCAATCAAACAAAGTAGCACAAATCGCTCTCCTTGCTTTGATCTCACGTTCGCAGCATGGAAATGCCTCAGAGTCATAAACTCCAAACCAATGACAGGTACTTCTCTAAAAAGCTCAACAAACATCGGAAACTGTACTATTAGAGAAGGAAACCCTTGTGTCTTTACTGGTTCTCAGGTACTATGAGAGAAATGTCCAAAATGATTACAGAGAGACAATGTACGTACCGAGCACAATCCTTTAAATTTTGTGGAAAAGTTTAAAATCCAGAATGCGCGGCTATTCCATTAGAGTTCATTCTTCCAACCGTACCACTTACAAATCACCCACATTCCTGAGAAATCGAAGGCGATTGTGGACACCCTGTTTCGAACTTAAAGAAGTCCAATTTGGACTGAGAATAAATAAAATCGGCCCCTGCTCTGAGAATGAATGTGGGTGTGAGAGAGCGCTTTGTTGTATTATGAGTTTTCTTTCTCATTTTGTATTCTGCAAGGAAGGGAAGTGTCATGATGATGTGGAAAACACCATGGAAATGTTCAGAGAAACCTTGGACTTTAAAAAGACCTGAGTCTTACATTTTAAAATGGACACAAACCCTGAGGATGGTTGAAATTATGCAGTTAGCCACTGACAGGAATGGCTGCATGGTGTTTCTCGAAGTGAGAATGGAACCCCTGCCTGTGCTTCCAGACAAGATACTTCTAAAACCATCCAAAGACTGATTACCGCCTTTGGTAAAGACAAACAAAAATAATTGCCAACCCATCTCAAAGTCCATGGATATAATTTCCTAAATGAGACTAGTGTTTATGGATCCTTTTGAAATATACATAGGAAGGGGTTCAAAGCCTGCTTGGGGAGGCCTCGCCGTGCAGTGGTAGGGTTCCTTCCTCTCAGCCAGAAGCTCTGGGTTTGAGACCCATCCCAGGAGTTGATGACCAGGAAGATGTGTTCATTACATGGTCCAACAGGTTGAGTGTCAACACTGCAAAAATCCTTCCAAACACACCAATGGCTGGTGGTAAGAGCAGGAGAGACTCCTGGTCAGCCACGTTTGATATGGGGTGGTGTCCCTCAAGCTATAAGCCCCTTATAGAACATGAGCAACCTGTTCCAGGAATCACTAGTTATGGACAGTAAGAAGTCTTACAACACCAGGTTCAAGTCCAACAGGTTTGTTTCAAACACTAGCTTTCGGAGCACTGCTCCTTTCTCAGCTGAATTTCACCTGAATTGGCGTTGGAAAGGCCTTCTTGCTACCGGCTTGCTGGTGTCTGTCAGTCTGTGCATTTGTGTGCCGTGAAGAAACAGCAGCTGGAGGTTTTCCACACTAAAGGTGTGTGACACAGTAACTGAAGCAGAATCACTGCAAAATTAGCCAGCTTTTGCAGGCATATCTCAAAACTCTCTCTCTGACTATGGAAGTCAATCAATCAGCCAAAGGATTGCAGCTGGAAAAATAACTGAAATCACTCCACCAAACCAAAAAACACCTGAATCGAAGAATCAACTACCCACCTGCAGAAGTCAACTATACTTGAATCAATCCATAAAGGCTGCAACACTTCATCATCTACTCCTCGCAACTCAAAGACTGTTCTGCATAACCTTTTATCTCTATTTACTTACCATTCGACTCAATTCTTACTTCTAATTCATATGAATGTAGATGCATGTGCTTTACCATTTCTCCTTATCTTCTGGTAGTTACTACGCTAATCTATCTGAACTCAAGACAGCCTGGTTAAATTGGCTCCTTTTTGAACAAAGCTATTGGAACTGGAAAAGGTATCAAAAGGAAAGGGAACCTTGTTAGATTAACCTTTGTTGCTGCCAGCAGAGGATGGGTTGACTAAAGACTCGGAGCCAGTTAGCCGTCCTCACCCGGGTTGAGGATATATTGAGTGAATTGAGTCTGTATTCACTGGAATTTCAAGAATGGGAGGAGATCTTGTTAAAACGTATAGAATTCTGACAGGGCTGGACAGACTGAATGCAGGGATTTTGTTTCCTCGGGCTGGGGGTGGGGGATTTAGAACTGGTGACATGGGGCGGGATTCTCCGCGAACCGGCGGGGCGGGCCACTCCGGCGCCAAGGAGTGGCATGAACCACTCCGGCGTTGGACCGTCCCGAAGGTGCGGAATCCTCCGTACCTTTAGGGCCAAGTCGGCGCCACAGTATTTTGCGCCGCGCCAGCTGGCGCGGAAGGGCCTGGCGCCACGCCAACCGGCGGCGAAGGCCCTCTGCCGGCCGGCACGAGTCGGCGCATGTGCCGGAGCACCGCGTCATCCCGGCGCATGCGCAGGGGGGGTTCTTCTCCGCACCGGCCATGGTGGAGTTGACAGCGGCCGGTGCGGAGGGAAAGAGTGCCCCCACAGCACAGGTCCGCTCGCGGATCGGTGGGCCCCAGCCGCGGGCCAGGCCACCCTGGGGGCACTCCCCGGGGCCAGATCCCCCCGCCCCTCACTGAGAACTCTGCAGGCCGCCCATGGAGCCAGGCCCTGCTGGTAAGGACCTGTTGTGATTTGCGCCGGCGGGACCAGTCGAAAACAGGTGGCCACACAGCCCATCGCGGGCCAGAGAATCGCTGCGCGGGGGCCGCTGCCAGCAGCCGCTGACCGGCGCCCTGTGATTCCCACCCCCGCCAAAACCCCGGCGCCGGAGAATTCAGCAGCTGGCGGAGGCGGGATTCACTCCGCCTCCTGGCGATCCTCCGGCCAGGCGGGGGGTCAGAGAATCCTGCCCATAGTCTCAGGATATGGGGTAAGCCATGTCGGACTGAGATAGGAGAAATTTCTTCTCTCAAAGGCTGGTGAACCTTTGGAAATCTCTACCACAGAAGGCTGTGGAGGCCAAATTACTGAATACATTTAAGAAAGAAAGAGAATTCTGGACTTCAAAGGTGTCAAGGGGTATGGGGAAAGTGCGGGAATACAACGTTGAGACAGAGGATCAGCCATGATGACACTGAATGGAAAAGTAGGCTCAAAGGGCTGAATGGCCTACTGACCATCTGACCACGGTCGGCCCCGGAGTGTAATTGCACACCGACTGGCCAATTGATGGCTGTCCAGCATGAAACACGCCCAGTGAAAGGCTGAGCGTTGTTGGGGAGGGTGGGAAAAGGAAGTGTGTGGGCTGGTGCTTCCAATAGGAGTGACAGTCATTGTGGAGCTGTCTCAGTGAGCTGCTGACCTGTGGAAAAAAATACCAATGTTAAAAGTATGCCACGAGTACAGGCAGCACAATCATACATAAATCTCAGCACCCAGACTCATTTGTTAATTTTATTTGAGCCTCGACTTTTCATCCTGTCCCTGCTTGAGGCTGCAGCTAAAATATAAAAGCCTTTGGCCAATTGCCCACCCACCAAACATACAGCGAGACGGGCAACATAAAATCCCAGTGAAGTGGTGTTTAATAAATTAAAATTGGCTTCTTGACTGTTGGCAAGAAATATCATGTGAGTACGTGATCCAAAATCTTTTCACGTGATTTTATGCACTTCATGTTTGAGCATGCACCCAAACTTTATACATAAAATTCTGGCCTATGTCTCTATGTATAATTGCTGCCATCATTACTTTCTCTCTTCAGGAGCAGGAGGGATTCAAGGTCAATCAGCAGTGATTTAAGAACGGCTAGATTAAGATAACTAACTGCTTGTCTTGCTGTGATCTCAGTAGTCTGTGTACTTTGTACATTGCAGCATCCCTGCTTGCAGAGCCTAAAGAACAACATCCTCACTAAGACAGACCTCATTATTGATTCTTGAATTATCTGTTACTATGACGTTTCTAGGCCAGGCCTGTTCCGGTAAGCAAAATAAGATTGCCATCTCCGAATCAGATGTCAGCTGAGCACATTTGATGATTTCAACCTGACCACGATGGTGTGACTTCGATGTGAGATTCCAGAGAAAGCAACACAGAGATTGTTTGTCTTTTCTGTCAATTGATTGATATATTTTAGCCTCTGCAGCAATTTATCGATTCATAGAGATTATAGATGTTGAAGATAAACATGGGGCCTCACGGTAGCATGGTGGTTAGCATCAATGCTTCACAGCTCCAGGGTCCCAGGTTTGATTCCCGGCTGGGCCACTGTCTGTGTGGAGTCTGCACGTCCTCCCCGTGTGTGCGTGGGTTTCCTCCGGGTGCTCCGGTTTCCTCCCACAGTCCAAAGATGTGCGGGTTAGGTGGATTGGCCATGCTAAATTGCCCGTAGTGTAAGGTTAATGGGGGATTGTTGGGTAACGGGTATAGGGTGGATACATGGGTTTAAGTAGGGTGATCATTGCTCGGCACAACATCGAGAGCCGAAGGGCCTGTTCTGTGCTGTACTGTTCTATGTTCTATGGTGTAAGTAAATATGATGACAGTCATTTTCAGGATGTTCACTACTTTTGATAGATTGATCATGTAGGCCCTTAATTAACCATTGTAGGCTCAAATATTTTTTAAAAACTGCATTTAATTTTTCAACCTTTCTGGAGTGCCTGTGTACAGAATATAGCATTGTGGATGAAGTCTATGAAGGTTACATTAACATTTTTAAATTATCCATCATGTCATTATGATTGTTCTCAGTGTTTATTGTTTTCCCCTTCAGTTTATTTCCTGCTGATTGTACTGATACTTTGGTGACAGGATAATTGATTGTAGATCTTTAAAACTGGCATAAAGTTGGAGGACATAAAACATTACAGCTATAATTCATATGTTGAAAACAATGAAGGAAAACATGCAAACATGACTGATTTTAAAAACAACTTAAATGTTTTAAGGTAATGGACAATGCAAATTTTGAGCTGATTGAAAGTATATATATTTTTTCTTTCTACATAGGCTGTTTTCATTTCATTATTTTACCAGAGGACAGTGGTCACTTGCTACCCTGTGGCATTAAACTTCAGCCACTTTTCAAATGAAAGATGAATATGATCAGATTCAAAATAAGTAATTGTGGGATGGGAGTCTCCGTTGCCCGACTCGGATGCCCAAATTGGGGCCAGCGCCGGTCAGCCATGCTCCGCCCCCTCTGAAATGGCTTTGTCATGTTGCGTGCCATTGCAATGGCAATGCCAAGTCATCGGAAGGCCATTCCGCGAAGCTCCACCCCCAATGGGCCGAGTTCCTGACCGCACGGTACCCGTGTGGTCTCAGTGGTCGGGAACCCGACATGGCGGCTTTGTCCAGCACCCTCACACTCTGCCAGGATCTGTGCCACTGTCCGGGGGGGGGGGGGGGGGGGGGGGGGATCGCCAATACTGTTGCTAATATTAATGATAATGCTGGTGAACCACAAGCCTTCCCTTATATCGATTATCTTCTCGCTTTCGTTACTGTTTCCCTCGTTCTTTTCTTCCGTCTCAATTAACTGTCTTCACGACCTCCTCGGTGCCTTGCAACTGTGCCAAACAGGATACTATTGCCATTGGCTTTCTGAGTTTCCCTACATTTTTCTTGTGGACCTCGCTTAGGTTCTCCCACCCAGTTTGTCCTGTCTTTCCTGGACCTGACTCATCAATAGCCCAAAAATTCAACCAAAGGGACCATCCTCTCCCCTTTAAGTACTTCCTTAACTCTTCCTCCCATATGGGGCATTGCTCTTCTCTGTTGGTCACTGTGACCTCGGGTTCCTGTGGATTCATCAATCTTTCCATTACTTTAGTGGCCATTACTTCTCTTATCTCTTTCTCTACTTTTAATTTGGGACAAGGGAATAAGGCGGTGATTTGAACAGCGGGTAAGGCCTAAGCTATCTTCCGGTACACAATTCTAACGAGTTTACCTTACTCTTCCTGTTAGGTACACATGCGGGTTAGTACACACTTCCGAAATTCGGTTATTTGGTCGATATGAGACTTGCACTTGTGGTTCTTTCTCTTTATCGCAATTGGATTCAAAGTTTGTGGGTTCTCTCGGAGTGACAAAGCCACTTCTAATCGAATCCCACCAGAGTCACCAATAATGTTGCTCGTTTTCAATCCCAACAGCGTCGCCAATACTGTTGCTAATGTTAATGATAATGTTGGTGAACCACAAGCCTTCTCTTATATCGATCAAATGACCACACAGCCAGTTAGTTAGTTCAAGAGATGGTTTATTTACATGCACAAGTTACCTCGACATGCTAACACTGCTATGAGTTAAACTACACCTATCAGCTGCAATAACCTCTACTTAACTTCAGGGCAACCAGCACTGTGCAATGGTCTTTATCTGGATTTCACTTGGCTGGTTCGAAGAAAGTGGCTCTGTCTCTGCTGGGCTTATCTATCAGGTAGCGATCGTTGGTCTTGAACTTGGTTAGCTGTTCCTGCTACAGTGGGCTGGCACAGGCCGGATCCAAAAGAGACAGAACGCATGGCCGTGCTCTCTTTTATCCCTCTGGGATTTCACGCTCTTTGGGGCAGTCCTTAACCTTGGATGCAATAGTTCAACAGGGCTCTGACCACTGTCTTCAATTTCGGCCAATAAAGGGGCGGGAGCCTTGGTGGCTGGGTGGTCCTTGGCAGTTGGGCTTTCTGAGTAAAGGGAGTGGCGCTGATCAGTCTGTGGCTGTACCGGTTGCTTGATTGGAGTTCTATTGTCCTGGGAAAATGGGCAAGTGAAATGTAAACAAGTGGGGGTTTTGATCAGGCTTGGTTACCTGCATTTCAGATACACATAAGCTCTGTATCTGTCTGAGTCCTGGGTTGGCCATAATTCCCATGGTCCTATGCAGATGGCCATCTTAGATGGCTACAGTGGGGAGGTGATCAAGGGCTGGACAGGTGGTGGCCTGTGGGATAGCGGATGGCGGGTTGGGTCCACATACGGCTGGCAACATGTTGTATGACGCGACCGCGTTGTACGACGCGACCGCTGCAGGTCAGCGCCATGTACATGCGCGGCTATTCACCAGCTGTTTTTGGTGCAGGAGCCAGGAGTTTCACTCGGCGCCGCTGCTAGCCCCTCACCAGTCCTAGAATCAGTGAGCGGTCTTGCCGATTTTTGGGTCGTAAAACGCCCTCAAATTTTCCGTTCAAGCCCGCACTTAGCCGCTGAAACTGAGAATCCAGCCCAAAATTTAGTAATTTAAAATTACTAAAAATAATTTAGTGGAAATTGTTTGTTTTACAAAAGCATAATGACAGAATGCCGCTGACTAGTAAATTCCATTGTTTTGATACAAAAATGATTGCATCCATATAAACTCAAGTTGTCCACAGGGAGAGGGGTGGGATGTGCAATCCATCAATTGGGAGGTAGTCAGTGGGGTTCTGCCTAGTGGATGGTTAACCGGCGGGGGCTCGAGTGGTTAGTGAGATGTTGGTCAGTGGTGATAGGGGGGGGGGGGGGGGGGGGGGGGGGGGCGGGGGGAGTGACAGTTGGTTGTGGAGGGGTCCCATGTTGGATCCCCATGTAACATTTACTGTAAGACAGTCGGAACCATTTAAAGTTTGTAATTTAAATTGCTGTGTCGAATGATTGCCATCGCAGGGCAGTTGCCCAATGGAACTTTGAACTTCCCAGGCTACAATCTTTACATGGGGACATCTGTGGAGGAGTGTTTCACAAGTGCATCTTCACCCCCCCCCCCCCCCCCCCCCCCCCCCCCCCTCCCCCCCCCCCCCCCCTCCCGGCACCCTGCCCTGTCGCCTACACAACGCCCTGGGGAATAGAATTTATGAGCCTTCATCTTAAGAAAACTAGCATTCCTGTGAGAAAGCAGGTGTTACCATTTTACCACCAGGCTGCATATCCCCAGTCATGCAGTTGTAAACAAAGCAATGGTAGTTAAACATGTTTAGACAGTATACAATCTACAATCTAGTTTGCTAATTGAGATCATATGGAGACAGATGAGACTACCTGTTAGAACCATACAAAGCAATTTTATTGGTACGTGTGTATCAGGAGATAGCACAGTATTAGCAGATTATAGTTATTAAAAAGTATTAGCTACAAACACAATTATTTTCATATTTGCAGAATACATTTCAAAATGTAAAAGGTTAAAATACTACAAAAATTTATTTTTTAATTCCTGTGTGAATTTTTAACATTATGTCAGGAAACATTGAGCTGAATTTTCCCAATTGGGTCACCATCCCGAAGTCGGCCTAATTTCTGGGTTAGGAACGGAAACTGGTCACATTGGGTTACTGCACATGATCTTTCCAAAATGCCCAATTAAGAAGATGCCTCTGAGACCGGTTTATTTAAAGACAGTAGGCAGTGGATCAGTGAAGTCGGAGGCCCACTTGGAGGGTTCACAGTGTGTCCGGCAGGCAGCCATACTGGGAAAAATGGGTACTACTGCAGCACGATGGAGAATGCTAGGGTGTCTCAAAATGGAGACAGTCTGTGCAGGATTCTAAGAAGTTAAAAATCCCCCCCTGGCCATAGTTGTCAGGCCATCACTTTAGAGAGAGAGCATCTCCACAGAATAGCTGGTGGCCATGGCCGTCATATTTCAATAGGTCAATGCCGAGGTGATGGAGAGAGGGTGTTACAAACACCAGACTTACTTAAAGCGGAGGACATGAACTTCAAGTCCCAACAGACCTCGGAGCTTCTCGCATGCGGAGTAGACCGGGAGTGGCCTGCATGTGTGCAGATCTGCAACTGAGCTGAGAATGGGCCCAGAGCGTCTATATATAAAGAAAAAGTGTTGCAAAATCCTGGGACTTGGGACTGGGAGAGGAGTGCCACTGTAAACAAGAGTGCCAGGCAAGGGGTAGGGATAGGAGGCAGGGGGCAGTCCCAAAAAAAGAGTCCTAAACAGGGAACAGGAACCGTAATATGTACCAGTTAAGGTAAAAATCAAGAAAAGAGCTGCGGTGAGCAGACTTTGTGAAGAGGGCGCAGGAAAGACCTAAAGATTCAAAAAGGCAAAGAAGGTCGTTGATTCAGTGCTGCAGGCCATTGGTGTGAAGGTTCCCCTTTGGAGCAGTAATATTCTGCTTGGTGCAGCTGAAGAGCTAATGTTGTGCTTGTGAATTGGTGCTTAAGTGCAGATTCAGGAATCCAGAGGAACAAAATCTGAGGAGATAAGATTGAAACCCTGTGAGGTGAACTGTTGTTGAGGCCATTTAATTTCGAGCAAATTCTATGGAGAATTCCAAGGTGAAGGTTAAGACAGGAATCCCTCATGAGAGAAACAGAGTTTCAGTGAGATTGGTTGATGCATGGTATTTACTGATGTGGTAAACATCGAATCCCTACAGTGCAGAAGGAGACTATTCATCCCACCAAACTGCACCGACCTTCTGAAAGAAAACCCTACCTAGGCCCACTCCCCACAAATCTGTAACCCCATCTAACCTTTGGACACTAAGGGGCAATTTAGTATGGCCAATCCACCTGCCCTGCACATCTTTGGACTGTGGGAGGAAACTGGAGCACCAGGAGGAAACCCATGCAGACATGGGAAAATGTGCAATCTCTACATAGACAGTCACCCAAGGTCGGAATCACCCTGGCGCTATCCGGCAACAGTGCTAACCACTGTGCTACCATTTCACCCTGGATGGTCATTGAGAAATCCATGGAATCTCTCCTGATCACTTCTGCCACTTACTGTACTTTGTGGTGTGTCTGACCGCCTTTTGTCCGTTAATTCACATGCATCTCATATTAACCCTCAATGATAGAGTATAAGGTAGATATTGTAAATTATTTTATCTTTTTGACCTAGTATTGTCAAGCATATTTTTGTTTGTTCAAAAGCTGTGGAAACTTGTGGCTTGATTCTCTTAGCAAGTGTTTTGGATCTCAAACTTTGTCTATTTAAAACAAAACTTATTTGTGTCCCTAACCAAACCTTACGAAAAACAAATTTAAAGTACTGTGTACAATTTTGGTCCCCTTATTTGAGGAAAGATATATTATCATTGGAGGCAATACAAAGGAAAGCTAATAGACTGATCCTGGGTATGGAGGGTCTGCCATATGAGGAAAGATTAAACAGGTTGGGACTGTACTCCTTGGAGTTCAGAAGCATGAGAGATTATATGATTGAGGCATTCTCAGGGGGTTCGACAAGGTAAATGTTGAGAGGATGTTTCCATTCATGAAAGAGTGTAGGACCAGAGGGCATAGCCGCAGAATAAGGGGCCGCTCATTTAAGACAGATTTCAGGAAGAATTTCTTCTCTCAAATAATGCTGAATCTTTAGAAGTATTTACCCCCAAAAGCTGTGGAGGCTGAGTGCTTGAACAATTCCAAGGCTGAAATTGATAGGTATTTAATCAGTAAGGGATTAAGGGTTACAGAGATAAGGCAGCAAAACAGATTTAATGAGTGTTAGATCAGCCATGATCTCATGAAATGAGATATTCAGTGATATTCAGTGATCTGAACAGCTCTTACTTGATTATTCTCTGGAGACATTGCACACGCTTCCATCACTTGACCCTTTAAATAGCTGCGTCATCAGTCTACATCTTCCTCCTTTAAGTTAGGATAACAGGTGGTACTGAAATGTGAACAGTAACTGTGTACAAACCATTTTATAACATACAGTTTGAACAGGCTAACAATACATAACTGTTAACATCGGGTGAAAGATGGATTGAATTGTTGCAGGTGGTGCATAGCCCATCACGTCTCCTACCAAACTCCTGCCTCCATTTTGTTGCTCAAAGAAGATCAGGTGTTAGAACGACAAGTCTGTGGGCATTGTAATCATAATTATTTTCCTCTTTGTCGGCGTAAAATGAGGGCACCAATCAGATTGGTAACACGTTTGGGTTCTAAAAGCACCGTGACAGTGGGAATTTGGCCTTGGTACACCAGGAGAATAGGCAATGTGCATTACAAGGGCAGAGTCTTTCTCGGAATGTTTTGCATGCTCAAGAGTGCAGCATAGTAATCTGTATGATTCCCAGACACATTTCTCTAGATGATGTTTGGCTGAGCATAGCTCCCATTTCACCAGGCCTTTGAACTGGGGCATCGGGGGCTGCACGTGCTATGCTCAAAGTCCCATGTGCGCAAAGTTTCTAAATTCAATGGAGACGAATTGGCAAGCATCTGCTGTCATGAGTCTCTAAGGGATGCAGTGTGTGGCAAAGTGACTCTTGAGCTGGATTATGACTGTGTTACTCATTATGGCAGGTGATCGAGTTCAAACCAGCCAGAATACATGTTGACAAAGACAAATGTTGTTTACCATTCCATTCGAAGATGTCAGCCACCTTGAATGACCATGGTAGGTCTAGTCTGGGATCTCATATAGGTGAAGTGATTCTTTTGCTTGATGCATTGAGTGCATGGTGCACATCAGGAGGCCTCTCCATGCCAGCATACATGGAGGGCCAGTATCGTGATTCCTTGGCCCTGTACTTGGTTGCTTCCAACCCTAAATGCCCTGGTGAGGTTATTGGGTATTGTATCTTTGACGAGAAGTAGTGTTGACGAATCACTGGCCATGCAGTATCAGTTCACCCGGTAAGGTAGTTCATCTCTGATAGTGAAGAATGTGTGGAGCTCATGGGGACGCTCTTTTGAGGACTCGGGCAAACCCCTCATGATGATTCTTTTGCAGTTATCTGCATGTGATGGCCATGTGCAAGGTATCTTTGGATTACTGGATTCTACGAATGGACAGCACCACAAATGGGGCTGGTTTAGCTCACTGGGCTAAATCGCTGGCTTTTAAAGCAGACCAAGCAGGCCAGCAGCACAGTTCGATTCCCGTACCAGCCTCCCTGGACAGGCGCCGGAATGTGGCGACTAGGGGCTTTTCACAGTAACTTCATTGAAGCCTACTCATGACAATACGCGATTTTCATTTCATTTTCATTTTCAAATGGCGTGATATCTATATCTTTCTCATGATCTGCCTGGCCTGTAGTGGGTAGGAAGGCTCTGGGAAGGGCATCAGCCAAGTACGCTCCTTACTACGTTTGTAGATGACTCTGAGATTGTAGAGTTGCAGCTTTAGCATCATGCATTACAGCCGTGCAGGCACAGTGTGAAGAGGCTTTTTTAAGATAGCTATGAGTGACTGATGATCCTTTTCAACACTTGCAGGACGACCATATGTGAAGTCATGAAATTTCTGACAGCGAAGACTAAACCGAGGAGTTCCTTTTTGAGATGTGCATATGCGTCTCAGTGTCAGTTAAGGTTCTTGATGCAAATGGTCTGCCATTCTGGATGCAGACTGCACCAAGTCTGTGCTGAGAGGCGTCTACTCATAATAGTACAGGTGCTTGAACATCAAAGTATTATAGCACTGGTGGGGCTGCGAGTTCCTGCTTGAGTCTACTGAAGACTACTGCTGCGTTCTGCTGCCAGCACCATTCAACATCTTGGTGAAGGAGTTGACAAAGAGATTCAGTGACCTCACTGTAACAAGGGATAAATTTAAAAAAGATGATTTGTCATCGCAAAGAAGAGCTGTAAAGCGCGCTTCTCCACAGGGTGGCCATGTGTTGTTTTGTCTGGATTTGGCTTCACACCATCCGCTGTGAGTAGGTGACCCACATAAGGTACCTGGTTGACCCTGAATCTGCATTTAGCAGGGTTGAGCTTTAGCTGTAAGGTCCTGATTCTGTCGAGGATGAGATGAAGATGTGCATCGTGTCCTTGCATAATATGATCCCAGCAGACCAGGATGTCATTGACAATGATTTCACAGGATTGGTCTGCAAAGAGTTGCTCCATGCACCGCTGCAAGCAAAGATCCCATGGGGCAGATAACAACATTATATCTGCCTACTGGAGACATGAATGTGGTATGGCTCTAGGATTCTTCACGAAGCGGGATCTTCCAGAATCCGCTTTTCGCATCCAGGATGCTGAAAACTTTAAGATTTGGCATGTCTGCTATCACCTGTTGCACTGTCTTCATAGGGTGATGAGTATTGAGCAGTGATTGTTCAAGTGCACTGGGTCAATGTAAATCCTGACTGTACTATCTTTTACTACAGCTACCATTGCTGTAGCCTTGTCTATGGGAGTTATGTCATTATCTGATGCAGCTGATTGACTACTTTCTGCTTCATAGTTACTTGTGATCTTCTCAGAGCACAGACTGCTGGTGGTACTGAGCCATCTAGTCTCATGTGGTATGTTACTGGTAGCTTACCAATGATATTGTGGTTTAAGAGGTTTTTGTACTCTCTCACATCTGGGCCCTTGTATTGCAGAGCATGTATCTCTGGGCCAAGTTGGATGAGCCCTTGTGTGATTCTGTCCCGAAGACCTCATGTTCTGGTCAACTATATGAAACTTGAAGCTGCCCTGTGTGCAATGGAGAGTAGCCACACCTTCTATGTGGATGGTCTTTCCAGAATAGGCCACGAGGTCCACCTGTGTATTGGGTTCGGTGCTGCATATGGCTCTAGTTCTTGTAGTATTAGGCTGGGCATATGTTACACTTTGCTCCAGTGTCAATCTTTACCTTCAGCTTTGGTTTGCTGCAAATCATGTTGAGGGTGGCTTCTGGGGGACCAGGCTCCACATCCACATGTATAACCCCCAAAATGGTGCTGAACACCATCCTCCAAACCTCTCCACTTACGGGCAGGACCAAAATATATGCAGATGATTCACAGGGCCCCTCCCACATCACTCACAGACATCTTCTACACCTTTGAATAGTCGGCTCATCCTAGACCTTCAGCTATATCGATCCCAGCCTCGCGCACAAAGTCGAGGCATTTAACCTCCGCAGCACCTTTCACCACAGTCCCACCTCCAATGCCACCCCCAACTCTTCTTCCTACTTTGCCTTAACCCCCTCCATGGCCATCCTCATCCAAAATCCTCCTGATAATCGCTGAGGCGGCCCCCCTCTCCAATTCCCTCACATTGACAGCACCACCTCCTGCAACGAAGAGGTGGGCGCTATCGGGAAGATCTTTCCTCGCGAAGTAACGCACCTGCATATACCCAAAAGCTTTGCCCCAGCTCCTCCAGACTTGCAAATCGCCCTCCCAAACGCAGGACCTTCATTTCCTTGATCCCCTCTATTTCCATCCCCGGAACCTTGTGTCCATCCTCCCTGGCTCAAACCCATGATTCCCCCTAAACGTCATCCCCCCGACCCAGCTTCCACCCGAAAATGCTGCCTAATCTGCCTCCAGATTCTCAGCGTGGCCACCACCACTGGACTCACTGAATACTTCCCTGGGACCACCGGGGGCGGTGGCGTTGCCGGTGCCTGCAACCCCGACGCCCTACAAGAGTCGGGCTCAATCCTCATCCACAGAGCCCCCACCTCCCTATTTAGGACAGTGTTTACCATACGCCGAATATGCTGCTCTGTTCTGAAGTTGATGGCCACTGCATTTGGGACAGGGTGTTTCCTGTACGATGAAAACTTCTGTTTCCCACTTCCTCCTTGTTGCTTTTTTCAGATGTTTGTTTCGCATGCAAATGCTAATGGCTGTTTGCAGTGTTAATTTTTTCTCTTCTAGCAGCTGCTTGTGGACAAGATCACTGCGGCCCCACATACTAGATTTAGTAAAATTTAAGCTTGTACCTTTTTTTGATTCATCAGATAATCCAGCACCGCAATAAATGTGCCACTCCTTTTCAAAATTGGCCCAGTTATCTGCAATATTTTCATTTTACACAAGCGAGTGAATGCGGTGAAGTCTCTGTGCCATACTGTCAACTCCTAACACCATGTAAAAGCACTGGGTTCCAATGACTGCTGGCCAAGGACTTACAATAATACATTTATTAGGTGCTCTGACCAGCTCTTACACACAGTAAATCAGTTAGTAAGGGGATATTTACTAAACTTTTTCAGACTCAGGAGTCAAATGTACCTTTTCAATATCTGCAGTTACCAAACAGGAGGATTGTTGCAAAATACAAGAAGATTTCAGAATGAGTTTGCAATTGGCAAAAATACCTCAATATAGATAGTGTGTGATGGTGCCTCTCACTGCCAATGATTCCCTTTGATTTCAGCTTCAATGGTTTGACACAGGTCATGCCAGATTCAATTTATTCAATCATTTCTGTTTCCAATGTTGTAATTGTTTATGTTATTTATTCACAGGATATAAGCATTGCTGACAATGCCAACATTTGCTGCTCATCTCTCATTGGGAAAGTGGTGGTGAGCCACCTTGTTGAGAATGGCTTTCTCGGCCATTTCAAAGGGCAGTTAAAGGTCAACCACATAGGCCAGAACAGCAAAGTTGGCAGATTTCCCTTTACAAAGGGCACCAGTGAACCAAATTGGCTGGAGAACCTTCTGGGAGTTTTGCAGCCAGCATTACTGGTTCCAGAGTTTAGTTAATTGAATAAAACTTGATTACAGTTCCCCAGATGCCATGATGGGTTTTGAACCCATGTCACTGAACCATTACTTTAGTCCTGGAATACTCACCCATGACATTTCCTGCATTAATACAATGACTATACTTAAAAAAGTACTTCATTGATTGCTTCCTTTCTCTCCTCCCCCCCACCTTATGCACATATTAATAAAGAAGTAGGAAATGTATATAAATGCAAAGAAAATGAAAATGTTGACGAATTGTAAAAAAACCCAGAAAATGCTGAAAATGTGTTGCATATCAGTCAACATCTGAAAGAGAAGCGTAGGTTAACACTTTCAGAGTTTAACACTTGATCAGAGTTGTGTATACATCATTAGTGTCGACTCAAATGTCAGCCATGGCTAAGCTTGCAGCACTCTCACTTCTGGGTTGCAAAGTTCTGGGTTCAAATCCCACTCGAGGATTTGAATATCTTTGACCTGGATCCCTTGGGAATCCAGTGCCTCATGTGAGGGCATTACCAGAAGCAGCTACTGCTCTGCAGGCGGAGCTGCCTACAGTGACAGCTGCCAACCCCTGAATGGCCGGCAACTTTTGGGGGTGCGATTTCTGTCCCCCGAATCCTCTATCTCAGGAATAGCTTGCTAATGCCCAATACAGAAGGCCTTTGCAAATGGAGGAAGCGCAGAGCTCTTGCCAGCTCTCCAGCCGGAGGGCGAGACCCTCTCACCCATTACATACCACCCCAGTCATATTTTTAAAAATCTAGAAAACATACATTTCAGAAGAACAAGCAGACTCTTTCAAACTTTCAAAGCAGTTTCCAAATTGACCAGATACTTGGAACTCCATAATGTACTGCAGTAAATTTACAAATATTTTTCCCAATCTGCTGAAGTGCATTGATAAGTGCATTAATAATCATAATTTAGGGCAGCCCGGTGGCGCAGTGGTTAGCACTGCTGCCTCGCAGCACCGAGGTCCCAGGTTCGACCCCAGCTCTGGGTCACTGTCCGTGTGGAGTTTGCACATTCTCCCTGTGTCTGCGTGGGTTTCACCCCACAATCCAAAGATGTGCAGGGTAGGTGCATTGGCCACGCTAAATTGCCCTTTAATTGGGTACACTAAATTTATAACAAAAAAAATCATAATTTAATAATTTAAATCAAATTCTGTCAAACATTAGTGTTAAGCAGCATCAGAATATAATTTGTGGTGATTATGCCTTTAATTTATTATTTTCTTAGACTGCTGGCCACGCTGCGCTGGAAAAGCAGTTTGCCACGGCGCAGCGTAGCCTTTGAAAGCCGGGAGACCCCCGATCCCGGGATCTACCCTGCTCGCAATACCTCACCAGATTCAACACAATCCCGCGAGATGTTGCAAGGTGAATACTGTGACTGTGGCCATTCAATGTAGCCCATCACCCTCATACTGGACTTCTGCCCAAAGAAATTCATTCCTGGTGGCATTGCAACCATTCACACTGTGTCAGCTGAAGGTATTGAATAGCTTGTGAAGCTAAACTACGAACTATAACTGCTTCCCTAGCCATACGAATAAAATAGGTACCAGAATACAAACCATATAAAAACCTCTGTACTCAGCAAGCTCCATGTTATCAATATAACTGTAACAGGGCTATGGGCCCTTGCAATATTCTGGCAGTACTGAATACTTGTGCTCCAGATTTAACTGCACCCGTAGCCAATCTATTCCAGTACAGCTACAATACTCACATCTGAAGCAATGTGGAAAATTGCCCAGTTATGATCAGTACACAAATGTAACGTAGGAAGTTGTAAATGTAATTGTAATTAATTGTAAATGTAGCCTGGTCAGTTATCATCCTATCTGTTGACACTCAGTCATCAGCAAAGTGATGAAAGGAGTCATCAACAGTGCTATCAAGCAGCAGTTACTCAGCTGCACTGCTGCCACTGGGTGTTGTTGGTGGTGGGACTGAATGTTTGTAAATGACTGACCTCCAACAACCACAGCCATCTTACTTTGTTTTATGTTGATGCCACTGAATGTCACGGTCTCCCCCTGTCTGCGTGGGTTTCCTCCGGGTGCTCTAGTTTCCTCCCACAGTCCAAAGATGTGCGGGTTAGGTGGATTGGCCATTCTAAATTGCCTTTAGTGTCCAAAAAAAAAGGTTAAGTGGGGTTACTGGGTTGCGGGGATAGGGTGGAAGTGTGGGCTTGGGTAGGGTACTCTTTCCAAGGACTGGTGCAGACCCGATGGGCCGAATGGCCTCCTTCTGCACTTTAAATTCTATGATTCTATGAGTGATTTGGAGGGGAACCTCCAGCTGGTGGGTTCCCAGGTATCTGCTGCTCTTGTCCTTCTAGATGATGTGGTTGTGGTTTTGGAAGGCGCTGTCTAAGGAACCTTGGCTATTTACTGCAGTTCATATTGTATATGGTGCACACGGCTGCCACTGTTCGTCGGTGGTGGAGGACTTGAATGCTTGTGGAAGGAGGAGCAATCAAGAGGGCTGCCTTGTGCTGGATGGTGTCGAGATTCTTGAGTGTTGTTGGAGCTGGAGTCATCCAGGCAAGTGGAGAATATTTCATCACACTCCTGACTTATGCCTTGTAGATGGTGGACAGGTTTTGGAGGGTCAGGAGGTGAGTTACTCGCCATAGGATTTCTAGCCTTTGACCTGCCCTGGTAGCCACAGTATTAATATGGCTAACCCAGTTCAGTTTCTGATCAATGGTTAGCCCAGATAATATAGAGGTGTCAATGTCCTTGTGTCTTTGTCCTCAAGCAGCCATCCTTATAAGTTCTGAAAAGCATGGAATAGCAGTAGAAAGCTAACATGTGGCAGAGTGAAGGCATTATGACAGCTGCCAGTGATACCAGCACAGGCTTACATGATCCATCTGCTGTGATCACATGCCAGTTGGATATTAATGAAGTGATGCTTTTTCCTGCTGGCAAATGCTGCTAATTTGAATTCTGGTGTCTTGATATCTGCATGAGTGCCATTTATAAATAACCTGAACATGAAGAAAACCAATATCTGCTTCAAGTCCAAAACTCCCTCCTTTTGAATGTTGGCACCCATGGAATGGTCCCAATAAGTAATTAACTCTGAAAATAGGGCCTGGCAGCCAGTTTGATGTAGCTATGTACTGCTGGCTGAGAGATACAGGTGAGGTCCCCAGTATATATAAAAAGAACATTAGGCAAAAAAGAATAAAGGATGCAGTGGCTTTGACAACCACTGGCAGATAATATTCATGTGGGGCAGCAGACTGCAGGCTGTGTTGCTGGTGGTGCAGACATCAGTAACATCCATGCTGGTGATGCACAGTCTTCTAATGCAGTGATCTTCTCTCATATCCATGCATGTGACTCTTGGTCTATAAATCCTGTGACTAAGTCTCGGCATTTACAAACAGCCCCTCTCACCTACAGTTTTCGCATTGGCCCAACAGCTGATCAACCTGCTTCCTGCTTCTCTTTCTCCAAGCATTCGACCGTAAAAGTAATAGTTGCAAAAATGAAATGAAAAATCAATCCGGCAAAGGCAAAATAAAAAGAAAGAAATAATCTCCAAGTTCAAAAATTCATTCGATTTCTATGAATAATAGGGCATCACGATGACACAATGGCTAGCACTCCTGCCTGACAGCGCCAGGGACCTGGGTTTGATTATGACCTCGAATGGCTCTCTGTGTGGATTTGCACTTTTTCCCAGGGCTGGATTCTCTGTCCCTCGACCCCGGCAACGCAGATCGCGATCGGGCAGAGAGTCAGGTGTCCAGCCGAAAACGAGGCTTACGTTGGCGCCGAAAGGACCGGTATGTACCGCCCCCTCCACAGATGACGGGACCGGACTTTGCACCCATGCAGCAGCGGGAGCATGCTAATGGATGCAAATGAGTCATTAAGGCCCATTTGCATCCACATAGTAGGCCCACCACCAGAGTCTCCAGGCCCTCACAATTCTTTGTTCCTCCAGGTCAGGAGTCACATGATCACTTTTGGTATTTACCAGCATGGTCTTGACGTGGTAGACCTTGCCATGGGCCATATGGGTAGCCCCTTAAGGGAGTTGCCCCAAACGTCCAACCGAGGGACACCCTCTCCCCACCCCCCCACCCCAACAAGGCACGATCTATCGTCTGCTCTTCTACCAGATCGCCACACCGTACCACCCACCCCGAGACCCGCCTAAACGTTTCACTGAAAAGATAGTGATACCCCCCACAGAGACTCTCCTGGATAGGGGGACCCCCCAGAGACTCCCTAACTAAAGGGACCACCGCAGAGACACACTAACTAAAGGAACCCCCTACAAAAGCCTCTAACTAAAGGGACACGCCACAAAAAAACACCAACTAAAGGAACACCCTAACACAGACCCCTGCATCTAGCACAGTAATCAGCACTGGTGTTTCACAGCGCCAGGGACCTGGGTTTGATTCCCGGCTTGGGTCACCGTCTGTTCGGAGTCTGCACGTTCTCCCGTGTCTGCGTAGGTTTCCTTCGGGTGCTCAGGTTTCCTCCTATATGTCCCAAAAGATGTACTTGTTAGATGAATTGGACATTCTGAATTCTCCCTCAGTGTACCCGAACAGGAGCCGGAGTGTGGCGACTAGGGGATTTTCACAGTAACTTCATTGCAGTGTTAATGTAAGCCTACTTGTGACAATAAAAGGGCACTGTACCCAACCCCCCACCCTATCCCTGTAACCCCATCTCGGGGCAATTTAGCACTGCCAATCCACCTAACCTGCACATCTTTGGACTGTGGGAGGAAACCGGAGCACCTGGAGGAAACTCACACAGACACAGGAAGAAAGTGCCAACTCATCACAGTCACCTGAGGTCGGAATCGAACCCGGGTCACTGATGCTGTGAGGCAGCAGCGCTAACCACTTTCCCACCGTGCCACCCTTTTATTGACAGTGCAAGTTTCCTTTCATAATCCCTTTGTGTAGCTCTTAGAACCTACTTTGTGACCCCCTGTTGGTCTTTGTATCTATTCCATTTGTCTGGATCTGTGCTACGTTTTACATTTTTGAAAGCCCTTTCTTTTAGTTTTATGCTATTCTACATTTGCCTAATTTCTGAATTTATACAATCTAACACCTCAAAAACGATACCAGAGGATTGATACACAACACCCATTACAGTTTTACATTCTTTTTTGTTCCTCAATTCCCCCTATATGGTTTCCACTGAATGCTTCCTCCTTATTGTATCCTCACTCACCATTGAGGTGATAGCATTTCTAATCAATAAGGCTACTTCACCTCTTTTGCCATCTTCCCTGTCCTACCTTTATAACCAGGTACAGGTTCCAGACCTGACCATCTGCAGCCATGTCTCTATTACATAGCTACTACATCATAATTTTAAATTTGCATTCGCGCCTGCAACTCATCTAGTTTATTTCTTACACTCCATGCATTGGTAAAGAGAACTCTTAATTTGGATATACCGCCTGACCTGTCCCTCAGTACTGATGCTTTATTTGCTACTTTATTATTTTTCTTTTTTGGTTTAACCAGTATACTTCTTGTAGTTTTTCCATTAACTGCAGTTCCTGAAGTTGGGTTCCTGATTTTTTTCTTTACCCTCTGCCCTGCTACTTGTTTTTGGAATTGTATTGACTCTCTCTCTTCCCCCCCCCCCCCCCCCCCCCGCCCCAGCTAAGTGACAGCACTTAGCTCACTTCGATGTGGTTGCTGTTTGTAAACATTGTGGTCAGAGCGCTTGGAGTTAGTCATCCATGAAGCAAGATATCAGCTGTGTTTGTGGAAGCTGTCAATCACAGCCCACTAAGAGAAATGAATGAATGGCTTGCAGCTAAAGAATCTGAGCGGTTTAAACACAGCTCATTGTTTTTCTCTTTCCAGGTATGGGCGCATGACGCTTCCTTTGACCGAGCCAGCAGGTGTATGCCCAGATGACTGTTACAACAGCATTTCTTACAATGCCCCTGTTTGGACTGCTCTACGTTCCAGACCGGGGTCTTTTTTCTGGGACAAGTTTCTTTAGTTAGGGGAGCTCTACGGGGGTTTCCTTTAGTTGAGAGGTCTGTGGGTGTTCCTTTGGTTAGGTGGTCTCTGTGGGGAGGTCCCTATAGTTAGCGGTATCTGTGGGGGGGGGGGGTCCCTTTAGTTAGGGGTATCTGTGGGGGTCCGTTTAGTTAGGAGGTCTTTGTGGGGGTTCTTTTAGTTAGGGAGTCTCTGGAAGTGGCCCCTTTAATTGGGGGGTCCCTGTGAGTTGTCCCCCTCTTTAGGAGGTCTCTCCGGTGGTCCTCTATTGAGGTGGTCTCAGGCGGTCACCCTATTCAGGCAGGCTCTGTGGGGTGGATGGGTTAGGTCACCCCAATCCTTGGGAGAAGGGGTGGACCCAGACGATCTGGGGTGGGGGGGCTGAATCTCAATGCAGGGGTGGGTGCTTGGGGCGCTGCCTATTGATGCAGGGATGGGGGAGACTTATCTGCAATACATGAGGGGTGGACGCTTTGTGATTCTGGGGTGGGTGCGTGGCCAGCCATGCTATAGAGCTGTCCACTCAAAATGGCAGCTTGATAGCAGTCCCCACAGGAATCCATCGTATTCCTTGCCATGCGTAAATTTGCATGTCTAGGGTTACTGCATTGCGCAAATCAGTTCCAATTCACCTCCCAAACTGAGAATCCCGGTCCTTGGCCGGGATTCTCCCATAACCGGCGGGGCGGGACGTACCGGCGCGAACCACTCTGGCGTGATCCCAGCACATGCGCAGGGGGGTTCTTCTCTGCACTGGCCATAGTGGACCATTACACTGGCCAGCGCGGAGGGTAAGAGTGCCCCCACAGCACAGGCCCACCCGCGGATCGGTGGGCCCCCATCGTGGGCCAGGCCACCATATGGCCCCCCCCCAGGGCCAGATCCCCCCGTGCCCCCCCCCCCCCCCCCCCAGGGACTCTGCAGGCTGCCCACAGAGCCAGGTCCCGCCGGTATGGCCCTGGTGTATTTCACGCCGGCGGGACCCACCAAGAATGGGCGGATACTCAGCCCATAGCGGGCCAGAGAATTGCCAGGGAGGCCGCTGCCAACAGCCCTCGATCGGCACGGTGCGATTCCCACCCCCGCCGAGAAAACCCGGCGGTGGAGAATCATGATTCTCTGGCCCGCCGGGGGGTTGGAGAATCCCGCCCCTTGTGTCTGTGTGGATTTTCTCCGGGAGCTCCAGTCCAAAGATGTGCAGGTTAGGTGGATTGACCATGCTAAATTGCCCCTTAGTGTTCAAATGTTAGTCGGGGTTATGGGGTTGCAGGGAGAGAGCCTAGGTAGGGTGTCCTTTCAGAGGGTCGATGCAGACGTGGTGACTGAAGCCTCCTTCTGCACTGTAAGGATTCTATGAATACCAGCTCACAGATCATAATATTTCTAAGTAGCTGCAATGGACTGTACCTTGAAACAGTGGTTCCACTGAATTAGTCAGTCAGCGCCTGACACCAGTCCCATGAGTATTTACTCAGGGCTTGGCTGCTCGGGAAAACGTCTCACTCGTACTAGAGTTTTAATTGCTGCAACTATCTGAAAATTTCAGTCGAAGAATTTGTAATAATGAGTAACTATCAGCATTATTTGACATTTTAGACACTGTGGTGAATGTAACTTAGTAATTCACACTTACCAATACCATTGTAAGCGCAGTAGCGTTATCCGACCACTAGGGGGAGTAGCTCTGGAAATGCTCAGGAGTTTGTACAGGGCTCCACCCTTGGTTCCACCCACGACTCCTCCCCCTGGACTTGCTGTATAAATACCCTTGTCCAGAACCAGCCTGCAGTTCATCGAGAGTTCAACGGGTAACAGGCTGGCTCTGTAGTAAGTAGATTAAAACCACTGTTCATATCTTAAAGCACGTGTCTAGCGAATTGATGGTTCCATCAGACACAAATGCCCAGCTTTTCACCATGATGGAGAAGCTCTCTATCAGGTTGAAAATTATAGGTAGGCCTGGAAATCCGAAGTCCCACCCCTGGCGTGGGGTAAGTAGAGGGACGTGGATCGGCACAAGCGGAATGAGCGGCCATGGAGGTGGGTGGTGAGCAGGAGGTAGCATTGGTTGGCACAGATGGTGCATGGGGAGTGCATGGGGGGGGGGGGGGGGGGGAATGAGGGTTGGGAAGCAGATTTTTGTTTTAATAATTATTGAAATTAAATTCAACACAGTGCCAGAGCATGTCAACAGGCTGTCCACCCAGCCCACATCGGCAACTGACAGCTCCCAGGGTGGGCAGGCCCGACTTCTAATCCTGCCCCATCCATCTGGAACAAAAATAACTGTGGGCAGGTAATTTTAAAGCTTGGGTTCACCGAGATGGAAGTTCTCCCAACTCTGCACACTTGTCCTGCTGTGAAAATCTGCTCCAAACTGCAAATAAATGGAATTCCATGTAACTTTGCTCGAGGTCCATGTTAGAAAGCAGAAATGGTAAAATCCCTAATAACTTGTTTAAAGTCAAATTTTGGCTAGCACTAAGCAGGAAAATGTTTCAAGGAATAGTCGGGGAATTTTAACCACCACTGGCATATAGGAACAATGAAGGATGAGGAGGATGGTTCAACCAAGCTAAAGTCTGATGACAGATTGATAATAGTGGGGAGAGATTTCAATCACAAAGGACACAATTTCTGACTTTGTTGAAGGCCATTTCAGCTAGTGATGGCAAGGTTCTTGCTCACAAGTGAAAATGGAGATTCCGAAGGGAACTGTGGAAGACAGTGGAATGGCCTACAGGCTTTAAACTATTGTAAATTCCTGTTTAAAATGTTTGACGTTCACCTGTAATTTGTTTTCACCTGCTGTGGACATATTT
The DNA here is from genome assembly GCF_902713615.1 of Scyliorhinus canicula. NCBI lineage: Eukaryota > Metazoa > Chordata > Chondrichthyes > Carcharhiniformes > Scyliorhinidae > Scyliorhinus > Scyliorhinus canicula. The sequence goes on from NC_052152.1 coordinate 161,247,785, forward strand.
TCTCAATGGTAATAATTTAACTGTCAGGATTCATGATATACGGTGGTGAGAATTGCATATCACTCACTTGGGATAACATCATTACCTGTCAAACAGCTCCCTCTCTCACAGCTGAAGAGTAGCACTTCAGGTTGATTGATGCCTGAGGAAAATATAATTCACAACGATTTCACACTCTCTGATCCGAGCCACAGTTTGTCATGGAGGGAAGATGTTGTGAAGCCTAAACAGCCCTCCCATTAACTTTGGAACATCAGCCCCCACCTTCCCCACCGCCCCCCCCCCCCTCCCACCGCCCAAACTCCTAAACATCTATCCTTAGACCAATTCTTTTTCACTTGTACATGCATGTCGGATGTAATACTTTTAATAAGGTGATGGTATCTCGCAGAACAGTGTCACAACAATGAAGAAATGGATATCCATCCTTGCACGCCCATGTAATGCTGATTTGATACCAATGCTGCTAACCTAAGGTGAGGGCAAGGATCATATTGCCAGTAACTGTCAGGATGACAGTGGCTCTGATGTTCTATGTGTTTTGCTCCTTCCAGGCTCCTGCTGGAGAAATAAGAAACATCTCTCAATTTGCACTGCACTGTTGCACAAGGCATGTCACTGAGACTCTCAAGGTCTACCTCAACTCTTTTCATCTTGCCAGAGAGAAACAGGTGGAGTGAGCAAAAGAGCTTAACAGGATGGTAAGGTTTTCCCTCGGTGCAAGGTTACCATTGATTGCAACATATTGCTTTGCGTGTGCCTCACGTCAACTCTGCCCTCTATCTGAATCAAAAAGGATTCCACTTCCATAACTGGTGTGTGACCACAGGTCATGTATCATGCAGGCCAGCACTCGGATTCAAAGCAGGAATCGCAGTGCACTCATTTTGCAGCAGTATTTAAACCACCATGGAAAACCAAAAGATGGCTGTTAGGTACAAGGTTAACTGCTGACAACATAACTCATGACTCGAGACTCCAGTCAACAACAGACAAATGCACAGGCTGAAGAAATTCCTACTCTTCTCAGTTTTAAAGGATTGTCCCTTCAGTTTGAGGCTGTGCCCTTGGATTCTAGTCTCTCCTACTGGTGTAAACATCTTCTCCAAGTCCACTCTATCTAGGCCTCTCAGTATTCTGTAAGTTTCAATGAGATCCCCTCTCATCCTTCCAAACTCCATTGAGTGCAACCCCAGAGTCCTCAAACACTCCTCATATGACAAGCCCTATATTCCTGGGATCATTCTTGTGAACAAATACAGTTTAACTCTGCCTCCTGAGCTTTAATGGAAAGTGGATGGGCAATCCAAACATAGTGCTTAACTAGAAAAGGAAAAGTGATAACATTTCCGGAGTCCCAAAGTTGATTTCACTGAGCAACTGAAGGTTATGATTTTAAGGTTCAATGCCAGGGCTTCGTCTGTTACAATTAAATGGCCCAAGTCCTGGAGTGGAGAAAGCAAGGTGGGTAGAAATAAGTTGCATTTATATAACACTGTTTAAATACTCAGGATGACCCAAAGCCCTTTACAACTAATTCAATACTTTCTTTGTATCCACTGTTGTTACAGAGGCAATCACATTTTACAGAAACACCTTGCAGTGTATGTCTACAGATCTCTTAAGGTAGCAGTGTAGGTTGATGAGAAAGCATACAGGATACTTTAATTTGGCGGTCACAGGATAGATTATAAGAGCGGTGAGGTTATGCTGGAATTAAAACAAAAAATGCTTCAAAAACTCAGCAGCTCTGGCAGCATCTATGGAGAAGGAAATGGAGTTCGTGTTGAGTCTGCACGACTTATTCAGAGCTGAAGAGGGTTAGAAATATAATAGATTATATAGTTGGAGAGGAGGGGGATGGTGAATGGGAGGTAAGAGATAAGTCGGAGCTACGGAGAGATTGCCAAAGCACACTTTAGATTGAATGCACGAGAAAGAGTTAGAGATGAAGACAAATATGCTGGAAGCAAAATCTCATGAGGACAAGCTCAAATTGAAGCAACAATATAATGCTGATGTTCGGATGATTTTGGACCAGAAAAAAAGATTGGGAAAGAACGACTCAAATGGACTGTTCTGAGGTTAGGTTTGCATGTATGAATATGACAAGTTATGTCTTTTATAATAGAAGAGTAGTGTTCAGTAAATAAGTTCAATATGCTTTGGAAAAATTAAGCCAGCTTCTCATTTTTGGTTCACTTTTGTTTTAAGGGGAGAGGTGTGACAAGTCTGAGAAATTTTCATGTATTTAAGTTTGTATTTAGTATTTTTGCTGTGATTACAAAGGGTGAGAATAATTGATTTTTGCAGGGGCAATGTAACCTTTTGTAAAAAGACTAGTGGGCTTTTCGATTGCGAGTGCCATAGTTAATAGGTTTGTCAGTTACTTCTGGAACATCAGAACACTATCGACTGAGCCACCAGGGGCGATATTCTCCGACACCCAGCCGGGTCGGAGAATTGCCGGGGGTCGGCGTGATTCCCGCCCCCGCCGTCCTCCGAATTCTCCGACCCCCAGAAAGTTGGCACGGCGTGAATCGTGCCGCCCGCCTCGGAGAATGGCTCCGTGACTCAATGGGTCCCGGGGCTGCCCGAATTCTCCCCGTCAGATGGGCCGAAGCCCCGTCGACGTGACCACAGGTCACGCCGGCGGAAATTAAACCACCTTGTATAACAGCGTCAAGCAGTACTGATGGTTGACGCCGGACAGCGTGGAGGTAGGTCACGGCATGGGGTGGTCGCAGGACAAGTGACGGCGTGGCCACAGTCTGTGTGGGGGAGGGGGGGGTGTGAGGTGGAGTGAGGGGGGTTGGAGGGGTGGAGGGTGTTGGAGGGGGGGCGAGGGGGCGAGTGCCGGGGAGGGGGTAACGAGGACCGGGGAAGGGGGCGAGTGCCGGGGAGGGGGGATGGGTGCCGGGGAGAGGTGGTGAGTGCTGGGAAGGGGGGAGAGGGTGAGTGCCGGGGAGGGGGGACGAGTGCCGGGGAGGGGGGATGAGTGCTGGGAAGGGGGGAGAGGGTGAGTGCCGGGGAGGGGGACGAGTGCCGGGGGGGGGGGGGGGGTGAGTGCTGGGGAAGGGGGGAGAGGGTGAGTGCCGGCGAGGGGGAGAAGTGCCGGGGAGGGGGGGGAGGTATGCTGGGGATGTGGGGAGAGGGTGAGTGCCAGGGAAGGGGAATAGGGTGAGTGCCGGGGAGGGGGGAAAGGGTGAGTGCCGGGGAGGGGGGAGAGGGTGAGTGCGGGGAGGGGGGAGAGGGCGAGTGCCGGGGAGGGGGGAGAGGGTGAGTGCTGGGGAGGGGGACGAGTGCCGGGGAGGGGGGGGGATGTGTGCCGGGGAATGGGGGAGAGGATGAGTGCTGGGGAGGGGGGAGAGGATGAGTGCCGGGGAGGGGGGAGAGGATGAGTGCCGGGGAGGGGGAGAGGATGAGTGCCGGGGAGGGGGGAGAGGATGAGTGCCGGGGAGGGGGGAGAGGATGAGTGCCGGGGAGGGGGGAGAGGGTGAGTGCCGGGGGAGGGGGGGAGAGGGTGAGTGCCGGGGAGGGGGGAGAGGGTGAGTGCCGGGGAACGGGGGGAGAGGGCGAGTGCCGGGGAGGGGGGAGAGGGCGAGTGCCGGGGAGAAGGCGAGTGCCGTGGAGGGGGGCGAGGGCAGGGGAGGGGGAAAGGGTGAGTGCCGAGGAGGGGGGAGAGGGTGAGTGCTGAGGAGGGGGGAGAGGGTGAGTGCCGGGGATGGGGGACGAGTGCCGGGGAGGGGGGACGAGTGCCGGGAGGGGGGGTGAGTGCTGGGGAGGGGGGACGAGTGCCGGGGAGGGGGGTGAGTGCCGGGGAGGTGGGACGAGTGCCGGGGAGGGGGGTGAGTGCGGGGGAGGAGGGACGAGTGCCGGGGAGGGGGGTGAGTGCGGGGAGGGGGGGGGGCAGGTGCCGGAGAGGGAGGGTGAGTGCCGGGGAGGGGGGGGGTGAGTGCCGGGGAGGGGGGAGAGGGTGAGTGCCGGGGAGGGGGGGGTGAGTGCCGGGGAGGGGGGGAGAGGGTGAGTGCCGGGGAGGAGGGAGGGGGGGAGTGCCGGGGAGGGGGGGGTGAGTGCCGGGGAGGGGGGGTGAGTGCCGGGGAGGGGGGAGAGGGTGAGTGCCGGGGAGGGGGGGTGAGTGCCGGGGAGGGGGGAGAGGGTGAGTGCCGGGGAGGGGGGAGAGGGTGAGTGCCGGGGAGGGGGGGTGAGTGCCGGGGAGGGGGGAGAGGGTGAGTGCCGGGGAGGAGGGAGGGGGGGGAGTGCCGGGGAGGGAGGGTGAGTGCTGGGGAGGGGGGAGAGGACAAGGGAGGTCGTCCGCCTGGCCAGGTGGCAGCCTGCAACAGTCGCGCCTATGCAGCCCATTGCACCCTGGCTGCGGGGGGGGGGGGGGGGGGGGCGTGTGCATGGGCAATGATGACATGTCGTCGTTCCCCCAACCCACCCCCACCCCCCGCAGGCCGTTATGTTCGCTGATTAGCCAACGATGTTGGCCGCCGTGGCGGCAGCCGCACGTCTACACCTTGCCCTGGGGGAGGAGGAGCGTGCCAGGGAGACGGCGCAGGCTGCCGTAGAGGAGCATGCCACAGAGGGGCAGGTGGCAGCCACCCAGGCTGGAGGGCTGCCCGCCCGACAGGACGAGGAGGAGGAGGAGGAGGTGGTTGCGCCACGGCGACGGAGACGCCCGAGGAGGCCCCGTGTGTACCGGCCCCGCTCGTCATACCAGGACCTCACAGACCGGGCATGCAGGGGGAGAATCCGGATGAGCCGGGGACCGTGGTACACATCTGCCACCTGATGGCACACCTGGCACCACGTGGCACTGGGGGAGGACACCCTCTCCCCGTGTCCGTCAAGGTTATGGTGGCCTTGAACTTTTATCCCACGGGGCCATTCCAGGCACCGAGTGGGGACATGTCCGGCATCTCGCAGACATCGGTGCACCGATGCATCCGGGCAGTGACAGACGCCCTTTGTGCCATTGCAGACCGCTACATCTGGTTCCCTGTGGACTGGGCCAGCCAGGATGCCCGGGCCGTGGGCTTCGCTGTTGTGGCCGGGTTTCCCATGGTCCAGGGCGCGATCGATGGGATGCACATCGCCGTGCGGCCACCTGCAGATAACAGGGCCGTGTTCACCAATAGGAGGGGGACCTATTCCATGAACATTCAGGTGGTCTGCGACCACCACATGATGATCCTGCACGTCTGCACCCGGTACCCAGGAAGTGTACATGACTCATACGTATTGGCGCACTCTTACATCCCCGTCATGTTTGAGGGACGCCAACCCCGGCTGAGGGGCTGGTTGCTGGGTGACAGGGGTTACCCGTTGCGGTCGTGGCTGATGACGCCTATACGGAGGCTACAGACTGATGCGGAGAACAGCTACAACGATGCCCATGCAGCGACCAGGGGTGTGATAGAGAGGTGCTTTGGCTGATAAAGTGCCTGCACTGCTCTGGAGGGGCCCTCCAATACCCGCCAGATAGAGTCGGCCGCATCATTGTGGTGTGCTGCGTCCTGGACAACATAGCCCAGCAGGGGGGCGATGTGCTGCAGGCAGAGGAGGGAGGAGTGGAGGAGCAGCAGGACGAGGTGCAGTCCTCCCCAGATAAGGAGGATGGGGGCAATGGTCAGGACAGACGGGCTGGACATGGGCGAGTGGCTGCCCACCATTACCGGCTGGGCCAGCGGGCACGGGACAGGCTGATAGCCGCCCGGTTCACTGACTGGGGGGGCATGAGAATCACCGAGTATGGGCACAGACTGCACACCACGGCACCAGCCGACCACCCTCACCCCCCATCCACCCACCACCAACACCCTCACCCCCCGCCACTCACCCACCACCAACCACCCCCACCCCACCCGCATGCACACCACCCCTCCATTGCACATCCACCTGCAGCACAACGGGCCAGGGTCACACGGTCGCCGGTGGAAGCGTGTCTATTGCAGGCCATGGAAGATGATGATGACACGCTCTGCGATGAGCTCCTGGCTCTACATCGTTGGACAATATCTGACCCATGGCCACGGTACCACCTTCCACCCGGACCATCCCTGCATGCGGCCGTGACACTGCAGCGCACGGTCCCGTCCTCTGCCCAGGGGGATGGCGATGGCGACCCGGGGGGAGAGGGGGGGGCACACTCACCTGGGGCCGAGGTAATACCACCCCTCACACACACACTGGCGCTCACCTCACACCACACCCTGCACGCTTCGGATAGAGCACAAAGGCAGATTAGTATGTGTGAAAGTGATTTTAATGACAAACAGTCAATACACATGATCTAGCCCCTATAACCCATCTGTGCCAACTTAGTGTCTAATTATGGGCCCTTTGACTACGTCTAGTTGGTTCCCCAGATGGTACAGCAGAACTGGAGGTGGACTCCTGTGATTCCTGCCCTGTGACTCGGGATCCCTTTGGCGGCCGTTCCCTGGGGCGGCCTGGCCTCGATGGGCCAGGCTGCGGCTCGGGTGACTGGGATGGTAAGCTGCCAGCCTCCCCTGCCCGTTGCCCACCAGATGCACCTGGGACGGAAGGGGGGGGGAGTCCAAGGTGCCGCGGTGTTCCGGGACCCCCCCTACAGGCGGACCCGGGACGGGCCCTAGCACCTCCTCCTCCCTCGGGGTGCCCGATGCCCCCGGGCCTCTACATGAGACAGGGGTGCGAATGGACCGGCCATCCAACGCACCCCCGACACCTGGCGCTGCCAGTCCTGGAGGCCCGCCCTGGTGTCAACAAGGGTCTGCAAGTTTGCAGCCATGGAGCTCAGGGAGTTGGCCATCCCTGTCTGTATCTGGGCGACGCCGGACAGCACATGGGCAATGGCACCCATGTCCTCAGAGATGGCCTGCTGAGACTGGGCCATTGCCTGCAGAGACTGGGCCATGGCCTGCCGAGACAAGGCCATGGCATTGAGCGCCTCTGCCATCTGCCGCTGGCTCTGGCTCATGGCTTCCTGTAAGAGGGCAACCATGTCCTGGGCCACAGACGCCGCCTCTACGAAAAGCCCCAGGCCTTGCATACTGCTCCCCATGTCTGACACCGTCGCACCCATTGCCTCCACCGCAGACGCCACCCGTGTGGTTTCGGCCTGGGTGGCACGCATCACTCCCAGCTCCTGGGCGCGGGGTGGACTCCTCCACCTGCGTCTGCAACCGCCACAAGCCGGCCGTCACCCCCTTCGATAGTCCCTGGTTCCATCGGGTTTATGGGTGGGTGTGGTAACTCCAGGAACCCGGGACCCGTCTGGGCGGCAGATGTTTGCTTGCGCCAAGATGCCCTCTGACCTCCCGGCCCCTCTGCTGCTCCTATCTTCACCTGCTGTACCGGTACGGCTGTGTTGTGCGCACCAGTGAGTGTACCAGAAGCCTCATCACTAAAGTGCCCAACCGAGGTGAGTGTTTCTGCGATGGTGGAGGGTGTTGGAGACAGCAGTGGCATTGTGTCGTGAGCATCGTCCGACCCAGAATCCATGGTTCCCTGGGGTGGCGGTTCGTGTCCACCCGTCCGCTGTGTGTCACTGTCCTGTCGTTCGGTGTCATGTGTGTCGGTGTTCCGGGTAGGGGTGTCCTGGATTGTGGTGTCCCGGGTAGGACTGTCCTGGGTAGGGGTGTCCTGGGTAGTGGTGTCCTGGGTAGGGATGTCCTGGGTAGGGGTGTCCTGGGTAGGGGTGTCCTGGGTAGTGGTGTCCTGGGTAGGGGTGTCCTGGGTAGGGCTGTCCTGGGTAGGGCTGTCCTGGGTAGTGGTGTCCTGGGTAGGGGTGTCCTGGCTCGGCTGCGACGGGGGCCTGTGGCTGCCCCCCTCATCGCTGGGTGTCACACGCCTGCGTCGCCGCACCCGCATGAGATGGGGGCGTCATCTCCGTGTTGTTCCGGCCCTGTCCCAGTCTCGTGGCCGCCCTGGGGCGTCGTGTGGGCGTCGCATGCCGGAGGGGCCGGGTCTCTCCCTGTCTCGTGGCCGCCCTGGGGCATCCTGCGGGCGGTCGGCATCCGCGGGGACGGGTGCCTCGACGTTTGGCCCTGCAATACACAATACAGCATACATGGTTAGGCACGCAGGTGGTGATCGGTGGAAATGGGGAGGGGGGATATTGGGGAGGGGAGATATGGGGCATATGGGGGAGGGGGGATATGGGGAGGGGGGATATGGGGGAGGGGGGATGTGGGAGTGGGGGTACGGGGAGGGGGGATATGGGGTATGGGGGATATGGGGGAGGGGGATATTGGGGGAATGGGGATGGGCCGTGGTGGGGTCTCACTTGGTGGTGCGCCCCCGACCTCTGCATCGGCAACCTCCCAGTCCCCGGGTCCACCTGCCAGTTCCAGGGCCCTTCCCTCATGGACAGTGAGTGGTCTCTCATCAGCTGGGTCCCCTCCGGTCCTCTCACACTCCCTGTTGTGTGTGCGTTTCTCCTGTGGGTGGCAGGGATAAAGGGCAACAGTGTTAGGCAGGGATATACATGCAGGCCCGCGTTTGTGCGTATATTGGCATTGGTACGCAGAACATTAGGGTTAGGGTTAGGGTTGGTTGCACCTGGGGGTGTGCCGCTCACCGGCGGGGGAGGGGTTACTCACCCTGGCTGCCCTGACGAGGTCATTCAACTTCTTGTGGCACTGGGCGCCTTTCCTTGGTGTTACAGTCACAGCGCTGACGGCCTCTGCCACCTCCCTCCACAGGCGCCGGCTGAAGCATGGGGCAACCCTGCGGCCTTGTCCGGGGTACAGGGCCTGCCTCCTCTGCTCTACTGCATCGCCTTGATGTCGCGCTCCTGGAACCTCGGAGCTGCGTGGCGGGCGGCCATCTTGTCAGATCTCCGGGGGGGGGGGGTGGGGGGGGGGGCGTCTTTTGTGCTGTGACGCCGCCTGGCGTGAATGACGCCACGTGTCTGTGGCGGGTGGCGCCGTCACGAATGTTGTCACGCCGCTACTAGCCCATCCCGGGCCAGAGAATTTGCACCGTTTGGGGGGGGGGGGGCCCGACGCCAGCGAGATCTGCACCGATTTTGTCGCCGGGTCCCGGCCATCGCGCCGATTATTGGGGAATCCCGCCCAAGGTTTCTCCTTGACTCAAGGGGTAAATGGGATCATATTTAACATATAATGGAGAAATTTGTTTTGTGTAGAGCTGCTTCGCTGAGCAGAATTATGTCAGTACCGCTACTTGCATGGTATTATTGAGGAGCGCCACATGGGCGGCACAAGTACTAGAAAAAGCTACTCTGCAGTGAGACCATCTCCAGAACTTTACCACACAGTCGGGTATTCACCTACTTGCCTCCTTCCAACCATTTCCTCCACCTTTTCCGTTACATATCTCCTGAGAAAACCTTTGTTATGCCCTCAGTGCCCATCAGACACTGCCACCTGGCAGTTCAATCTGCCATCAGCAAGTTGGCTGATGCATCAAAAGAATCTGACCTTCCGCTGACATCCTCCAGACTTCAGCCATGCCGCAAAAAAAAAGTGCTGCAGTCTTTTAACTACTTGCAAAGTTTTAAAGGTTGCATCAAAATGTTATGCCCTTCCCTCCTAACAGTAATCAGCCAAAAAAGTGTGTTTTCTGTTTTCCACGTTACCTTTTATGACTAATGTAGGTTCCACAAAGAGAGCGCAGTGAGTTAGTTGCCATTTCACATTGACAGCCCACAGCAAGTAAGCAGGAGAAGAATCCAATCCAGCTGTCAGGCAGCCTATGTGGATTGGAAGAGTTAATGAGCTGGAAAGTCAACCCCCATCTTTCTCTTTACAGTTGTCCAACCTACTGAGCTATTTCAATATTTTCTACTTTAATTTCAGGTTTGCAGGTCTTCTCTGATTATTATGTTAAACCACCAGGTACATCTCATCAACATTGCAATGAGAGAAACATTAAATATGTTCCACTAACGGACCTATTAGATGGACTACAATAAACATTACTGCGCTGTATTTTCATTTGGTTCTATAGCCAACAGTGCCATCTCCTGATAGAACAAAATATATGTTTGTGGGCCACTAGCTAGCTGGCTTTCATTTATATATATTGCCCTGATTTAAATTGAAGTACTGGAGAACATTTGCAAGGGTTCTCCAACTTGCCTGCTATAACTTGGTCGGAAGAGCAATGGGAACATTGGAAAATGGCATTACCAATATTAGGTGGAGAAGAAGAATACATGTGGAAAGTGATGCTCAGTGGTGGATTTTTCAGGATTTTGCACACAGCAAGTTGAACGGCGGTTAGCGCTGTTGCTTCATAGGGGCAGGGTCCCAGGTTTGATTCCCGGCTTGGGTCACTGTTTGTGGAGGCTGCACGTTTTCCCCGTGTCTGCGTGGGTTTCCTCCAGGTGCTCCAATTTCCTCCCAAAAGTCCCGAAAGACGTGCTGTTAGGTAATTTGGACATTCTGAATTCTCCCTCTGTGAACCCGAACAGGAGCCGGAATGTGGCGATGAGGGCTTTTCACAGTAACTTCATTGCAGTGTTAATGTAAGCTTACTTGTGACAATAAAGATTATTATTATTTGGTTCTGTTATCTCCCTGAAATCCTCAAATCATGCTTCAATGCTTCTCTTCTCCTTTTCATTCACTTTTTCTTCAACTCTGCTTCTCTACTTTTCTCTCTTTCCTTACTTCTCCTTTTGTCTTCTTTGCTTCTCTTTTTTCATATTTTCTGTATTTTTGAGTTAGAAGTAAGTGGGCGATGTGCCAGGTCAGCGACGGAAGCTGCAGTTGGCTGAAGTCCATACCTTTTGGTCGTAAGTGTAGAGTACCTAGCACACAGGATGGTATATATGTTGTGGTGGAGGGAGAGATTTAGCCAGGGATTCAGGTCTGTTTTGGTCACAGGAGCAGAGTTTCTGAAAGGCAGGTGCAGGAAAGAATTTAACACAAATGACCACCAGATGAAGATAATGCACATGTGTACCCACTTCCCGGGGTGTTCAGGATCATTTTGGATTATAGGTCCGAAGAGAGATTGGGCTGGGCAAGACAGCTCATGAATCAACAAGAAGGGGATGGAAGTCTTCCCCCAGCTCTATATCCTGTCTCCCCCGTAATTGCTCATTTGACTCATTTCCTGCCTTACAACTCCTTCCCACCACTATCTATATTCTCAGCATCCTTTATAAAAAAAAAACTGACAGCTTCAGAGTTCAGTGATGTAGAAGCAAGTGAATAGAAAGAACAACACAAATGGGAATGTTGGGAAACAGGGTCAGGAAGGTGAGTGTGAGCAATATTCAACTTTGGGATTCACAGGCTATGAATGCGGAAATAAAGAAATAAATGTCTGAGTTCCAAGCTTTAAGGCAAATGTGAACATTCAGATGGGTGTGGCACACAGAAGGGTCTGGGCAATGTCAATGTAGAAGGCATCAGACATTCATGTCACACAAGTGCCAGGCAATTACCATCTTCTACAAGACAGGATCTAACTACCGTCCCTTGACATTCAATGGCATTACCATTGCTGAATCCCCCACAATCAACATCTGATCAGAAACTGAACTTGCCATATTAATACTGTGGCTACCAGGGCAGGCCAAAGGCTCAGAATCCTACAGCGAATAACTCAACTCCTGAAGCCCTAAAGCCTGTCCACCATCTACAAGGCACAAGTCAGGAGTGTAAATGGAATACTCTCCAATTGCCTGGATGAATGTAGTTTCAAAGACACTCAAGAAGCTTGACACCATCCAGGACAAAGTAGTCCACGTGATTGCTCCTCCTTCCACAAACCTTCAAATCCTCCACCATCAACGAACAGTGACAGCCATGTGCACCATCTACAAGATGCACGGCAGTCACTCACTAAGGTTCCTTAGATAGCACCTTCCAACCCCATAACCACTACCATCCAGAAGGACAAGAGCAGCAGATACCTGGGAACCCCACCACCTGGAGGTTTGACTCCACGTCACTCACCACCCTGACTTTGAAATATATTGCGTTCCTTGTCACTGGGGTAACATTCTGGAACTCCCTCCATAACAGCGCAGTGGGTGGGCCTACACCTCAAGAAGACAACTCCCCACCACCTTCTGAAGGGCAACTAGGGATGGGTAATAAACAGTGGTTAGCATTATTGCTTCACAGCTCACAGTCCAAAGGTGTGCACGTTAGGTGGATTGGCCATGCTTATTTGCCCTTAGTGTCCAAAAACTGATTAGGTGGGGTTGCGGGGGAGGTATGGGCTTAAGTAGGGAGCTCTTTCCAAGGGCCGGTGCAGACTTGATGAGCCGAATGGACTCTTTCTGCACTGTAAATTCTATGAAAGTGTATGGATGCTGAAAAATAGAATTAAACGGTGAGGTAAAAGCTTTAAACTGAGTAAAGTTTTCGTTAAAGTGGCAAGACTTTTAACATGCGTGCCACTTGTGTTGCTAACAGGAGGCTACAGTTCATGGAGATGTTTTTGACATTGGAAATAATGTAAAATAGGTACCATTGGCTCAACAGCCTATTATCAAAATCAGGAGGTATGGCAGTTGCTGATGAAATATTACCCATTTCAACTATCACTCAAAGTCAGAATCACCTCAATTCTGTTTCATAAGGAAATGAACATGGCAAGCAAAGTCAATTATGGTAATTCTGAGGATATTAGATGTAGGAAGACATACATTTGGGGAGGGAGCAGTTGATAATTGGGGTAGGATAACGGGCATTTCCTTTTGGAATAGAAACCTTCACATTCACAAAGCGAACGTCAGAGGGAGATCTGGTCATTGGTCTGTAGATGGTCCTGACCATTTGTGCAGCCTGATCGATTCATAAACCCTCTTCTTCCAAACATTCCAGATAGGGGTTAAAAAATTGGAAATGCTAGGAAACAGAGTGACAGTAATTGTGAAGGGGCATTTGATTTACCCCAGTTGCGACAAACACTCATGAGAACTGAAGTCCACGTGGTTAACAAAAGAAACAGAAACAAAAAAACACGAGGAAATTGTTTAAAGACAGATGAATGAATCCTCTTGCCAGCCTCACAACAGAGCAATACTGGCTAACCATTATAGAGAGGCAAAATTTAGTTAGTATGATACATAAACAACAGCACATTGCATTTATATTTCAACATTTCTGTGGTAAAATGTCCAAAGATACTGTATAGGAGTGCGATCAAACAAAAATTGACACTATGCCACATAAGGAGATTAGTTCAGTTGGCCAAAAGCTTTGTCAAAGAGGATTCATGGCATTCCCTCCTAGTGGGCGTGTTACTATCTGTGACTTAGCCAATGTATAATGTGCAACACTGGCAATGCGTATGGAGAAAGTTTTTGCTTTATTGGATCATGAATAAACAGCAGCAACATGTTGAATAAATTACACTGGAGGCATAGTTACATCTATCTCTTTGGCATCAATTTATTATTAAGGAGAAATTTCCTGCATTCTATTCCAGCCCATCTAGAATCTAGGACGAGGAACCTAGCATCTGCTCCTCTTTCAGTGCTATTATGGGTTAAGAACTTGAACAATATGTTAATAACATGGAAATAGATCACTTTCATTCCACTAGCACTGTCTGTTCGGTTGTCTTATTGTAATCACTTTAACACATAATAATGTAAATATTTATTTTGTTTTTAAAATAATGTCTCAGGCTGACCTTCATCTCATTACCTAGGATGTGTGTACCTCTGGCAACTTAAGTAATTTTAGATTTGCCCAGTGGTTTCTGCAACTTGCTGAGAGGAGATACTGAAACCACATTCACCAACAAGGACCAGTTAATTGCTATTTAATTACTAAAGGATAATGTACATGCTGCATCTGAAGGGGAATTGACAGATTTAGCATATGGCCAGGAAAAAATAATCGGCATAACTTGTGTGCTGTTGGATTTACGTGGTCCCCAAAGATGCGCTAGGCAATTACTCTCAGAACTTCCCAGGTAAGCATTTACACGGCTATTATCCAGAGGCTCTAACTTCAACTGGGCAATTGCACAGCACTGGTAACGTGAAACAAAGCAATTTAAATCACTAACTTCGGGTGATTTTGCCAGCACTATGCTAATAGTTACTCCAAAAATGTTTGAAGAAATAAGGTGCGGGATTCTCCCATCGGGCGGCTAAGTCCCGATGCTGGCGTAAAAACAGGAGTGTTTTACTCCGGTGTCGGCGCCCGTTTCAAGACCCGATTCTCCAGGCCACAGTGGGGTAGCACGGCGCTAGAGCGGACCACAGCGCTCCAGCTGCCAATCCCTGCGTGAACCCCGCGTTGCGGGGTCCGCGAATGCGCAAGTGGGCCGGTGCCCTTCTTCCCTCCGCCGGCCCCGACGCCAAATGGCGCAGGGCTACAGGAGACGGCGCGGAGGAAAGGAGGCCCCTCGACAGAGAGGCCGGCCTGCCAATTGGTGGGCCCTGATCGCACGCCAGGCCATTAAGGATGGCCCCCCCCCCCCCCCCCCCCCCCCACAGGCCGTCCCACCGGCTCAGAGGATGTTGGAATGGCGCTGACGGGACTCGGCTTTTTGTTGACGGCCGCTCGGCCCATCTGGGCTGGAGAATCGTCATGCCGGCCCGGGAGTAGGCACATACCCCTACTGGAGCCGTGCTGACCACGCCAGCCCCAGTGGCGCCGATTCTCCGCTGCGGAGAATCGCGTCCCGGCATTGGAGCGGCGTTGCGCGATTCGCGCGGCCCTCCGGCGATTCTCCGACCCGGCCAGGGGTCGGACAACTCCGCCCCAGATCTCTTCAAACTTCTGCATAATTATTTTAAACAGCCAAAATGATCCTTGAACAAGATATCCCTCCCCCACCCCACAACATCCCCGACCCTAGTGAGCTCCCCCCACCCCTCACCCACACAGCACCTCCCACCAACCCGCTGACTCTCAACCCTGAGTTGACCAAAACTAGTTGGCACTACCACCCCCATCCCCACAGACTTGAACTGACCCCCTGACCCAATTGGTTACCCCCCCCACCCGGCCCAACTCCCTGACTCGGCTGGGCACCACACCACCGGGCCCATCTCCCCAACCCGGCTGGATACCTCCCCCAACCCTACTGAACTCTCAATCCCTGACTGGGCCCCACAGCTGGGCTGGACACCCCTCCATACCCAATCCCACCCTGACCCATCAGGGCTCCTGCCACCCCCATACTGACCCCTCCCTGATTTCCGATGCTCCCCACCATCCCCATGTTTGATCCCCACAACTCCCTGAATGTACAGCCCCCACCACCCCTCTCGAATGTCCTACCCACCCCTGATGTTCAACGCACCCCTCCAAATTCCAACCCCCAGCACTCCCAATGTCGGATTCGCTCATCCCAGGTCAGGGACATGACCCGCCCTAATTACATGCTTTCTGACAGGAAAATGATTTTCAGTTAGTATGTTTTCGTTGAGCATACCATTTTTAGAAGCCCGTTCAGAATGCTAAACTAGGGATGGCTGTAATAGCATTATGCCTCTCTCCTGTTAATGATCACAGAGGCAAACTCTGTTTTAAAATCACAGAATAAATTTATTTCAATAAATCCTTTAGAATTTAAAGTGTGACTATTTTTCAAATAAGTTTGAAAAATAACTAAGTAGATATTACATATGATGGAAAATATATAATTGAAAAAGTGCAATAACCATTTCTCCAGTTTGCTGCTGATTCCCCACTAACGTATGAAGGGAGATCCTGGGCGGGATTCTCCGACCCCACGCAGGGTCGGAGAATCGGCCGGCAGCGGCGTTATTCCCGCTCCCGCAGGGTTTTTAAATCTCTGACCGGCCAAAAACCGGCGCTGTGCAAATCCCGCCGGCAGCCTCTGAAAACAGCTGGCGCCGGCGGGATTTCATTATATTTTTAGATTCCACAAATCTCCGGCCCGGATGGGCCGAAGTCCCGCCGACGTGGCCACGGGTCACGTCGGCGAAAATCACAGTTGCTTTAAAACGGCATCAACCATTGATGATGGTTGACGCCGTTCAGTGTCGGGGGGTGGGTTGCGGCATCGGGGGGGGGGTTGCGGCATCGGGGGGTGGGTTGCGGCATCGGGGGGGTGGGTTGCGGCATCCGGGGGGTTGCGGCATCGGGGGGGGGCATGGGGGGGGGATCGGGGGGGGGGGTTGCGGCATCGGGGGGTGGGTTGCGGCATCGGGGGGTGGGTTGCGGCATCGGGGGGTGGGTTGCGGCATCCGGGAGGGGGCATCGGGGGGGGTTGCGGCATCCGGGGGGGGCATCGGGGGGGGGTTGCGGCATCGGGGGGGGGGGGGTTTGGGGGCAGCGGCGTGCAGAGAGGGGGGCTACGGATGCCCTGGGCCAATGCACCGTCGCCCCCCCCCCCCCTCTGTACGCCGCTGCCCCCTACCCCAACCACCCCCCCCTCACCACCCCTACCTCCCTCCAACGCCCCTACCCCCCTCCCCACCACCCCTACCCCCCTCCCCACCACCCCTACCCCCTTCACCACCCCTACCCCCTCCAACGCCGCACCCCCCCACCCCCCACCCCCCACTAACGCCGCACCCCCCCCCCACTAACGGAGGAAGGGGGGAGGAGGAAGGAAGGGGGGGAGGAGGAAGGAAGGGGGAGGAGGAAGGAGGGGGGGGAGGAGGAAGGAAGGGGGGGAGGAGGAAGAAGGGGGGGAGGAGGAAGGAAGGGGGGAGGAGGAAGGAAGGGGGAGGAGGAAGGAAGGGGGGGAGGAGGAAGGAAGGGGGGAGGAGGAAGGAAGGGGGGGAGGAGGAAGGAAGGGGGGAGGAGGAAGGAGGGGGGGAGGAGGAAGGAAGGGGGGAGGAGGAAGAAGGGGGGGAGGAGGAAGGAAGGGGGGAGGAGGAAGGAAGGGGGGGAGGAGGAAGGAAGGGGGGAGGAGGAAGGAGGGGGGGAGGAGGAAGGAAGGGGGGGAGGAGGAGAGAGGGGGGGTGTGTGGGTACCGGCCTTCAGAGGGAGGGGGACGGGGTGTGGGTACCGACGTTGATGGGGGGGGACCCGGCGTTGAGGGGGGGGTTGCGGCGATGAGGGGGGTTGCGGCGTTGAGGGTGGGGGGTTGCGGCGCTGCGAGAGATGGGGGGCGGCGTTGGAGGGGGGTAGGGGTGGTGGGGAGGGAGGTAGGGGTGGTGGGGAGGGAGGTAGGGGTGGTGGGGAGGGAGGTAGGGGTGGTGAGGGGGGGGTGGTTGGGGTAGGGGGCAGCGGCGTTCAGAGGGGGGGGCGACAGTGCGTTGGCCCCGGGCATCCGTCGCCCCCCCTCTCTGCACGCCGCTGCCCCCAAACCCCCCCCCCCCAAATGCCGGAACCCCTCCCCCCAAATGCCGGAACCCCCCCCCCCCCCCCCAAATGCCGGAACCCCCCCCCCAAATGCCGGAACCCCCCCCCCAACAAATGCCGGGTCTGTCTCTCTCCTCCTCCTCCTCCAAAAAAACGCCGGGTCTCACCACTTCCGCAGCTGGTGAAACTGACGCGTATCGCGTCAGTCAGCTGCTGGCCCCTCCGGGAACGGAGAATAGCCGCCTAAAAGAAGGTGGCCTGTGCCTTTAATTCAAGGAGAAGGCTGCGTTGTTTTAGGGTGACCTCAGTGATGACCCAAATTGACTGATGTGACTGAGGGCCAATAAATGGGTCCAGAAGGCAGTGCTCTGCCCGGTAACGTGGTGATTGGATATTATCTCTCTGGAATATTCTCAGAGCCATGAGTCATGTACACCGATTTTTCTCGCCAGAAAACGGCGTTACGACGGTCTGCGGAGAATCCCGCCCCAGAGGTGGGATTCTCTCACCGCCCAGCCACGTGTTTCTCGGCAACGGGAGGTGGTGCGCCGTTCACTGCTGGCTGGATTCTCTGCTCCCGCCACTGTCAACCCATTGAGGCCACCCCATGCTGCTGGGAAACCCGTGGGAGAGGGTACATTGTCGGTGGGACCAGAGAGTCCCACCAACATGAACGATCAGAGAATTCCGGCCCTTATGTTATATGTGGCGGAAAGACAAGGCGCTGAGAACACCAATTTAAGGTGTTTGGCAAAAGAAGCAATGATGACATGAAGATCTGCAGTGCACTGTCTGAAATTATGGTGGAGGCACATTGTAAGGGTACTTCTATTTGTTCTGTTGCTTCCCTTCTTTCCCCTTTCTCTTATTTTTTCTGTTGCATTTTTTATCAATGGATGATTTATGGACATGTGTCGTAAACGAAGGTGGCCTGTGCCTTTAATTCAAGGAGAAGGCTGCGTTGTTTTAGGGTGACCTCAGTGATGACCCAAATTGACTGATGTGACTGAGGGCCAATAAATGGGTCCAGAAGGCAGTGCTCTGCCCGGTAACGTGGTGATTGGATATTATCTCTCTGGAATATTCTCAGAGCCATGAGATTCCATTTGAGTTTCACTTTTGGTTCTGCAGTCTGGGTGGAAGATTCCAACTATTTCTCTCCCAAAAAATCCAGCTAAACTCTCTCCATAAGGTGAGAACTCCCCCTCTCTCCAGCAGATTTGAGTGCCATTCTCTTGGAACTGCAGAGGCTTGAGGTCAAATCATGAGCTGAAGGCAAGGTTTTATACGAGATAATGGCCGGAATTCTCCGACCCCGCGCCAAGTCGGAGGATCCCCGGGGGGTGGGGGGGGGGGGGGGAGGCGCGAGAATCGTACCCCACCGCCCCACCGCCGGCTTACTGATTCTCCCCCGCAGATTCTTGGGGGCCCGCCGCGCCAGTTGGGGGCCGTTGAAAGCGTCCCCCACCCCGGCGGTTCTCCCGGCCCCGATGAGTGGCCGGCGAGTTTGGCCGAGTCCCACTGCCATATGTTACTCAGGTGCCACACGGCAGGACCTGGTAGGTGTGTTTGCGGAGGCTCTCCTGGAGGGGGTGCGGGGGGATCTGACCCCGGGGTGGGGGTGAAGGGCCCACGGTGGCTTGGCCCATGATTGGGGTCCACCAATCGGCGGGTGGGCTGGTTCTGTGCGGGCCGATGTTCCTCCGTGCCGAGCCCCTGTAGGGCTCCGCAATATTGCAGAGACGGGAACCCCCACGCATGCGCGGAATCACGCTGGCCACAAACTAAAATCAGAGTCTGATGTGAAGCCAAGGGGCCTCTCCTGGAAAAGAGTTCTTGCTCTTTTGGTGACAAACCCATTGCAAGTCTCTTGGGTCACTCCCGCTGGCGAGATCGGATTGTCACCCAGAAATGGCAAGAACCTGATCAGCCCTCATGAGCAGGCATTTCAATCTTATTATGAAACCCCAGCAGAAATTAAACACTCAGACAGACCACAATGGTCTTTCTAGGAAGGTCATCAGAAAAAAGAAACAACCTCTTTAAAAAAATTCTACGGTTAGATACAGCATCTGCTCTTTCTAAGAAGCTCTTCAGAAAAAAGAAAAACTTCTATGAAAAAATTGCAGTTAGAAACAACACCCGCTCAAATGAAGAAGCACTTCAGAGTTAATGGACTGTGAAGCGCTGTAAAAACAAACAAAGCTTATCCCTCCTTTGAAACAACCTGGACCTGTCAATCAAGAGGCTTGTGATGGACCATGAAATTTAATGTAAACAATGCAGTTCAAAGCTTTTATGGTTCACAGCCAGCCCAGAAGCTTAAAGAAATTAAAGGGGAACTAAATTGAATAGTAAAAGCACTTCAAAGTTTTTCATCCAACATATCTTTGATACTGACAATCAGGGAGAGAGTTTAAAGCTTTTCATGGTTACAGATGGAGGTCTTGCCATCCTGGAAAAGACCCCAGACCTGAGCCTCTCAAGACCTAGCTTCAGTGTAGAGGAAATATGCAGGTCAGCAGCAAGGCAATAGCTCTTAAAGGAGTGGCAGAGAATCCAGCTGTAAAACTAACTGCAATGTTTATGAACATCAAGCTTTGATGACAGCTCCTAGAATACATCAAAGAGAGTTAAGTGCTTTCTGGTACTTTTACAACTGACTACTTCAAGGTCACTCAAGCGTGAAGGAAAATGAATGGAATAATGCAGTCTGCTAAATGTGTGTGTGAGCTGTCAAATGCAGCCTAGTGAAATCAATATCAAAGGGAGACGGATGAATGACTTGCAGATCAAAGATCTGAGAGGGTTTAAATCCAGCTGACTAGTTATCTCTTTCCAGGAATTGACAGGTGCTGCTATAGTTGCCTCAGCCAGAATGTGCATTGCACCGGTGAGTTTTAAAGCAGTGATTTTTTTTACACGGCTACCGTCTGGCCTTCTTGAGTTTGGGAATTTATTGGTGTTGACAGTTGTTAAGATGTTTACTGTGGGTTTATAAAGTGTTAACTGGTTTCATAAATAAAGTTTTAATTTAAAAGTACTGTAGAATTCTGTTGCATCACACCTGCAGAGTCGGACCGTGTGCTCCCCATAACCACAATCTATTCAAAGCTGTGGGCAGGAGAACTCCATGGTACACTTTGGGGCTCTCTAAACCCTGGCCCATAACAGAATTGATTTAAATGTGCTCAGCCTGTTCGAAGCCGGAGTCTCCCGGCTCCCGGGATTCTCTGCCACTGCCGGAGCAGCCTGAGGCTGATGGAGGTCATTATTCTGAATAAGTGCTCCCGTCAGCAGGAAAAGTGGCGTGATTCCCATTAGCAAGAGGAACGAACCTGACGTGTCATACAATGGCACTTAGAAGTTTATTTTAATGAAGATTGTGCTTTTTGTGCCCTCCAAGACACAAAGTAAATGTTTTGAAGAGGATTCGCTGGATCTGAGGGGGGCGAGGCCCAATCTCCCTGACAAGTCCCGCTCCTCAGAGATTGCAGACCCTGGTCGAGACCAGAGCGGGCCTGGTGGTGCTAGGTGGTGGGGGGGGCTTCAGGATGGCTCCGCTCACACCCATAGAATAGCCCGAGGGCCATTGGGCATCCCGAGGGAGGAGGAGGTGATGAAGCCTGTACCGATGAATTCCGCAGGGGAAGTGATGGAACACCGCAGCACCTCGGACACGCCCCCCCCACCCCAATCCCTGGCGCATCTGGTGGGCAGCAGGCAGAACAGGGCGGCACCATGCCACCTGAGACAGCCGAGCAGGTCCATAGGTCCATCCAGGCCTGGTCGCCCCAGAAGACGCCCGCCAATGGGGACCCTTGTCGCAGGATGGGAATCACAGCCGGCCGCCTCCACTCCTGCAGTATTGCCTGGGGATCTAGCGCTGGGGCCCATAGGGCCAGAAAAGTAGACAGCAGTTAAGTTAGTACCGGGGCAGGGCACAGTTTAGTTATGGGGGCTAGTGCACAAACCTGTATATTTTTGTTCACAATAAATATCTCTTACCACTATTACAAACTGCCTTGGTGCTCTGTCTGATGGGTGTGAGGGGTGGGGTAGTCTGGGCTGGCTGTGGGGGAGGGGAAATGGGCAGACGTTGGGGAAGGGGAGGCCCCTGTAGGTGGCCTGTGCTGCCCCCTCCTGACTGTCCCCACCACCGCCACTCCAGGGATCCGATGGGATCATGTGATGGCCAGCCCACATGGAGGGATCACCCAGGTGGACAGTGGAAAGTGCTACCTACCATGGGCAGGTGTAAGATGCGGAGCACCAGACATCATCGCAAGATGGGTCGTCTTCATCCTCCATCCCTTGGACCAGACCCAGTGTTATTGTCACTCCAGGGCACCCACCCCATAGTTCTGCAGGTATGTATCACGGAGGAGGTTGTAGGCGGTGAGGGGGGGGGGGGGGGGGGGTGGCCAGTGGGGGGTGTGAAGAGGTGTGGGATTGGGATACGGTGTCTGTGCCCCTGGCCAGTTACTCCCCACCGTACCCACCTTCTAGTCGTTAAACCTGGAGGCGATCTGAGCAGCCCATGCATGTTGGACCTGGCGCTCATGTTGTGTGACCTCGCGTGCCTGCCTGGGGTCCATGTTCTGCCCACGCTCACCCTCCTCTGCATCCTCCTTGTCAGACCAGGCTTACTGTTCTTCCTCCAGCACATCGCCCCTCTGCTGCGCAATGTTGTGGTGGGTGCAGCAGTCTGCCATGATGCGGGCGACCCTCTCAGCATCATACTGGAGGGTCCCTCCAGAACAGTCCAGGCATTTGGATTGGATTGGATTGGATTTATTTATTGTCACATGTACTGAGGTACAGTGAAAAGTATTTTTCTGCAAGCAGCTCAACAGATCATTCAGTACATGGGAAGAAAAGGGAATTAAACAAAATTCAAGAAAATACATAATAGGGCAACACAAGATATACAAAGTAACTACATAAGCATTGGCATCGGATGAAGCATACAGGGTGTAGTGTTAATGAGGTCAGTCAATAAGAGGGTCTTTTAGGAGTCTGATGACAGTGGGGAAGAGGCTGTTTTTGAGTCTGTTTGTGCGTGTTCTCAGACTTCTGTATCTCTTGCCCAATGGAAGAAGTTGGAAAAGTGAGTAAGCCGGGTGGGAGGGATCCTTGATTATGCTGCCCGCCTTCCCTTGGCAGCGGGAGGTGTAGATGGAGTCCATGGATGGGAGGCAGGTTCGTGTGATGGACTGGGCGGTATTCACGACTCTCTGAAGTTCCTTGTGGTCCTGGGCCGAGCAGTTGCCATACCAGGCTGTGATGCAGCCTGATAGGATGCTTTCTGTAGTGCATCTGTAAAAGTTGGTTAGAGTTAATGTGGACATGCCGAATTTCCTTAGTTTCCTCAGGAAATATAGGCGCTGTTGTGCTTTCTTTGTGATAGCGTCGACGTGAGTGGACCAGGACAGATTTTTGGTGATGTGCACACCTAGGAATTTGAAGCTGCTAACCATCTCCACCTCGGCCCCGTTGATGCTGACAGAGGTGTGTACAGTACTTTGCTTCCTGAAGTCAATGACCAGCTCTTTAGTTTTGCGGCATTGAGGGAGAGATTGTTGTCGTTACACCACTCCACCAGGTTCTCTATCTCCCTCCTGTATTCTGAAGCACATCTTCAGGATATCGAAGCACCACTCAATCACGCCCCTGGTCACTGTATGGACGTTATTGTAGCAGGTCTTCACGTCAGTCTGTGGCCCCGGATGGGTGTCAGCAGCCTCGACAGTGGTGCAAATGCGTCCTACTCCGCATGTACAGTGAACACTTCATAGCTTCTTTCTGTGCTGTACCATTCTATGATTCTTTGCCTACTTGGTGCCAACCTAGTTTGGCTGGCTTTTGTTTTAGACTCAAACAGCTCAATGCTTGTTATTATTACTGAGTCACTGAAATCTACCATTCAGGGTGCCTTTGCTACTCCGGGAGCTTCCTTCAAATGATGCTCAAATGAAAAAGTAAACATTTGGCAACTCAAATGGACTGATATGTAATGAGGGGTAGGAGGAAGCTAAAATGTTGACAGATAGATATGATTCTCAGTATTATTCCGGCACACTGTTTAATATTGAGTAGTTTGCATGACAGCTTTTCCAAATTAGGCACTAGCCCCCAGCTATTCGCTCGGAAGAAATTGTACAGGAGATAAGGAGAAGTTACCTCGTTGCTGATTTTGTACAGCTGTGTAGCTTGCTGTACCGTATGAGAAGGCATTAAAATTTAGTGCGGAACTGAAGTTACTTGTACAGCAGAGAATAGGAATGGCACATTTCCTTCCTTGAAGGGCATAAGTGAAGCCATTTGAATTTTTACAGCAGTCTAGAAGCTTTCCAGCCATCCCACAAATTATCAGTATTTTAACTACAACACTACCACCTACTTCAAATATACCTTCCCGTATCTAAAGTTCAATTTTAAGCTAGATATCTCAAGGGCCAATGCTATTGGTTGTAAGCTGACAGAACAGCTCCCTGTCCACTCCATCACCGCATGCCCCACATCTGTCTGAAGTAGGGAGAACTGAAGCAGCAAATCCTGACTATTGCATTCAAAAAGAAGAGATTTTCAAAACAGTCCAAGTGTATACTTAAAATGTTGTGCATACATAGTATGCTAGGTCAGTCTGGGGCCTGTTGAAAATAAGATACACCAAATTTGATTATTAAATATTGAATGCACTGGAAACTTGCCTTACATAAAGGAAGCTTTGATCATATATGCAGATAAGAGAATTATTCATTTCATTAGCTGTTCAGTTTATTGCAAACAGTGATGTTTGTTTTCCGAAAACATGCATGTTTATACTGTTTCCAGTCATATACAAGTATGTTGGCTCATGAACGAGATATTTTCACTTACCAAGATTGAGAAAAGGCATCATAAATATTGACCAAAAATGCAGTTGCAACTACACATGGTTAAAGGATGGCTGAACGTTTGTAGCATCATTCATTTTGAGCAAACAGGAATAAAAGGTCAATGCGATGCAGTTATTTTGTAGCCTTGCAGGTCATCCATCACATCAGTTTCATTGCAAGTTTCAGCATTGGAATCCATTTTTATTTACATCATGATACTTAAGTATTCTGGCTTTTTACCAACCAATTACCGACATGTTATCCTGCATGAAGAGCTCCTGATTTGATAGAACCAACATAAAATTTGCCTGACAATTGAGACAGATTAAAGAATCACAAACATTATTGAAGATCAAGTTTTCTGAATCAAATAAACTACTGAAACTGTTCTTTTTTCATTGCCATTCAAAATTCTACATCTTTAATTGTATCACAAATATGATTTTGAGTAGAAATATATTGCAGTGTTGACTTTGAAATAGACAAAAATATTTATAATCAGTCTTTTGAGGTAATTTGTTACAATACATTTTCTTTACAAGCCTTCAAAAGCCTTTATCAGCCTTCAAAATACTTGATTACAAAGTTGATGCAGATTAAACATAAAATCCTTAAATTCTGATTTTTATTACACAGTTAACGGAAGAATCCAGCTTTTATTCGATCTGATTTTTGTACCTTTCTCCCCTGTTCACTTTCAAGAGTGGACCCCAGTCAGGAGCAGGTCTGCAAGATGCGATAAATTTCTGTGGAAAAGAGTAAGAAAATGCTTGATAATGTGTGCTTGATTTCCTTTCAACATAACACCTAAAAAAGTCTTGATCAGATTATAATATCATTTATTTCAATTGATTTCTCAAAGGCCTTTCAACAATCAAATCTAACTTTATTCTCACTGTTAAATATATCTCGGCTTGTAATCTGGAAGTTAATGGAACCCTTCTTGAGACAGGCCTGTTTCTCTTCTTACAATTCAGTATAGTTTTCTATTCAGTGCTATTGTTGCATAAATTCCCACTTTAAAAACATAATAAAAAAAGTAGCAATGTATAATACTTCTTGAGGTGTAGGGCTGGATTCTCCCACCCCACCTGCCCAAGAATGCCACGGGCGAGCTGCGTAGAATGGAAAAATTCATTGACCCCAGGCGGGATTTACCTGTCGCCAGGCGAACGCGGCCAGAGAATCCTGACCAGTATTCTAGATCTCTTGCTGTTTGAAGTGTACATTAATGATCTAGACTTGATGGTCAAAGGTTGTTTTTGTGACTGAAGGTTGTGTCCAGTGGTGTACCACAGGGATTGATGCTAGATTTACTGTTTGTAGTGTACATTAATGATCTAGACTGGTGTCATATTTAGTGAAGAGGAATGCTTTAGAATGCAGAACAACATAGATTGGCTGGTCGGATGGGCAGAACTGTGGCAAATGGAATTTAACCCTGAAAAGTGTGAGGTGATGCATTTTGTGAGGACTGACAAGGCAAGGGAATACATAATGAATGGTATGGCACGAGGAAGCACAGAGGACCTGAGGGATCTTGAAGTGCATGCCTAAAGATCCCTGAAGGCAGCAGGACAGATGGTTAAGAAGGCATATGGGATACTTGCCTTTATTTGCCGAGGCAGAGAATGTACAAGTAGAGAGGTTATGTTGGAGCTGCATAAACTGCTTGTTAGGCAACAGATAGAGTATTATGTGCAGTTCAGGTCTCCACACTGTAGGAAGGATGTGATTGCACTAGAAAGGGTGCAGTGAAGATTCACCGGGATGTTATTTGGGTTGGAGCATTTCAGGTTGGGTTTCGAGCAGAGAAGGCTGAGGGGGGATCCTGATTGAGGAGTACAAAATTATGACAGACATAGAGTAGAAAGGAAGTTATTTTCCCTCTTACCGGAGAGGTCTGTAACTAGCGGGGACAGGTTTAAGGTAAGGGACAGAAGATTTAGAAGGGATTTGTGGGAAAACCTTTTCACCCAGAGAGTGGCGGGAATCTGGAGCTTATTACCTGAAAGGGTGGTAGAGGCAAGAACCCTCATATTAAAGGGACATTTAGATGATCACTTGAAATGCCACAGCATACAAAGCTGTGGACCAAGTGCAGGAAAATGGGATTAGAACAGGTAGATGCTTGATGGCCAACAAAGACACAGAGAACCAAAGGGCTACTTTCTGTGCTGTAGAGTCAGAATCTATGACACCAACAGCACAGCTACAGTAGGGATTTCAATCTCTATTATTAACTGGGATACAATCAATGCTAAAAGTACCGTGTGTATGTTATTCTCTTGTTATGTTATTCTCTTGATGAAGGTGCAAACCGCTGCAAACCTGCGGGCGGGGGTGCCCTGCCAGCGGAAAAAGTGAATCTTGATGATGGGGAAATCCGGACAAGGTAGAATATCGTAAAAAAGGGAGCTTATGTCAGATAACGAGAGTTTAATATTCCAGAAAGCCGAAAGGAGTATATCAAATTCAGAAGTGAAGTTCAAGGAAAAGTTCAGAAAGATAAGTGAGGGCAGAAAAAAGATTGGCGAGCAAAATCAAGGAAAACCAAAGAGGCTTTATAAATGCATAAAGAGCAAAAAGATAACCTAGAAAAGAGTAGAGCGTATTAAGAGAGCAAAAACGTGTGACAACCATCAGTTTGCCCCCGGCAGTATGGATGGGGGGTTCCGAGTATGGCGGCGAGCAGGGGCGGGAAGGGTGGGTGATATGTTCCTGGAAGGGAGCTTCGCGAGTTTGAGGAGCTTGGAGGAGAAATTTGGGTTGGTAAGGGGAAATGATTTTAGATACTTACAGTTGCGGGACTTTGTTCGTAGACAGGTCCCATCTTTCCCGCGCGTCCCGCCAATGGGGATCCTCGACAGAAGAGTCTCTAGGAGGGAAGAAGGGGAGGGCAGAGTCTCGGGTATATATAAGGTGCTCATGAGGGAGGAAGGGTCCCAGACAGAGGAACTGAAACTTAAATGGGAGGAGGAGATAGGCGGGGAAATGGAGGATGGGCTGTGGGCAGAGGCCCTGAGTAGGGTAAACTCGACCGCGACATGTGCTAGGCTCGGGCTGATCCAATTTAAGGTCGTTCACCGGGCCCATATGACGGTGGCTCGGATGAGCAAATTTTTCGGGATAGAGGACAAATGCGCTAGGTGCGCGGGAGGACCAGCGAACCATGTTCACATGTTTTGGGCATGCCCTGAGCTGAGGGGGTACTGGGAGGGATTTGCGGGGGTCATGTCCCAGGTGCTAAAAACAAGGGTAGTGATGAGTCCAGGGGTGGCAATTTTTGGGGTTTCGGAAGACCCGGGCATCCAGGGGGAGAAAGAGGCCGATGTGCTGGCCTTTGCTTCCCTGATAGCCCGGCGACAAATATTATTGGCGTGGAGGGACTCAAAGCCCCCGAAGACTGAGTGGTGGCTTGCGGACATGTCGAGTTTCCTGGGGATGGAAAAAATTAAGTTCGCCTTGAGGGGATCTGTGCAGGGGTTCACCCGGAGGTGGCAACCATTTATTGACTTCTTTGCGGGAGAGTGAGCGTCAGCAGGGGGGTGGGGTAAGAGTAGAGTAGGAGGGAAAATATGGCGGGTAGTACCGGTGGGAGGGGAGCGGGCTTGTGCAATATGTTACGATGGAAGTATTGAAAGTACGTGGATGTTTGCACATTTTTGCCTTTTTTGCTTCCTTTCTGATGATGTCTGTAACTGTTTATAAAGCCAAAAACTACCTCAATAAAATTGTTTATTAAAAAAAGAGAGCAAAAATGTTAGTCTGTGTGTACTGATGAAAGATGTGGTTATGGTTAAAGAACACCACCGCAGTGTTTCATGGCAGAAGGAGGCGGCCCGCCATTGGTTGTGGCAGGATCTTCTGATCCCTCTGCTGTCAATGGGATTTGCCGTTTTATGTATCCCCCCACCGCTGGGAAACCCACATCGAGGGTTTACTGTTGGCAGGAATGGAAGATCCTGCCGGCGACAACTGCCGAAAGATTTCAACCATTGTGTCTGACTTCATAAAAGAGGGGGACGATGCAAACACAGCAGTTATGGGGGAGGAATATGAAAGATCAGATTGAATAAACATAGTGAGAAAGGAAATATTGAGGATCTTTGAAAGTAGATAATAAATAGCTGGGCCCAGATGATATTTCATAGAATCATAAAATCCCTACAATGCAGAAGGCCATTCAGCCCATCGAGTCTGCACCGACCCTCTGTGAGAGCAGCCTAACCAGGCTCCTGCCCTATCCCTGCAACCCTATATTACCACCTAATCTGCACAGCCCTGGACACTAAGGGGCAATTTAGCATGGCCAATCCATCTAATCTCTACATCTTTGGATTGTGGAAGAAAACCAGAGCACCTGGAAAAATCCCACGCAGACATGGGGAGAATAATGTGGTGCCCCTTAGGTCTATGTTGTTTCGCACAATCTCAGTACAGCGAGTCACCTTTATGTCCACAAGCAAAGCCAGTTACCTATCAAACTTGGGATTGGGAATGCATATTGTAGATTTGTGTCAGAGGATCATATTGCATGGAGCTCATGTATATAGATTTTTCAGATTTGTTTATTCTCCTGATGTTGCTGCACTGAAGCCTGGTATATGTGGATTTTATAGATTTTAATGGTGACCCACATTGAAGCCATTTTAACTAGTGCATTTTTCAGTGGCTCCCAAGTATGTTTGTCAGGCTTGGGTGTGAATTACATTTCCAGTAACAGTCAGGGACCTGACTATTCAAATTCATAATATATAGGAGAAGAATTAGGCCATTTGGCCCATCAGGTCTGCCCGCCCCTCCATTCTATTAATGTTCTTCATCTGCTACCTACAATGTTATAGACCAAGAGCTGAATTACGAAATCAGACAGAGCATCTCCTGCCTAGAGCACATGATCTAGGAGCGGGAGTCGGCAATTTAGCCTCCTGAGCCTAACACCCTCAATGTGATCATGGCTGATCCCATCCTGGCTTCAGCTTCACTGTCCGGCCCGTTCTCCATAACCCTTCAACCCATTACCAATTAAAAATCTGTCTAACTCCTCCTTAAATTTACTCACTGTCCCTGCATCCACCGCACTCTGGGATAGCGAAGTTCACAGATTCACAACCCTTTGGGAGAAGTAGTTTTTCTTCAAATCTGTTTTAAATGTGCTACCTCTTATTGTAAGATTTGACCCCTCATTTTAGAATGCCCCATAATAAGAAGCATCAGCTCCATGTCTACTTTATCCATACCGTTTAGCATCTTGTATGCCTCAATTTGATCTCCCCTCATTTTTTTAAATTCTAGAGAGAATAGGTCTAAACTGTTCAATCTCTCCTCATCTCTGGAATCAATCTGGTGAACCTCCTCTGAACTGCCTCCAATGCCAGTACATCTTTCCTCAAATAAGGGGACCAAAACTGTGCACAATACTCCAGATGCGGTTTTACCAATGCCTTGTATAGTTGCAGCAACACTTCCTTACCATTATATTCAATTCTGTTTGGAATGCACTGGTGTACCTGGTGTGCACTGCCCCAAGACTGCATTTCACCCAACCCAGTCATGCGTCTCTGTCTTTTCCTTTTTCACTGTGCTCATGTCAATCAATCCTTACCCCTTAATAATGTCATGTGGCTTTGTCGACGCCGTCTCTTCTGGGCTCTAGTCATAATCTCCCCCCGACACCACACGCACACACCCAACACCCAGTCGGGCATATATCTTCCAGTCACCCCTTCCCCCAATCCAGTCAGGTTTGTGCTTTTGAGCCCCTTCCCTTGCTTCTGTGTGCCTCCCCACACCACTCCCCTATCCCAACCCCTCCCATCAGCATGTATCTTTCAACTTCCCTCCCTTCCCGCTAGTCTTGCCTGATCAGCCTTGGCACTGAATCATAGCTGTTGCAAGCGCAGTACAGTGAAAGGTAGGTGCATGCTGCACACACAAACTCAAAGTTGTGAATGAAGTGCAGTTCACCGGATGCAGGTCAATTAAAAACATTTGTGATTCACGCCAGTCTAATTAGCTGCCGGTGTGGCCATTAGATTTGAAGCGAGAGTGTGATTCCAGCGAGTTAGGTTTTTAATGGGCATCTATACAAATGCGGGTTCTGACATGGGGCATTCGGCAACCTTACCAGCCATGAAAGGAGGAATCCTGGAGATCCAAGTCCTCAGCCCCTATGAGGAACGGACCTGGAAATCACGGGCCTGCCAGAGGAGAATGCAGTCACCAACATTGAAGTTGGTCTCTTCCAGAGAGGTGACGATTCACTGCCCCTTCATCCAAACCTGTCTTGAGTGAGTTGTTCATGTCTGACCAAATGATCCTTCCCTCTCAGTGACCCCATGCCCATTGTATTGCAGGATCTCCATCTGTTGAGGCTGGGCCATCCGGAATTTACATTTGATAGATTTAAAGTACCCAATTTCATTTTCCAATTAAGGGGCAATTTAGAGTGGCTAATTCACCTACCCTGCACATCTTTGGGTTGTGGAGGTGAGACCCATGCAGACTCGGGAGAATGTTCAAACTCCATATGGGCAGTGACCGGAGGCCAGTTTCGAACCCGGGTCCTCAGAGCTGTGAGGCAGCCGTGCTAACCACTGCACCACTAGGGCCATCCGGAGCTGTACCTCCCTCGCCACCCATAAAGTGAATTTAGGCTGGCTAGTATTTTTGTAGCTGTTGCAGTACTTTTGTTAATTGCCGCAGGCAGAATGGGCCAAATGGTTTGCTTCTTCTGTGCCATTAATTTTTATGATTTAATACAAATATCGTTGTTTCCTTACCTCATACAAGTTGGAGCCCTGGGCTTGTACAATTTTCGTAATTGCCAGAATGGGGATCCAAATAACGCAGAAGAAAAATATACCCCAACCAAACAATATCGCCCAAATTGGGTATTCAAACTTTCCATATTGTGGTGGGACAAATGTGGCTGATGACCAGATCAAGATTCCCTGTTTGAAATTATTCCACAAAGGTTAGACATAGAGATAGCATTTGTGAATTAGTTTTTTTTTAAGCTTAAATCACTAAAAGATATAACATTTCCTTACTAATATTAGGCAAGGAGAAATAAAAAACCAACATATTCTCCACCACAGCCAGAAGATCCAGCTCTTTTTACCAATCATCATCTCAATGTCCAGAATGAATCTGTTACCCCCTGTGAATGAGAAGAAGAGAAATAAATCACTCTTTAACATTTTTCCAGGTAGCTTGTTTGCTCTAGTTTTGCATTTTATCAAACATACATGCAACAAAACAGTTACTCAACTTAGCAGCCTTTGCTGCAAAAATAAGTAACTGCATGACACATGTTGCCATTAATGTACAGATCATCCAGAAACTCATAGTGTCATAACAATGGGATATTGCGATTGACTGACGTCTACCTATAACTTCAAAAACACATCGAGCCTTTTAAAGACTATCTGTTTTTAAAAAAAATACAAGAAAAGACACTCACCAAAAATGGCTGCCACCTTTGGCCGGGATTGTATGTTGGCCTTTTCTGGAGACTTACTATATGGATTGCATTGCTGATATGTTGCATTTGGAATGCCACACCTGGGGCTGTCAAGATTCACTTCAAAAAATGCTTGAAAAAGATGGCATTAAAAATGCAAAGCGCTGGACTTTAATTGTAATTCTGTCAAGACAATGGAAACTGCTAACCAGCCAGATAGCCAACAATCAAAACCCTTTGTGAAGGATAGAAGAACCCCAGCTCCTGTTGTTTTCTACTATCATGGAATGTGTCAAAAGTTTCTGAAATGTAAGATCAGAAATAGGCTTACTTGTTCTATGTTCTATGTTCTATGTTCAAAAACAACGACTGGAACATATGTTAATCATATTTCTTCTTGGAATAAACAAACAGAAGGTTGAAATATTGGTTTTGCCAAGCCAGATACAGAGAGAGTCATCAAAGTAATCTGGAAACATGGCTGAAAGAAGCAGTAAGGATTCTTTCTCTCCCCGAAGCCAAAGTTGTCTCCAGAAAGGTGCAATTTAATTCAACTCCAGAATTTTAAAGAAAACACGCTAACTTCAAATGACCGTAACATTCAACAATCACAGAAGCATAGAATCCCCACAGTGCAGAAGGAGGCCATTTTGATCCATCGCTTCTGCTCCGCCCCATGGAACGAGCACCCTACCTCGGTTCACGCTCTCACCCTACCTCCGTAACCCAGTAACCCCACCTAACCTTTTTGATACTAAGGGGCAATTTAGCATGGCCAATCCACCTAACCTGCACATTTTTGGACTGTGAGAGAAAACCGGAGCACCCAGGGGAAACTCACGCAGACAAGGGGAGAAAGTGCAATCTCAGACAGGCAAACGTCTCAATCATTTATTCTTTTTAACTTCTATTTGAACTCTAACTTCTTACTTCTGCTATTTGTGTGTCATTAAATAAAAAAAAATGTTTTTTTATCGCTGGGAGGGGCGCTGTTAGCGGCCAACGACCGGGGCAGCACGATTCCTGCCCCTGCCAAATCCCCGGCACCGGAGAATTCGGCCGCCGGCATGGGCTGGATTCATGCTGCTCCCCGGCGATTCTCCCACCCGCTGGGGGCGGGGGGGGGGGGGGGGGGGGTCGGTCCGAGAATCCCGCCTCTGATTCTTATTTTGTCTCAAGAAAATCTGGCTTGATTGCTCCTTATTGATAAGCAAGTACATTTGGATTGGAAAAGGCATTTACAGGGAAAATATATATTTTTAAAAACCTTTTTTGCCACAAACTGAAAAGATTTGCCACAAACTGAATAAAGGGGAGACAATTCACTCCTCACTTGGTCATAACACAAGGAAGAGGTACCCGGAAAAGTACAAATGTCCATAAGTTGCTGGCTGAATTGCAATGCTCAGTTAGCTTTGTGAAGCCTGCAACTCATACTTTACCACCCTCTAATTTCCATGGTGTATTTGCATATTGAATATGTCATAGAGAATTAAGTGTTTAATTAATAGCATAAGTAACCGTTTAATATATAATTTCTAAAGATTACCAATGTTTCTTGCCCAGAAAGTAAACAATTATCAGTGGGTGTCTCAATTTTTCACATTGTGAATTGTTTTAGGAGACGTGACAAATGTCAAATCCTACATTTTTTGTCCTACTTTTTCTCGCTATTAATCCCACCTTTTACTCCCTCTTGTCATTTCTCTGGTTGTACCTGATTTGACAGTCAATTTGCCAATCCTTCTTCTTGGACATTCCTCTGTTTATTGCTCCAACATTTAGTCTTGAACAAGGAAATAAACAGTTTGCTCTGTTGTTCAGGTTTCCTCCCTTGCCATAGTACCAAAATGATTCCCATCAAAGTCACAAATGATGTTGTGACTGTGACAAAGTAAAACTATCTTTCCTTATCTTTCTTAACTTGTCTGTAGACTTTAACACCACTGGGCACACTATCCTCCTCCAATCCGTCCCCACCATGATTCAGGTGGGTGAACTATGCTTAGTCGGTTCCATTCTTATTTGTCCAGTCATAATCAATTAAACACCTACAGCAGCTTCCATTCCTGCTCTTATACTGTCACCTCTGGTGACATCCAAGGATCTATCCTTGTGTGTGCCTCCTATTTCTTATCTATATGCTGTCCCTTAACGACATTATCCAACGGCATTAACGACATTGGGCAGCACAAGTGATTAGCACTGTGGCTTCACAGCGCCAGGGTCCCAGGTTCGATTCCTGACTTGGGTCACTGTCTGTGCGGAGTCTGCACGTTCTCCCCGTGTTTGCGTGGGTATCCTCCGGGTGCTCCGGTTTCCTCCCACAGTTCAAAGACGTGCAGGTTAGGTGGATTGGCCATGATAAATTGCCCTTAGTGACCAAAAAGGTTCGGAGGGGTTATTGGGTTACAGGGATAGGGTGGAAGTGAGGGCTTAAGTGGGTCGGTGAAGACTCGATGGACCAAATGGCCTCCTTCTGCACTGTATGTTCTATGTTTCTAAGAATACATCAGGTTCCATTTGTACACTGATGGCATCCAGCTTTAGCGCATCACCACCTTTCTCAGGCGTTGTACTATCCCCTGTTATATTGCAGGTCAATATTGAGCACTAGATCCGCAGGAATTTCCTCCAACTAAATATTGGAAAGACCAAAGTGTCAAAACTAGCCATCAGCTCTCATCCCTACCTACCAAATCTTGATAATTTCGCTCCCTCGCAACTGCCTCAGGCTGAACCAGACTCTTCTGGAACCTTGGTGTCATATTTGACCTGAGAGGCCTTCCAAACACATATCCACGCCACCACTAAAACTATCTATTTCAACCGCCTTAACATTGCCTGACTCCACTCCTACCTCATCTCACCTGCTGTCAAAACCCTCACCCATTCCTTTGTTACATCTAAACTTGACTATTCCAATGGAACCGGAGCAATTTTCTCAGTTTAGACATGAGGG
Source organism: Scyliorhinus canicula (assembly GCF_902713615.1). Taxonomy (NCBI): domain Eukaryota; kingdom Metazoa; phylum Chordata; class Chondrichthyes; order Carcharhiniformes; family Scyliorhinidae; genus Scyliorhinus; species Scyliorhinus canicula. The sequence goes on from NC_052152.1 coordinate 161,282,309, forward strand.
CAGCTAAAAATCTTCTCCCCGTATCCTGACCCAAACCAAGCCCAGTTCACCTATAATCCTTATGATTGTTGATGTACATACACAGCTAGCACAGCCTTGATTTTAAAATTCTCATCCTGATTTTGAAATCCTTTCATGGCCTTGCCTCACCTTATTTCTATCATCTCAGCCAGCTTTACAACCTTCTGAGGTGTACATTTTCCTCCAATTCAGGCCTCTCGAGTTTATTTGTTTTTAATTGCCCCACCATTGGGGCCAAGGTCCTAGACTGTGGAATTTCTTCCTTAAACCTCACTACCTCCCTTTCTTCCTCAAAAATACTCCTTATAACTAATCTCTTGATCAAACTTCCAATTATGGCATAATAAGGCTGAGTGTTTGATAACGCTCCTCTGAAGAACTTTCTGGCACAGAATTTTCTGGCCCAATCATGACGGAACCAGTCGTGGGAGCTTCAATGGCTCAGCCAAAAGTCAATTGACTTTTGGTGGGAGTGAACGATCTCTGCATCGGCCTAGGCTGGAAAATCCTGCCCACTAAGTTGTTGTTATTGTTCAACATGGTCCCAAATTCCCTATTGCCTTTGCTACACATTATCACCTTGCACCAACCAACAGCAATGTTGTGGGCAATTTAAAAAAAACTAAATGTGCAGAAGCGAGTCTAACTAATGCGTCATGTTACGAGATGGCCAGTTCCAGAAAATTATGGTCCATAATTTCAAATGGAATAAGTAAACTGTCAGTCACTTATCCTATCCAGTTGCTTAGTCCATCCCTAAAGAAGTAAAAATGGGCTCTTTGCATTTAAGGATGCTATTACTTTAATAGTATTGCACTATACTTACCATAGATGAAGATTATACCGAAGAGCTCCAACGCAGCAGTTATAAGTAGAGTCAAACCAGTAGAGAAATGGTCAAGCAATTGCACCCAGTAAATTCCTGCCTAAACAGACAATATTGGCAAAAATACTAAGGAAATTACTCTGCTCAAAATTTGTACTTTACTAAACCATAAATGTTAGTCTTCATCTTTGACACAAACTTAACAATAATCTCATGTCTTCATTACAGTTTTGAATTATTTTGCCGTCATTCTCCTTTGAAATACAGCACAGCAATGATAAAAGTCCAAACATTTAACTAGATTACCTCATTATATCCATGCTTATCAACAACGTGGACCATTTCCTCTCATGTCAAACTCAACAGCTAAATCCAACTGCACATATAGTTGGTATACGTCAAAATATACAGAAAAGCTGTGATTTGTCATAAACTGTTAACATTTGAGACAGTTTATGCATTTCATTAGTTTGTATGACTGAATTATTCATTATAAGGTAGGTTTTAATTATACATTATTTATCTACATGTTTGTTCTAGCTGTCCTAAAGAAACAATAAAGGCAGCATTGGACTACTGGTTATTCAAACTCAGGGTCACGATCCACAAGTGGGTCACGGGCAGGTAGCGGGAGGGTTGTGGAGCGATTGCTTGCGCTGTTCCTAATCGCAGGAAGAAGTTCCCAATGGCCACCGACCAGCTTTTAAGAATGCTGTCCGCGGGCAGTCCCTGTGGCATTCAAGGGGACAGCACGGGAATGGGTTGCGTGATTGTCACCGTGCATTGGGGGGGGGGGGCTGACGGGCAGCCAGGTGGGGACGCAATGCTAACAATGGTGGCTCCAGCTTAGAGCTCCGCTCTGGTGCTCGCCCTCTGCGTGCTGCTTGGCTCGTTCCCCCCCATCGATGCGGGTGTGTGGTTTAGATGCTCACCGGCCGGCACAACATCTGTTTGCACTCCCACGAGGTGAACTGCATGTCGGGAAGTGGTCAGCAGTCTGTGACTGGGGTGGATATATCTGACGACAGTAACAGCAACAGGACAGTGAGAGGGAAGTTAGGCTAGGTTTGTCGGTGGGGAATACCAGTGAAATTAGGCTATTCAATACAGCTGCACATGTCAACACTGGAAGAGACCTACACAGTTATCATTTTGTGTCACCACTCTCTGGAAACCAGGAAGTTAGTGCTTTTGTTGAGAATGGAGAAGGAGATTACTTAGATGTTTGGTTAGTGCAATGCAGTAGAACCACTAAGAAATGTTGTGACATTGTGTGTTTTTGACAAGTTACTTCATCTCATCTAAAGCCATAGTTTGAAAAGGAAGAACAAGAGCATACTTATTTCTATACTTGTTGAAATTTCTAAAGAAATGGGAATAAATTTAAAACAAAGTTTTTGTGTAAATGTAATGATCCGCATATACAACTGAAATTGCTTTAATTTTCAGTAGCAAAAATGTCACAATTTTGGAAAAATCAGATCTTGGTAAAGTTTCAAAATAAAGTCCTTTTAAGTTGAGAACGACGGCCGTGACCAGCCTTAAAATACAAACGATGGAGCATTTTTGCCAGAAGCAGCGGCAAAGTACACTGACGTCACGCACCCTGCACATCCATGTTCTGGATATGAAATCATGGAGGAGAGATTCCTCCATTTTGTAGCTCCCAGCAAGCAAGCAATTCGACTGTGTGAAGAGTTGAAGATGGATTATTTTGTAATAAGGAAGAGGGGGCCAGAGACACAAACAGGCCAGGATCTCAAAACTGAATATGCTGGAGAGAGCTGCCAAGGAGAGTCCATGGCAGGATAGAGCAATGTTAGCTCTAAACAGAGTTCCATAGCCTCGGGTGAACAATCCATTAAAAAGAAACTGAAATTTGGAACAAGGCAGTATAAGGATGATTTCTTGAGTTATGGCTTTGATTATGCCAATTCAAATCAGTATGCAAAGCCCATATGTGTTATATGCAGGGACGTACTGGCAAAGTAAAGTTTAAAATCCTCAAAACTTTAAAGCCATTTGAAGGCAGTCAGTCTTTTCTGATTGTCTAATGACAATCAGATTTCGAGGATCTCCTGCAACTAAACTACAAGTAGGATTGTCAATGCTGAAAGAAGTATTAGGTTCATGTCTAACCAACAAACATTCTTCAGCTCCATTAGTTTTACATTTTACGGGCACAAGTGGATAGCACTGTGGCTTCACAGCGCCAAGGTCCCAGGTTCAATTCCCCGCTGGGTCACTGTGCGGGGTGTGCACATTCTCCCCGTGTCTGCGTGGGTTTCCTCTGGGTGCTCTGGTTTCCTCCCACAGTCCAAAGACGTGCAGGTTAGGTGGATTGGCCATACTAAATTGCCCCTAGTGTCCCAAAAAGGTTAGGGGGGTATTGGGTTACGGGGATAGGGTGGAAGTGAGGGCTTAAGTGGGTCAGTGCAGACTCGATGGGCCGAATGGCCTGCTTCTGCACTGCATGTTCTATGTTCTATTCTCTCCTGTCCTTCATATGGCTACCTTCAGCAACAAATACAGCTGAGAGTTCAATCCTCTTAGATTTGACTGGCTTTATATGCACCCTTCTTTGTGTGACAATTGTAACCTCTTCATCTTAGTTTTCTTCTTTACTAGCTTTGCAAGAATCACTCACCATTTGTTCAAGATCAATGAGTGACAGGTCTATTCGGTAACAGCTATTGATCAGTACTTCACAATCAGAACCAAAATTGAGTAAAAACTCTTGTCTGGCTCTGTATCCCTATCACTCTTACATGTGAACTCCCCTTTCTTATGGTCACCTTCAGTATTAGAATTCCCTGAATTTGGTTAACTACCACTGTCTTTCGATATGTGAGCAACATCTGTCAACATTTATTTACTGGAGTCATTTCCTGCCCAATGGTTTCCCCCACCTCTCACATGCTCTACAATTGGTATCTCACGTGCTATCTGTAGTACTTCCCTTTGACTCTCTGCAATCATGGGTGAAGTTACAACCTTCAGTCCTGCCAAATTGTTCCCCGCAAGTAAGTCTGCTCCTTCCACTGGGAATTCCTTAACTACTCCAACAACAACTGGGCCTGACTAGGAGGATTATATCACACTCCAATTGTACTTTATACAATGGAACTCGGTACAATCCCTACCTATACCATTAACTTGTACCTTATGTTTCATTGAGCTCACTGTAGGAAGAACCAAATTCTTCTCCAAAATGAGAGTTTGAGTAGTCCGTGCCCCTTAAAATTGTTATGGGTTTGGCTACATAGGTTGAGGAAAATGGGGGACCTTCCCCTTGGACAAAAATCCAACATATCTATCATCTACCTCATACTTCACATTTCCTCCCCCAGCAGTGTTTACTCCCATGGGCTTTCCTTGCAACTCCCAACATGCTGAATGAACATGTCCCACCTTGTTACAATGGTAACACAACGCTTCCATGTCTCACCTCCACACTCAGTACCTTCCTTCCTTGTTGTAGAACGAGATCTCAGGGAATTCCCAGCTATCCTATTCTCTACCTTAGCTACCTGCCTTCCTTTCACTCCCTCACTTCCTATCCTTTTCAAAATTGTGGGGGGTGATAGAACAAAGGTTTACATTTATGGGTTAGCTCATTATCGTCAGTCAAAATGCTGCTTGCCTAGCAGTTTTTTTCACCCTCTGATCTTCATCATGGGTTCTTATTATAGAAGATAGTGATTTATCAACTCCCAATTCTAGTACCCAACTATTAAAATTGTTCTGCTTCAACTTTTCAAATTCAGCATAAATCTGTCTCGGCTGTCTCCTTAAATTTTGAAACTTCTGCCTGTCTGCTTCAGGAACCAATTCATACGCATCCAGAATAGCCTTTTTAACCATTTCATAATCTTTAGACTCCTGCTCTGACAAGGAAACATAACCTTTCTATGCCCGCCCGCTAGTTTACTCTGCAAGGGCAATGTCCACTTCACTTGGGTTGCTATTTTTCAGAAGCGCTAAAAATGTTTCTCCTTCCTTCTTTTTGAATTTTGGGAGGATCTGTATGAATTTAAACATATCACAACTGAGTTCTGTTCTAGGATTAAGCACCCCCCCTACTTTCTTGCAGCTCCCCACTCATTAATCTGAAAAGCTCTCTCTTATTTTCCTCTCTCCTCATTTCCATCTCCATTTATTTTTGCTTCATTTCCATTTCTCTTTGCTTCATCTCCATTTATTTTTATTGTACTTTTTGCCTCAGCTCCATCTCCTTTGCTCTCTTTTTGCTCCAGCTCTCTTTCTATTTGCTGCTTCTTCATTTCTATTCTTTTTAATTCCCTTTCATGCTCTAACTGCAATCAACTCTCTCCAGCACAGCATCCCCACCAGAAAACGTCCCTGATGATGCTACACTACCTTGTGGACTCATCTGTGTTCCTAGCATCTCTTTCAAATTTAAATATTGAGCAAATGGTACAATTATCTCCACCTTCCTCGCTCTAGCTGGTACCTCTTAACTTACAAGTTCGACTAGCTTGTCTTTGCGAAGCTCTTTTAAATAAACCAGAGTTCAGTTGTCCACGTGAAGCAAATGCTTATCAGATTCCAGAGCCATTCTGTTATATCGCTACAAACTTAGTGCCTCATTTTAATTTCTACAGGAACCCAAATACGCCATCTACTGTTTCAAAAATCCTGGACGAGCCTCCAATTTATGTAACGACACCCCGGGCTAGTGCGCGGTCAATTCCAGACTCTGGCATCCCAACGCAAGTGAATTAACCAATCATTTGTATAAAAGTCCCAAAATCTTTGGCCCTTGGTTGCCCAATAATTACAGTCAACAGGTATGTAAGTTGAAACTGTTTAGTTATAACAGAGATAGAGATGTAATATGCAGTAATTTCATATGGATTACAAGCAAGCTAACCTACTACACCACCCCTTTTAATTGTCCCATCCTCTACCCACACACAGGACAGACAAATAGAGAGTGGTGGAAAGGGGTAAAAAATTTTTTTATTTTTTTAAATAAATTTAGATTACCCAATTATTTTTTCCAATTAAGGGGCAATTTAGCGTGGCCAATCCACCTACTCTGCACATTTTTTGGGTTGTGGGGGCGAAACCCACGCAGACACGGGGAGAATGTGCAAACTCCACACGGACAGTGACCCAGAGCCAGGATCAAACCTGGGACCTCAGCGCCGTGAGGCGGTTGTGCTAACCACTAGGCCACCATGCTGCCCCGAAAGGGGTAAAAATAATAAGGCTTAAGGGTAAAGAAATAAAGAGTCCTCGCTTCAGATGATGAGTTTTTTGCAGCAAGCTTTCCTCCCAACATGCTGGCTGATTGAAGCCTTGGGTTTACAATTGGAGATGGTCTCCTTGCAGTGTAATTTGTTCAGTATTCGTAAGCAGTTAGCTTTCTTCTGGAGAGACACTAACTTTTATAAACTAGGCCTTCAACTCAAAGATTCACCTTCAAGCATGTTTCTTTCTTGAGATCCGTTGTCTCAAACCAAACCCATGGGTTGACTTCAATCCTTTTCAGTCTCAAGAGAATGGCATCCAGTCTTACTGGTGAGAGAGAAGAGCTCTTACACTGGATTTTTATGAGAATACATCTGCTCAGTGAGACATAGGGCTGCTCCATCCAAGCTTCAGAACCAAAAGTGAAATTAGAAACCCCGCCTTGTCTCTGAAAAATATCTCAGTGAGATCAGAACCAATCACCGCTGGTTACCGGGCAATGCACTACATTTCAAGCCAGTTCATGTTTGCCAGACAAGTCAGTCAAAGCGAGTCATCACTGATCTCCCCTGCTGCTACAATCCTCTGCTTGAACTAAAGGCACAGACCACATACAAGTTGCTTTGTCTTAGAGTCACAGGTTCATTAATCACCCGTGAATCAAAATGGTAATTGCAAAAAATAAAGGGAATGGATAGAAACAAACAGCAGGAGTCTTACAGTATTTTGTGCTGTGGTTTCCTTAAGGGTCCTACATTTTAATAGTTCCAACCACAGTGCTCCTCAGTTTTCCTGAATTCGACAAAGGAGACTTTTCCTATTTTATTTATTCTTTCAAGGAGTAAATATTACTAGTAGATGCCACTTACAGTTTAAGGATGGATAACTACATTTAATAGGCAGTGCATGCATTTGTAAGAATACTTGTCTTTGCCCACCTTTCCATTTTATGTTTTTAAAAATTTGATCTCTGGATGAAGATGATGCCGGGCAATTTTTATTCCCCTTTCTGGTTGCTTCAAGGTGATTGTAGCTTTCTGGTGACCCATTGCTGTGTCTGTGCTGATGATGGTGCCATAATGGTGTTAAGTTGGCAATACCAGGGCTTTGGTTGCATAATCAAATGTACATTCCAATGAGGCACAGTTCCCTTTGTGAGTGACATACCACCTTATTTGTCTTTCTTCAGCATGAAACGTGTTGCATCATTAGAGGTTCTCATTACTGGTCAGTGGGATTGTTAAATCAGCTTTTACATGTCATCACATAATTTTAAGCAGAAAAGTGAATGTTACAATTACATTAATATATTGCTACATATATGAACATAGTGCTTTATTAACCGCTTGAAAAGGGATAAAAAATTTGTATTGTTGGTGCACCTTCATCAGTAGCAGATTTTTCAATTCAGTAAATGAAATTATATTCTGAATTGTACATTATAAAACCATGCATTTCCCCATTTTCAAAAAAAGTGAAATAGCAGACCCACTGTTACCAATATTTTGTAATGCAAACTGTATATCATGGTAATAACATTTTTGTTTACAACAATACTATAAAGACATAGTAAAAATGATTGGATTACATACCTGTGTTGCAAATATGAGACCAATGGTATAGAATGATAGACAAAGGATGATTACCAGATAATTGAATTTTGCTTGCATAAAATTAGGCCATGCATCTGTTAAACTTGTTATAATTGTTTCTGGTGAAAACAAAATATCAAAATAAATCAGTAATCAATTCCTTTTCTAGATACTGTCTACATTACTGTTCTTTCTGAGCCTATATAATCTAAAATATTGCAGACTGGAAGACAGAATGAGATGTCTCCTTGAGACTAGAGTTCGTTCCCTCCAGCACTGGAAAGCTAGTCCTCTTTACACTAGACATCCTCAACAAGGGGCCACAAGGTTTCATGGGATCTGTCAAAAATAACCAAAGGGTAGAATGCACAACTTGTACTTTCAAAATTATATTTTCTGATTTAGATTTTTGAAATGTTCTAAGACTTTTAAGTTTGTTCACCTACTTGTCAAACTTCCTAGTCATAATGTCCAAGACAATGAATTGAGAAGGCATTTCCTTCATGTGTGAGTTTGGTTCATGAATATGCATTTCACATGTCCTCCAGATGATTCACTGAAATGAATGGCAATGGAGCTGAATAACCAAAAGAGGCTGAAGATGTGATGCACAGGGCTAGTGTGTGCAACGGGTGAGGAGTTAGATCACAAGAAGATCAAGGCGAATGAATGAACTGTGAGTGTGTGTTTGAAGCAGACCGGCCAGCAGCTTCCAATTGCCTCTCAAATGTTTCATTCAACCACGTGGCTCAGGACCCTTAAGTCCTCTCATCTTTGTTTATATTTTTTTGCTTTCATTTTATTCCTTCGTAACCTAGTGTTAGTTGTGTCACCTCATTTCTGGAGGCTACCCCTTCTTCCTGTGTTTCGACATCAGGATTTCTACCCTGCTCCCATTGCAACTTTGGCATAAATGCAAAGGGCTCTTTAGGTTTGCTGAAACAAAATTTGGGCATGGGGCAAGCTAAGTGCAGTGAAATCCCACAATTGAGTGATTGGAATGCACTTAGTGCAACTTACATCTCTTTGATGTGGGCAATACTTACAAGCATTTGGGTTTCACCACTTGGGCCACTGAAGCGTGAAGGGATTTGAATGGATCAAAGCAACAGATGTTTTTTATGAGCTGTCAATCACTACTCAATAGCCATGAAAGGATTGCAGATAGTGAATCTGTGGGAACCAGAGGCAGGCACAGCTGCTCACCTTCAAAGAATCATCACGTGAAGCTGCAAGATAAGTATTCCAGCTATAATACTTCCCACAGCTCCTGCCTGGGCTGCTCTCTAGCTTCCAGACAGGGGGCTCTTTTCTGGGGAGGCGGTCTTTGTGAAGGGAGGGTGTCAGAGTGTGGGGGGAATCTGTGTGTTTGTGGAGGGGGTTCCTTTAGGTGGGGGTCCGTGAGGGGGGTTTCCCCCTTTATAGAATTCCCTGTGGGGAGCCCCCCTATTACCGGGCTCCCTTTTGAGTGTCTTGGGGGGGGGGGTTTCCCCTACTACAGAGGTCCCTGTGTGGGGGTCCCCCGATTACAGGGGTCCTGGGGCGGTGGGATGGGTCACCCCCGTGGGGCATCCAGGCAATTCCGGGTTTAGGGGCTGCTGGGATGGGAGTTGGGTGGGTCTGGGCTGATCTGCAGTGCAGAGGGGACGATGATCTTGGTTTGTCTCTGCAGCCATGGCCCTGGCATCATTGGCCACGGGGGCAATGGTTTCCCCCTTGGCCCACTGTGAAATCCACGATTGTACAGACACAAGTTAACCGCACCAATGTGATTTTTGGCCGTGGGGATCAGAGAATCATGGGAGGGCAGAGCATAGGTCACAGGGTCCGCTAAATAGATGCAAATGGGTCATTATGACTCATTTGCATTTATTTTCATGTTCCCGCTGGCGTGCAATGTGTTCATACTGTTGGTGAAGGGTCGGAGCATGGCATTCGGGTTGGTACCCATTGTGCGCTGATGTCTGATTCTCCATTGCATCAGAGAGTACATTCTGGGCATCCCGGGGATGGAGAATCCCACTCCCTGTCTTAGCTTTTTTTCATGCATTTACAAACTGTACGGCAGTCTGTACAATTGCCACACCAAGTCCTATTCATTCATTGCCCTCTGTCCTCACTGATTTACATTGGCTCCCAATCTCCCAGACAACGTGCTTAAAATTCTCATCCTCATTTTTCAATCACTGTATTCACATGCACCAAACTGCCCCCAAAACTTCACCCCATTCCATAATTGTTCCTACCCCATCTCTGTAAGTAGTGGAGCAACGATGCTTAAGAGGCCAGAGGTTGAAGGAACAGAAAGTGTTTGGCGAGTTATATAGCTGGATAACATTACAGAGATAGGGAGGTGGCGAGTCCCACAAGAATGAAAATGGTAAATCTGAGGAGTTGTATGTCAGAAGGCATAGGGTGATTGATGATCAGGATCCCTGTATACCTAGGAGTCCATGGGAATTCAAGGAGTCTGCCGGAAAGGAAGGAAGCAAAGAAGTAAGCAGACTTTACACAATCCTGTGAAATCTGTTGCTCATTAATTTTTAAACCTGCACGAGAGGACCATGACCATTCGATTCAGCTTCTTTGCTCACACTGACTCAAGAAGGCTTGAAGTTGCAACACATCACTACCACCCTCATCTAGTGTCCAGCTCTAGCAACAGGTTTCATATAAAAAAAACAAAATTAATTTTAAAAACCTCAATAATTTTGCAGAAAGAAAAGTTGCATTATGAGGGTTTTATCATGTGGTGGTAATCAAATTAACACAAGACTGACATCAGTTTCCAGTTCAGGGCAGGTTTTTTCACATGGCACTTCTGCCTCAAGGTGGTTGCAAATAGCTTCAGCCTCGTCTTTTGCACTGATGTTCCGAAACCTCCTTGTCCTGTTAGTTTAATTGTCCACCACCATTCATGATTAGACATGGCAGGACTGCAGGGATTTGACCTGATTTGTTGGTTGTGGTATTGCTGAGTGCTGTTCACAGCATGCTGCTTCCATTGATTAGCATGAAAACGCTCCCAGATTGGAGCTTCACCTCACTTTGAAGAATGCCTCGCCCTGCTCCGGGCATGCTCCCCTACACTGCTTCTTGAACCAGGATTCTTTCCCTATCTTGATGGTAATGGTAGCATGAGGGATATACCAATCATCAGGTCACGGATTGTCATTAAATACAATTCTGCTGCTGCTGATGGCCCACAGCACGTCAAGGATGCCCAGTTTTTATTAAAGCAGAATTCAATTAACTGATTCAATTCAAGTATGTGCACAAATAATAAAGTAGGACTATGAACTTTGTCTTTAAAATTTTCACTTTTTACAACTTAGTATGTAGAAATTGAAAATGAACTTTATGAACTAATGTTACTGAAGAATGATCTCACTTCTGTCCTTGGGCTGCTGTAGTGTTCTCGTGTTCCAGCGCAAGCTCGAGATGCAGCACCCCATTTCCCAATGAGGAATTTTACAGCCTTCTGGACACAACTCTAATATTGCAGACCTTGAACACTGTCCACCATTTTGATTCTTTTTTTTTTTGCCACGTTTGGCAATTTGAATCTTGTTTTTCATCTTTTTGCTGACAGAACTGTTCATCGTTCTGGCATTCTTCCTTGCCCTCTTCCCTTTTAACAGCACATAACCCATCAAACTTATACTCTTGTTCAGCTCTGAAGAATCATATTTGACTCCTAATGTTAACTGTTTATCTCTCCCCACAGATGCTGCAAGGCCAGCTGTGCATTTCAGCACATTTTGTTTTTATTGTTGGGAAATGTATCAGAGTGCGTGGGAATTTGCAGCATGCCTATTTCATACACTCTAATATAATTTCACATGCACCCATTATCAGAGCAATATTTATGAAAGAATCTCTGTACTTACTTCAGTTGTTTCCACATGTACAGTGATATGGAAAAACAGCAGTTTTGCGACCTGCTCAGTTAAATCCGCTTCCAAACAGAAAATGCTGGAGAAGCACAGTAGTTCTCAGAAAAGCCAAATGACCAGAAACATTCACACTACATTTGTTTCTCTACAGATACTGCCTGAGTGCTTAGTGTTTGTTGCACAAATTTTGTTTCTATTTCAGGTTTCCAGCATTAGCAATTTTTTCCCCTGTACAATCAGGTTTGTTTTCATTGAGTTGATAATACAAAGCATCAAGAAGTAATTTTATAAAACTTAAGGTAACCACTTATTTAATACATTTCTAAATGTGCTGGTTGCAAAATATGATTATGCCAGCAAACAAGATTGGGAATCATGATGTGTGATAAACCAGCGACTCCTTTGCAGGCAGCATACCAGCTGTAAATTATCCAACCATGACATCAATTGCGCCGGAAGCAGTGGGCGTGAACCAGTATGGAGAAAGGGACAACTGCATGTCCTAACCCACATGGAGAGGATGGTGCTCAACATCATTGGAGTGGCTATTAATGGTATAGCTGAAATTATGAAAGATGACACTTAATCCTCCTTCACACATCTCACTTCCACCCTCATCCACAATATCTTTTGATCCAAGAAGTTGCAGATGACGTAAGCATGAACCTTACTTTTCCCCCTTCCCCTCACCGCAACCCTACTGTAATATTCCACATGCGACATCTGGGGTGGAAATGTTTGTTCCCCATGCTCCTTAGCGGAGTACGAACTAGGGGTGGGGTATCTCAATTAACCATTGTATATACGGTTGGTCAGTAAGGCACCAATCGTAGAGAGGAACCCGGTGGGATCTATCGAGGAGTGCACATATTGTTTGTGTAAATAAAACTTTGTTTGTATTTTACTCGGTGTGGACTCTCCGTATTCTTATGAAACCTACCTTTCTTGTTTCAAATACCAAAGGACTATGGTCATGTAGTCACCCCTTGCTGCCATCGTGGTTTCAGGTACCTCTATTCAAAGGAGTTTTCAGGCTGTCAGAGTAGTCCAGCAATCTGTCCTGCAATAGACTACCAGGTTTGCTGAGGTGCTGCCCCAGGAAGTAAAAATAGCTGTGGAGCACAAATCTGCTGTCTCCTTTCAAGATGACTGTAGTTGTGAAACCCACCCTCACCAGCAGCTTTGCTGATCCTCGTCAGTCCAGACTGCTGCCACCCATGCCAAGGGAATACATTCCAAAGCCAGGCCTTTAAATTCCAGAGCTTGAAGTCATCCCCATGGCCATTTCCAGACCAGTCTTCTCATCTGAAAATCAGTAGCCTTTCACCAGCTATGCTACAGCCTTTGGAGTAGAGCTGCCTAGAAGCACAAGGACAGACAAAGACATCTGGAAGGTAGGTCAAGAAATGCAAAAGGGAAATTTGGTGACATTTGAATGCAATATATCTGCTTTTAATTTAGGAATCCATTTTGGAATGTTTATTTTTGTTGACTTTTATTTTTGCATTGTGCCTGCATTTAGTAACAACATGAAGGTGTGAGGTTCTTGATAAATGGGGAACTGTTGTTGCATTTACTAGTATCGTAATTGGATGAGTAGATAATCACCAGCCAGAAAGGAGCAGTCTCAGTTGCCTCCTCCTTCCCTTTCTGCTCCTGTTCACTGTATAGCTGGTGGAAAGTGTTGTGCTTTCATGATGGCAAACAGACCTTCATGAGCTTTATTTCTGTGTGTAAGGAGTCCTGCAGTGTTCCTCCAAAACTGTCCAGGCAGCAGAAGCATTGTTTCAGCATCCCGCTGGTCTGGTCTATCGTTCTGTGTGGTAGCGTGGCTTTCATTGTATACATGGGTCACACAGTGGAGTCATCAGACTTGTAACACTCAGACTCGCCTTTGGTTTGTCAGAATGGCTTAAATGCAAAGGGCACTGCAGACCACTCCAGAATTAAGGCATCATAATTACTACCAGGATACCAGGCACTGACCTGCATGATTTGCTGCATATGGTTATAAAGCAGCTGGGTGTTGAGGGAGTGGAATCCCATTTGGCTGTGGTACATCTTACAGTTGAAATAGTGTCTCCAAAGCCACATGGCTACAACTAATGGTGCTCTGGACCATAAGGAAGTCTTCAGTCCCTGCAAAGCCACATACTCATGATTCTTGACGCTCTCAGGCAAGAGAGTGTGGGATACAGCCAAACCTCTTTGAATAGAGTGTAACAGTGGATGAAAACTGGCATATTCCAAATATTTACGTTCTTATTCGCCAGCCTAGAAGGAGCCTGTCACAGCTCACAGCCCTGGTCACTTTCAAAACCACTGGGAATGTGATCCTCGTCTTATTTTGAGGTTGCAGTTACTGCTGCAGCAAATTTCAATACACACATCCTTGGTGAAATGCAGCCATCTGACACCCTGTGCCATGCTGCGTTTCAGGTGGGAGAATTGCTCCTGGAAACACCCTGGGCAGGTATGGCCTCATGTCGAGAACCCTTCTCACCCCTCTTTCCCCACCTCCTCTGGCAGCTTATCTCGCTCTGCATGGCATTTTACATGTTTATTCTTTAAGTCATTACTACATCCATGTCTGAGAACAATTGGGTCATGCAGAAGCTTTGAAATCTGGACCAAGTCCTTCAGCACGTGTCATACTACACTCTAAAATCTTCAACAAAAAATATCTAGAATTTGCAAATAGCTAACAGAAACAAATTAACAATGAACCTGATAGTTGCTGATCACTTATGCTGGTGGGGGTGTTTAAATTTGTATACAGCAGTACCATTAGGAGGTTATGTTAGCTGGAGCACCAAGCTCCAAAATAGCAGTACTGGATCAGTGTTACACTCTGATTGACGTTATGATCTCACTACCCTGCATACCTCTGGCAGGTGCACCATGCACATGTGCAAAGTCCCTCCCAAATATGATATGCAGTCTGACTTGTATCAGAATTTTGCATATTCAGTGCAGAAAACAAATTGGGTTGTTAAGACCATCGTGATTCATTGGCCTCATCACATTTGACTTGGTGTCGCGACGAGGCAGTTGAGTCTCGCGAGAGGACTGTTGAAGTCTCGCGATATTCATCCGGACCTCGTGAGATGTCACGACCTGGATCTCGTCCTTGCTGGGCATCTTTAATTGAGTCATTAGGTTTATTTAAATATATCTGCGTTGGATTCTCCCGGAGCCGATAAAATAATGGGCCAGGGATCTTCAAAACGGCGGCTAAGTGTTGAGGCCAGTGTAAACACCGGAGTGTTTCACGCTGGCATCAAGGGGCCTCTTGGCCCAGCGACTCCGTGGCCCATAGGGAGCCAGCATAGTGGCGGAGTTTTCCATGCAGCTCCGGCTGCCGATACACAGCCCTGCATTGCTGGTCGCGGGTCCGCGCATGTGCACAGCGGCTGCTTCCACGCCGGCCCTGCGCGACATGGCTGACCCACACAGCGGGCCGGCATGGAAGAAGGTAGACCCCGCCTGCCCCCCCCCCCCCCCAAAGATCACGCGTGCCCGCCGATCGGTTGCCCCCGATCGCGGGCCAGGCCGTCGTGGGGGCACCCCCCGGCGTCCGATCGCCCCGCTCCTCCCCCAGGACCCTGGGGTCCGCTCGCGCTGCCTGCTCCTGCCGGCACAGAGGTGGTTTAAAATACGTCGGCGGAAGAGGCATGACTGCGGCGGGACTTCGGCCCATCACGGGCCGGAGAATCGCCGCGGGGGGGCCCGCTGACCAGCGGGCGCGATTCCCGCCCCCGCCGATTCCCGGGTGATGGAGAATTCCGGCCACGGCAGGAGCGGGATTTATGAAGGTCCCGGGCGATTCCCTGACCCTGCGGGGGGTCGGAGAATTCCGCCCATGGTGTCCCCAGTAAGGCCAGGACCAGGTGCCATTTAGTACCGTTCCGCACAAATGTGGCAAGACACAACACAATGGTAACTAGGAGGGCTCCCAGGCTTTCTGAGACAATAGTGTGATGGGGACAGGGCAAGGTGGCCCACTGGCTCTCTCTGGCAAGCTGGCACTGGCAAGGTGCCTTGGTGGCATTGTCAGGCTGACAGGGGCACTTCCAAGTGCCACTGCCTGAGGGGGACGGCCATGCCCATGTAAAGGAAATATGAAGGGTGGGGCGGGTATTTAGTGGCCTAATAAAGTTTGGGGTTGAGGTGTAGGGATCCAGAAAAGGGCAGCCTGAAAGGGCCGAGTGGGGAGGGGGATAAATCTAATGGGAGGCCTCGTCATTCCTTTTGAGATCTAACGATGACGTGGAGATGTCAGCGTTAGACTGGGTGAGCACTCTAAGAAGTCTTACAACACCAGGTTAAAGTCTAACAGGTTTGTATGGAATCACTAGCTTTCGGAGATCTGCTCCTTCCTCAGGTGAATGAAGATGTGGGTTACAGAAACAGACATGGGGTGGATTTCTCCGACCCCCCCACAGGGTTGGGGATTCCCCCGGGGCCGGTGTAAATCCCGCCCCCGCCGTGGCTGGAATTCTCTGCCACCCGGGAATCGGCGGGAGCGGGAAACATGCCCCGCCGATCGGCGTGCCCCCCACGGCGATTCTCCGGCCCACGATGGGCCGAAGTCCCGCCGCTGACCGGCCAATCCTGCCGACGTGGTTTAAACCACCTCTGTGCTGGCGGGATTGGTCACGGGGTGCGCGGGCGATCGGACCCCAGGGGTGCCCCCAGGGTTCCAGGGTCCCGTGTTCAATTCCGGCCTCGGGTGACTGTCTGTATAGAGTTTGCACTTTCTCTCCGTGGCTGTGTGGGTTTCCCGCGGGTGCTCCGGTTTCCTCCCGCAACCCAAAGATGTGCTGGTTAGGTTTTGCTGTAATCATTTTGATCTATGGATGCTTAATGGGCATATGTCTTTAAATCGAGCAAGGGAAATGAGGAACTAGTACCACATAGTACCCTGTGGTAGCTTTGGATAGCAGACTCAGACTTTGTGGTACCCGAGATTGCAGGATTTGGTTTGATTGATTGGCAGGTGACTGGGTCCTGCCTGAGTGAGATGATTTCCAGAGACCCAGGAAAAACAGAGTGGACGCTGAGCACAAGACCTGCTCTCTCTCTCTCTCTCCCTTGTTTTTCTCCAGAAAGGCTGCTGTATTTCTGAAACTGCAGAGACCTGAATGAATCTACAGTGAAAACCATTTCAGACTGGAAAGCAAAAATCCCGACCCGAAAGCCTGGTTTGAAGGAAAGTGTGCTTAAAAACGACCATCTGAAACAAAGACTCTTTATCCTTCTACTCATTATTTTCATCACTCTTCATTTGTTTGTCTTGCATGAGTATATATATATAAATATATAAAAATAAAGAGAGAGAGAGAGAGAGAGAGAGGGTGGGGGTAAGTTAAAATGGGGGATTACGAATTAGATCATATTTAACCTGTTGTATTTGCTGCATATTTAATTCATACCTGTTATTAATAAACTTAATTGTATTTAAATTTACAAACCTGGTGTAGTTATTGGGAAGCTCAGGGCCAACGACATTGGGCGTTTTTCTGAGAATTAGTTATTAATTTCAATTGTGTTGCAGCTCCAGGCTGGAATTGACCCGGCACTAGCTCAGGGGTTGTAACAGGAGTTTCTCCCTAATCCAGCCCAGATGTAGAAATGTTTTCATTACTGCGGAGCTAAACCCGTCAGCGAGACCGGCTCCTCAGAGATCAGCCCGCCATTTTGAAAGGGTGTCCGATCTCCCAAGTGAGCTCGAGGGTCCCCCATACTCCCCCCACCCATGTAAAATGTCCACCCCCTGCACTCATGGGCATTACTCCACCCTTCCCAAGAGAGGACATGGGGTTGCTGAGGCCTCCCTCCCTTTTCAGGCCTCCCCACCTCCCTTCATGGCCCCCCTTTTCAAAGCCCGCCTTCAGGACCCTACCCTCAACACCCCACAACCTTTATTAGGCCACTGCATACCCACCCTTCACCCCACCACCTTTCATAACCCCCTCAATCCCCATTTAATGGGCATTGCCCTCCACAGGACAAGACCCTTGGCAGTGACACCAGGGCACACGGGCAGTGCGTCCCAGGCAGCCTGGCAGTTCCTGTGTCAGTCTAGCAGTGCCAAGGTGCTGCATGGAAGAGGGAGAGCCAGCGGGCCACCCTGCCCTGTCCCCTACCACCTTGGCTTCCCGGCCTTGGAGACTTCCCAGGTGCCATTACACCTGATCCCCATGTTTCTGTGGAACAGTGTTAAATGGCACTTGGTCCAGTATCGCTGGTGATGCAGTTAGTCCCTGGGCCTAGGAGAATCTGGGGCAGACATATTTAAATTAGCCTAATGGCCCATTTAAATATGTATACCCGGATCTTGCCCAGGGAGGACGAGAAGCAGATCGAGCGAGGTCCAGATTGTGATGTCTCGCGAGGTTCGGATGAAACTCACAAGATGTCGCAAATCTCACGAGAGACCACTCACGTCACCAAGTCAGGCATGATGTGGCCATTGAATCGCGCCCAAAAGTTTGGCACCATTTATCTTTAGTACAAATAATTAATTAGGTTGCAGTTTGGCACGCGTTGAGTGATTTATTTTAGGACAAATCGAAGCCACAAAGATGGTGAAGAAGAGAATTACCACAACAACGCCATGGCTGAAAAACTTTAGTTCTTAAGAGACACCAGAAAAAGTTCATTAGAAGAAGATTAAGAGTAAGAGAGATTGCAACAGATCTACAGAAGAGGTGCAGTCTGTGTCAGCGTTCACCCTGTGCACAAATAAATTGTTCTCATCACATCAACCCACCCTGTTTCTACTTTCCTTTAACTTATTTTCTTTCACCCATCTACCCAATCAACTGCAGAAAGTTGAAATAGTCTGCCTTAAATCGCAAATTTCCAATTCTCCAGTCCCAAAATCTCCTTGCTTTTAATTTTGTATTGCTGACCTCTCATACATTTATACCTTCCCATTATTACCACTCCTGTTATATTACCCTGTTATCTGCACTGCCCAGAGGAGAAAAATCCAATAAAATGTAAGCAAAATACTGCAGATGCTGATGATCTGAAATAAAAACAGTACTGAAAGTGCAGACCTGCTGAGGAAAACCAGCTTTCTGTTTTTATTTCATATTTTAAGAATGAAAGTCTATCAAGCCATTGTATTTTATTTCCCCGTACATGGTGAATCTGTGTTGCACCCTGTCTAAAGTCCTTTTCCATTAGAGTTGAATCATATACTTCACAGAGTCTAACAGAGGTCTTATTAAAGTTTTGTGTTGGCTCACACATATTTCATGACCGCTATAATCTATACCTGGAGAAAAGCCTGGAAATAATCTGTTTATACGTATATATGTATATATATATAGCGAGTTTTCAATGCGAGATTCTGCCATTAAGGTTCTGTGAACGCGGAAGACCAGGCCTGCTTACATTCAGAGCATAATTATTGCTGTTAATTATTTTACAAAAGGACATCTCACTTGCTGATATTGAATTTCATTTTCAGCCTCTTCTCCCATCTATCAATTTTTCTTTTCCTCTGGTTTTCTAAAAAGTGTAGGAGTACCTCATATTCTGGAATGATCTGAATATTTTGCCACTGCGGTATTCTTGCGTTGCTAATTTTAAGGATGGTTGGTGTAGTGTTAACAAAGGCCACAAACAGATTTAAATTTATTAACACTACTTATTTGGATTCAACACTTACTCCGATACAATACAATTGATAATGAACATATAATCTACACTCACCTACTACTAATATCTACATTATTACATTAACTATGATCTGTTCTCACTCATGCTATCTTTCCTTCAGTCTGTACTCTCGCCATCTCCTTCACTTCAGTCCCCTCAAGGCTTAGCATCAATGTCTTACATACTTTAAAATCTAGCTCCCTTTAGTGGTTGATTTGGACATTTCATTAACCTTTGCAGTTCTTACATTTATGTTACAACCGCAAGTACACCCATCTCAACCATTTTGAAAAACTGCTTCACACTCCTATCCAATTCAACCCCAATAATAGCTAATATTGTTGTTAATGTTTCCATTTCATAGCTGCCATCATCACTCCCTTCATTGAAAATAAACCTTGACCTACTCGAAAATTATAACTCCAAATACAATCTTCCTTCCCTCTCCAAAGTGGCTGTCGCCTCCCAAATCCATGCTCATCCAGATAGGATGCAGATAGTTTGATGCATGTAGCTTTTTGATGCAACAATCTTGGGCCCACTGCATTGCCTTTTAAAGGCAAAAACGTCCTACGACCACAAACCCTTTACTCATCTCTGTCTCTGTTCAGATGATTGTCCTGATAGTTGATGTTCATTTGGTAGTCAGAAGGCATAATTGAGTTGAATGGAAAACGGAAATTTGAAACGTGTGGCTTCAGCATAACTTATGGAAGGCTGTTTGTTTTCCTATTTTGACTGCTGAAGTACCTGTGGCGTGCGTCCTCTGGATTTTGGGACTGTTAAGCATCTTCCAAAAGACAGCCCAGTGCAAGAGCAGGGGCGAAATTCTCCGACCCCCCCGAAAATCCCGCCCCCGCCGTGGCAGAAATTTTCCGCCACCCGGGAATCGGCGGGAGTGGGAATCGCGCCCCGCCGATCGACATGCCCCCCGCGCCGATCGGCGTGGCCTCCGCGGCGATTCTCCGGCCCACAATGGGCCGAAGTCCTGCCGCTGGGAGCCTCTCCCGCCGCCGTGGTTTGAACCACCTCTGGTGGCGGTGGGATCGGCGGCGTGAGCGGACCCCCGGGGGGGCGCGGGGTGATCCGACCCCGGGGGGTTCCCTCACGGTGACAAGGCCCGCGATCGGGCCCACCGATCGGCGGGTGGGCCAGTGCTGTGGGGGCACTATTTTTCTTCCGCCGCCGCCACGGCCTCCACCATGGCGGAGGCAGAAGAGAATCCCCCAGCGTGCATGCGCCGGTGGTGACGTCAGCGGCAGCTGACGCACCGGCACATGCGCGAACCGGCAAAGGCCTTTTGGCCAGCCCCGGCGCCGGGCATCAAAGGCTACTAGACCCAATTGGGCGGCAGTCGGTGTGGTGCCAACCACTCCGGCATGGGCCGAGCCCCTCAATGTGAGGGCTTGGCCCCTAAAGGTGCGGAGAATTCCGCACCTTTGGGGAGTCCCGCCGCCGGAGTGGTTAGCGCCACTCTGCTACGCCGGGATCCCCCGCCCCGGGAGAATCCCGCCCCAAATGTCATCAGGGAAGGAGTCAGCAGGGGCTCTCTGGAGTTTGATGCAATAATAATAATAATCGCTTATTGTCACAAGAGGCTTCAATGAAGTTACTGTGAAACGCCCCTAGTCTCCACATTCCGGCGCCTGTTCGGGGAGGCCGGTACAGGAATTGAACCCGCGCTGCTGGCATGGTTCTGCATTGCAAGCCAGCTATTTATCCCACTGTGCTAAACCAGCCCCTTGTGTGGGGTTGAAGGAATGAAAAGTGGGAATACCATGAGAAAAGTTACTACCTCCATGTACCCTTTTATTAATCTTTTAATTTTAATTTTATTAATCTAATGGCCCACCTGCACTTCCGTGGTAGACGAGAGCTGAAAAACAGTTGGCTCCACTTCAGTGAAGTGCTGAAAGGCGAGTTTTCCTCCATCTGAGTATAACTGCCACTAGACAGGGAAAGCATGCATTTGGTTGACTGATTCTCCGTGCATGGGAAATCATGGCATTTATATTTAAGACAACCTACTTGTATCTCTCTATCCAAGGATATGCATTGTCTCAGGAAATGCTGGACAGAATGTTACAAATATTCAATTTCTGTTCCAGAATAGTCCTCTCTATGGATGAACCTCTGGGGATCAGTAGCTGCATGCAGCTGAGGATGCCCTGTGCCAGCTGACAGGGACTCACCACTAATATCCATCTCTAAATCTGTTCCTCATCACACAATGTGTACTTCACTGTGTAATAAACTTTTTCCCTTGGTATCCTCACTGAGATGGTTGTATCTGAGCTGGTGGATGGCGTGCATGAGTCGTGTGGCAGTTCTTGTGCACAATCACCTCAGAGGACCCTTTGGCCTCCACCTGCTCTAGTTCCTGTCTCATGCTTAACCAACCTGTAGGAAATAAAAGACACAAAATAGAACTGGCATGGGAATTAGGTTAAAAAGTCAGGATTGTGTAGCTGTTCACATTTCAGGAGGTTGTGACGGCAAATCAACATTAGTGATTGTTCGGCAACAAATGTTCTGTGATTGCAAATTCTGCCCCCAGGTTTCTGGTAGATCTCCATCTCTCAATGGACATGCACCCTGCCAATTTCCAAAGTGTTCAAGGAAGATCTAACTGGAAGGCCACCCCTGATGTCTTTCCCTGGACTTGTGCAATCTTTGTTCCTGCAAGGACAGAAAGCAGTGAATTAGGAGTTTAATGAATGGACTGTGTGGAGAGGAATGAATTACAATATTTGTAGAGGATGACTGAGGAATGAGTGTGAAATGGCACAAAGGTGAGGGTGATTGTCAGTGTTGGCTGTTCAGATGGGGTTGTGAGGGGATACCTTGAGAGAGAAAGGATTGAGTGCAGCTGCAAAATGTACTGATCCGTAGAGTGTTGTGCAGGAGAATGCTGGGGAAGTCAGAAAGTGAGATTTGATACTTGGAAGCAGGCTGTCACCGAACCTGTTGTGGCCATGAATCCTGGTTTGAGGTACCATTGTCCTGCCGATCACATCCTTGGCCACTTCCAACCATTCCAGTTTGGTTTCAGAGAATTGCCTCTTCTTCCTAATCGCAGGAAGCAACACTTCACTCCAGAGAATTGTCATAAAATTTACAGTGCAGAAGGAGGCCATTTGGCCCATCGAGTCTGCACCGGCTCTTGGAAAGAGCACCCTACCCAAGCCCACAACCCCACCCTATCCCCATAACCCAGTAACCCCACCCAACACCAAGGGCAATTTTGGACACTAAGGGCAATTTATCATGGCCAATCCACCTAACCTGCACATCTTTGGACTGTGGGAGGAAACCGGAGCACCCGGAGGAAACCCACGCACACACGGGGAGAACGTGCAGACTCCGCACAGACAGTGACTCAAGCCGGGAATTGAACCTGGACCCGTGAAGTAATTGTGCTAACCACAATGCTACCGTGCTGCCCTCACTCATTTTCCCACATTGCACTACCATTCCTGTGGCTTCTAAAACCTGAAGAACAAATGTAGAATGCAGCCATTCTGATACTCTAAACTTTTAACTCTAAATCCTTCAATTGACAGATGGGAGCCATCATCACACCTGCACTCTGATTGGTTCAGAAAGCAGGAAGCAGGATGCTAATGCAGTGGTCAAGTTGAACAGTCATGACAAAGTCTGTTTCAGTAAAAATCAGGTTCCTGACCTGCTGCAGACTTTCCACTATGAGTGGGTTGGTTTCATTAAAATTCTGCTCATAATAGTTAAAATCATTTTTTGAAATGAATTTGCATGCATATGAAGCTGCATATAC
Source organism: Scyliorhinus canicula (assembly GCF_902713615.1). Classification (NCBI taxonomy): domain Eukaryota; kingdom Metazoa; phylum Chordata; class Chondrichthyes; order Carcharhiniformes; family Scyliorhinidae; genus Scyliorhinus; species Scyliorhinus canicula. Next base: position 161,305,328 of record NC_052152.1, read on the forward strand.
TAACAGATGCTGCAAATCAATGCATGTTTTATCTGCAAATGCACCAGAACTTGTTGGATCTGGGGGTATCCCCCATACACAAAATGTTTGTGCCGTAACTTGCTGGATGTTTGAGATGATATCACCATGGTCTGAAACCCCCGTCAGTGGTGTAACTCCTTAACCAACGAGAATTAACAACTGGGAAATAAACAGGTGAAGGACTGAGAAGGAGTGTGAATAAGTGTGGGTGAATTAGAGTCAAATCAATCCCAGAAAGAAAGCGAGTGTTAAATTGGATTGGGAGAAGAAAAAGATAAAGAAACAAAAATGGAAATTTAAAACACTCGAACAATAACTGAAGGAATGAGAAGCCGCAATTGAAATTGTTCAGTTTTGGGTCAGAGAGCTTGATTGGTGCAGCATGATCAATGATCACATTGTTACAAATATACGCACTAGTTCTGACTTGCCGAGTCCCTGCTTCAGCAAGTTCTGGTGTGGACAAAACCCAAATCAGATTGACATTTCCTGATAAATATACAGCTCCATAAGCATGCAAATATGCATTAATAGACATGTAAAAATCTAACAAAGTCTTTAAATATAATATAATGCTGAGGCTGAGACGCTGCATGTGTGCAGCAAGTGGTGGAATGATGTAAATTGACAGAAAATTCAGAAGGTACTCAACTCATGGTATCTTCTAATCCCTTGAATTTAATGGTCTATTTGGACAATAACAACTTGTGACTTTCACATTTTTCTTTTTAGAATTTACAGTGCCAAAGGAGGCCATTTGGCCCTTTGAGTCTGCACTGGCCCTTGGCAAGAGCACTCTACCCAAGCCCACACCTCCAACTTATCCCTGTAACCCAATAACACCACCTCACCTTTTTGGACACCAAGAGACAATTTAGCATGGCCAATCCACCTAACCTGCACATCTTTAGACTGTGGGAGGAAACCGGAGCACCCGGCAGAAACCCACGCAGACATGTGGAGAACGTGCAGACTCCGCACAAACAGTGACCCAAGCCGGGAATCGAACCTGGGACCATGGAGCTGCAAAACAACAGTGCTAACCACTGTGCTACCGTGCTGCCCATTTGCCATTTCTTTTCCAGCAATTTCCTGCTTAAGGATGCAGAGGAATTAAGAACAGATCTGTGCAAATATTTACGCCAATGGAATTCAAATAAGACAAATTAAGAAATAGCAAATATGCAGCAAATATTGAAATAGTTTGCATTATAGGATTATTCAAAATACAGTTGAATCTTATGACAGGAATGCTAGAACAGTCTCTTCCTGTCTCAACTTTTTACACCATCTCCAGGATTTTCAAGGGCTCGCCAGAGCTCAACAGATGCCACTGGAGCCATGACACTTTCCAAGGCCCCTTTCTAGAAGCAAATCAATTTCAGGGCATTCTCCGCTGCTCAAAGAAAACTCTTCCTAGGGATCTCGCTGGCCACTCTGGGATCATTTATGTTACCGCACTGGATGCCGTGAGACAATGCTTAGGCCCAACTGTCTCCAGCTGCATCAGTGACCTTTCCCCCCCCCCCCCCCCCCCTCCCCCCTCTTCTGAAGTTCAGACGTGGAGATGTTCATTGATGATTTCACAATGTTCAGTACCATTTGCAACTCCTCAGGTACTGAAGCAGTTCATGTCCATGTTCATGTGCAGCATGACCGAGACAACATTCAGGTTTGGACCGATACATGGTTATGGTTGGTCATTTGTGGGACATGAATGTTACTTAACCACCCTAAAAAGATATAATCTTAACAATCTCGCCTGAACATTCAATAGCTTTACCATCGCTGAATCGTCCTTTATCAATATCTAGGAGGTCACTAACTAGACCAGCCGTATAAATGCTGTGGGAATTCTGTGGAAAGTAACTCACCTACTGACTCCCCAGCGTTCTCCACCATCTAGAATACTTTACATTCATCTGGGTGAGTGCGGTTCCAAGAACACTCAATAAGCCATGATAAAACAGCCCACTTGACCAGTACCACATGCACCACCTTAAATATTCACTCTCTTCACCACTGACACACAGTGGCAGCAGTGCATACCATAGATAAGATGTGCTACAGCGACTCACCAAAGCTTCCTTGACAGCAGCCTGGGCAGCAAACAAGTGGGAACAGCACCATCTACCTGCAGGTTCCCCTCGGAGCCACACACCATTCTGACTTGGAACGACAATCACTGTTGCTTCATTGGTGCTGGGTTAAAATTCTGAAACTTCTTCCCGAACAGCACAGTAGGTGTACCTATATCCAATGGGCTGCAGCGGTTCAAGAAAGCAGCTCGCCAGCATCTTCTCGAGGGAAATTAGGGATGAGCTACAAAAACGGCCCTGGTCAGTGCTGCTCACATCCCACAAAAGAATAGGCTTTACTTTCAATCTCACATCAGGGGTCCTCTATGGTGCAATAAAATCAGATTGTATTGCTAAATCCAGAATAAGTGCAACATTTCTAGCCATTCTCAAAGTGCCTTGCTTTTTATTTTCCGATGTGGAACTACAACACAGGGAAGGCAAAATATATCATATTGAATATTTGGTGTTATGAAAAGAACAGAGATTTAGGACATTTAAATTATCGTACGAGGCAAAGGTTTGCAAGATGTGAATTTCAGATTTAAAAGGCATCCAATAACTCTGTCTGGTTTTAAACAGCAATAACTAACTATTTTTGCTACAGCATCTTTCTAGATTCACAGCACAACATAAAATAGGGATTGAAGTAGGTCATTTGACCCCCTGAATCTGCTCTGCCATTCAATAAGTTCACAGTTGATTTGGCTGCAGCCTTACTACACTCGTCTGCCCCCTATAACGCTACACTCCTTTGTAGATCAAAATCTAACTCAGCCTCAATATGTTTAATGACCCAGCCTCCACTGCTGACTGTGAAAGAGAATTCCAAAGACAAGTACCAGAGAAAAAATTCCTCAACATTGGTCTTGAATGGGTCGCCTTATTTTTAAACAGTGCCTCTAGTTCTAGATTCACCCACGAGAGGAAGCGTCCTCTCAGCATCTCAACAGAAGCTTATATATTTCAATAAGATGACCTCTATTCTGCTCAACTCCAATGAGTATCACTCCTGGCGCTGTAATATTCTTGGCCTCGAGGGTACACATACTCTCTCTCTCTCTCTTTATCCCCCTTCCGCCACCCAAGGCCACACAAAGTACATATCCTGCACTCAGGGGTTCGCTCGCCAATGCAGGAACATCGCGGCGCTGACCCATTCCTGGACCCCCCCCCCCCCCCCCCCCCCCCCCCCCCCATGCACCAGTTACGGGATCCTTCAGCTTACTCCCCTGCACCCCACCTTATAGAGGGAAAGGCACCGTTGAGCCCAATCCCCAGCACAGGTGAAATGCCACTGAGCACCTTGGCACAGCCAGGGTGCCCAAGTGGTATAGGCAGTGTTAAGACGCAATCCCTCCTGAGGTCAACACCTGAGGGCTTCCAATTGCCTGGAGACACCCCCCCCAAAAAAAAAGTGCCGTTCTGCCTGGTCCCCGTTTGTGGAAACCAGTGCTAAATGGCGCTCAGCTGGGGTATCATCGGTGAGGCTGATAGATCCCGGAGGGCTGGTTAGTTCTGGCGTCGACATAACTGCACAGTTAAATTCCCAAATCCAGGTCGCAACATCTCGCGAGATCTTGTTAGATCCAGCGAGGGGGTGACAAGCATCAGTAATCCCGGAAGAGGCCGCTCATGGGATTTACCAGCCATGTCCCGTCCCAATTTCGGAGGAACGTGGCTGGTTAAATCACACCCATGACTGCTGAGTAGCTCTTCAATCTCAAAAGATTACAAGCGAGGCAAAAGTTTGTGGAAGAATATTTTTGTGAACTATAATGTGTTGATTACTGTGTTTGTGATCCGGGCCCAGGATGATTTGCAACAATCATGCACTGTCTTACAACATTTTGCCTGCAATTTGACATGGTAATCCATCTTAAAAAGGAGGCACACTTCGAACTACTCCCAAACAAAGATTTTACTCCATGTGTTATCATTATCGAAGGTCACGCTCTTCAGGCTTATCTCAGTGTAGCTTTTGACAATTCTTGTGCGTGGGCATTTGGGACAAGAAAAGAATCAGCTGGCAGATCACTTTCAAAGAATACGGAGTTGCTGTTCTGAATACCCTGTTTTTTGTCTAGTGTTGTACATTCAGGTACACACTGTATGCGACAGGGAAGAAGATAAATACATACGGGAATTAATTCTGAGCCATGATGTTAAAGGCGATGAAGTTTGGTCAAAAAGATGAGCAGAGTAAAATCAACCATTCAGAAATTAGGGAGGGGGAATTTCAAATGGTAGAATTGAGGCAGTTTAAGGTTCCACCATCATTATGTGAAAAAGTAGCACTGGATTCATAAAAGGCCCGTTTTGGAGACCAACAAGGTGCAGGAGTGCGCTCCCTGTTCTCTGAAATTGTATTGCCTAATTCTCCTCCATTTTCAAAAAATCCTTATTTCATCATGACTTTGCCACTCAAATCCAACCTTCTCCATTTTCCCCCTGCTCCCTTCTCATTATTAATTGCCGTTTTCTTTAATTAACGTCTTACTGAAAATTTAATGTTATGGTGGGTTACATTAATGCTAGAATTGACTAGTTTTCCAGTACTTCCTGAGTAACTGTTCTTCTGGCTTTCAAGATCGAACAATATATATCAAAGACCCCTCCCACCTGGCTTACTCACTCTTCCAACTTCTTCCATAGGGCAGGAGATGCAAAAGTCTGAGAACACGCACAAACAGATTCAAAAACAGCTTCTTCCCCACTGTTACCAGGCTCCTAAACGACCCTCTTAGGGACTGGTCTGCTAATACTACACCCCTGTATGCTTCACCTGATGCTGGTGACTATGTATTTACATTATGTACCTTGTGTTGCCCTATTTTGTACTTTCTTTTTATTTTATTTTCATACACTAACTGATGTGTTTGAGCTGCTCTCAAAAATTATTTTCTCTGTACCTCGGTACATGTGACAATAAACAAATCCAATCCAATTCAATCCAATATTAAGTGCAAAGATAAATCTATTCAATTCCCAATTTCATAATTACAGTGGCGTTAATAGGTGGAACATGCATTTTAGCAAAGAACATTTAAAGACAATACATGCAGTAATAAATTGTTAAATTAAGTAAAATTACTATGGAAAAATTGATTATACAGTGTCCTTTCATAAAGAAGAAATATTATTTTTCTTACCCATCATTGCAAACTGACTGTCAATTCCCAGAGTGATAAGCATTAAGAAAAACATTACGGCCCAAAATGATGATACTGGCAGGAGTCCGAGGGCATCTGGGTAGGCAATAAAAACTAAACCAACACCTAAACCATGGATAAAATTGATAAAAAAGTATTAACAATTCTTAAAACAGAGATATTGTAAACGTTTGTTATTTACTTAAAAAATAAATCAGCTCATTAGAAATCTATGAAATATTGTTTTGTAGTATTTATACTGTGCAAAATAATTTCAGGCACCATCAACAATAAATAAACATGAGAAAAATGTACTCTGGGTAGGATTCTCTGACCCCACCCGCGTGTCGTCCGCTGGCAGCGGGTTATTCCTGCCCCTTGTATTACAATACCAGACCAAACAGTGGCTTGGATACTGGACCGAAACCCCAATATTTTTTATTATTTTGTAAATTGAAAGAATACTTTGCTCCAGGTTTGTTTGCAGTAAGAAACAGGGATTTGGTATTTTAAAACAAAACTTTTATCTCTTTAACATCACACCTGAAAAGAGCTTACAATTACCCCTTAAACAATACTACTCAATACAGTAAATACAATACCATTAATGAGTATCTCTATTCCCAATCACTTAGCCCCCTACTATACTCCCTATACACATATGACTGGCAAAATTTGGCTCCAAACCCACCTCCAAGTTTGCTAACGATACAACCATAGTGGGTCGGATCTCGAACAATGATGAGTCAGAATACAGGAGGGAGATATACAACCTAGTGGAGTGGTGTAACGACAACTATCTCTCCCTCAATGTCAGCATAACTAAAGAACTGACTTCAGGAAACAAAGTATCGTACACACCTCTGTCAGCATCAATGGGACCGAGGTGGAGATGGTTGACAGCTTTAAATTCCTAGGTGCACACATCACCAAAAATCTGTCCTGGTCCACCCACGTCGACGCTATGACCAAGAAAGCAAAACAGCACCTATACTTCCTCAGGAAACTAAGGAAATTCGGCATGTCTACACTGACTCTTACCAACTTTTACAGATGCACCTTAGAAAACATCCTATCTGGCTGCATTACACCCTGCTATGGTAACTGCTCGGCCCAAGACTATAAGAAACTACCGAGAGTTGTGAACACCGCCCAGTCCATCACAAAAACCCACCTCCCATCCATCGATCTTGGGAAAGCGGGCAGCATAACTAAAGACCCATCCCACCTGGCTTATTCACTCTTCCAACATCTTCCACCTGGCAGGAGATACAAAAGTCTGAAAACACGAACAGATTCAAAAGCAGCTTCTTACCAGACTCCTAAAAGACCCTCTTAGGAACTGATCTGATTTAGGGCAGCACGGTAGCACAAGTGGATAGCACTGTGGCTTTACAGCGCCAGGGTCCCAGGTTTGATTCCCTGCTGGGTCACTGTCTGTGCGTTGTCTGCGTGGGTTTCCTCCGGGTGCTTCAGTTTCCTCCCAGAGTCCAAAAATGTGCAGGTTAGGTGGATTGGCCATAAATTGCCCTTAGTGACCAAAAAGGTTAGGAGGTGTTATTAGGTGGGTCGGTGCAGACTCAATGGGCCGAATGGCCTTCTTCTGCACTGTATGTTGTATGTTCTTCACACATCTTCTTTTACTGAGCAGTACTACACTCCTGCATGTTTCACCAGATGCCTGTTTACATGGACTTACATTGAGTATTTGATTTCCCTGTATATTTTTTCATGGATGGAATGATCTGTCTGAACTGTATGCAGAACAATACTTTTCACTGTACCTCAGTATACGTGACAACAAACAAATTGAAACCCAAATACAAATCCAAACAAGAAACAAAATACAGCTCTCAATCTATCCTACATCCCAATGACACAGAGCAATTCTTGCTTTCCAGAACAGATTTGGCTCCTGTTAGAACTCCTGCAGACTCTGGCTGGATGTCTTCAATAAGCTGTTTCAACTGATTGTTTCAGTTGTTTCCTTTGTCTTCAGCCACGTCTGCACTGCTGTAAATACTATTAATCTTTTTAAACTATCCTACTGTGAGAGAAAACTAATTACTTCTGGTCTAAAGGGTAGTCAGATCAGAATTCAACTCAAAAACGTTCTCAAAATGTCTGAATGTATTAGCTCCACCCGGTAAATGACATTGTCTCCCTCAGATAAAAACAAATTAAGTTCCCCAGGCTGAAAACATATCAACTGCCCAGGGACTTCCCCTAGTCAAACAACAGTGCACTCGCCCAGGATATGTACTCGGGTCAATTTCACCTATGTCTCCTAATACTTTCTGGTGTTGCAAAACAAGATTCTTTTAAAAGCATGACTACTGCAGTCAAACACACTCTAAACCAGGCTCTTAACTCTAAAATTGCCAAATGTTTATAATCCAATATATCTAAACGCTTGCATTTGTCAAATTTGTCAATGGGATTTCCCAGTGAAACCACCCAACGCCGCCGCAAAACCCACTTGCTGGGGGTGAGCTTCCAGTGGGAAAAAAGTGAATTCCGACAACTGGAGAATTCCAGCTGCTGTATTAGAAAAGTATAGTGTTCTTGCTTTCCTGACAGTTAATCAAGATTATTTAATGAGACAGGCCATACATAGCAGGAAAACCCTACGTTTGATCATCGATCAGTGCCATGGTAGCTCGTAAATGTAACTCAGTTACATCTGTTAGCAATTTGACTGAGTGGATGATGGACGATTAACAGGATCACAGTTGGTTGCAATATGCAATTTGAATAGCTAAGCCAACAGTCACAGACTAGTCTAGCGAAAGATGAGTTCAGCAAGACTTCATGGGTTCTCATAACAAATAAATATACCCTGTTGAGAAGTCAATAGTTTCAGAAAAGGGGCAAAAAGAAAATTGGTGGAAATTGAAAAAGGTCAATAGTAGTTCATTTCTGCTATATTCTTACCAATTTTTCCGTGATTAAATACTGGTGCCATGTTAGTGATGAGACATTTTTGCATTGCGCATTATTGGCGATGCATCTCTCTTCAATTTGCAGCACCAACTGAATATCTGCCTGCAATTGTAATCTCATACATCATGTGCCTTCTAATGCATTCATGACCCACTGGCCAGATTATTGGACATGGTGGAGTCGGGCTGGGACACCCTGTTCCCCCGAGGGGGTTGGAGGTCAACCGCAAGTCAGTCAGTGCCACCTGCAAGGCAATGGCAGTCAGTTCAGGAAGTGTTGTGGGGAGGACCGCAGTCCAGTGTTGTGAGAAACTCAATAGCCTCCAACAGGCAGCAATGGTGAGTTGGCATCGGCCCTCCGGCACTTGTCCCGCATACCATCCCAAAGCTCACCTCCCCCCCAACGAATGGTGGTGGCTAGCACTACCCCCCCCCCCTCCCCCCCAGCATAATACCAAATCTGTATCCCAGCATACCCTGGCACCTACAAGCACAACCGACCCATGCACAGCAGCTGTGCACAGTACTGTCTCCTGCCATTCATCCACCCAATGCATAAAGCATGTGGCTCTCTTTGTCCTCGCAGGAGAGGTTGGCCCATAACAGAAAGGAAAGGGCCCAGAGATGCGGCAGGGCACCGGATATTAAAGTCCTCACCCCCTGCAAGGAATAAGTCCTGGTCATGGGGGTGACTGAGGATAGAGCATTCACCAACAGTGAGGTCCACATGCATCTGGGACACGTCCCCCAGCGACTGGGACATGATGTTAAGCCGTTCAGCCATGGCCGTCACTGACTGAACGCTTTGGACACCAAAGTGGAGGTTGGCCTGTGCTGCAGAGGTGCGGATCCACTGCCCTCCCACCAAGATGACCTGCCACAAGTGAGTTGTTCATGTCAGATTTAGTCTGAATGAGCGTGTGCTTGTGTTTGTGGCTAGCTTCCCACAGGTGCAGGATGTTATCAACTGCAGACATGTTGCAATCTGCGCTTCTCCAGATCAACCTGGTGGGATCTTAAACCAGAAGACAAATAGAAAATGATGGAAATATTCAGATCAGGTAGCATTTGTGGAGAGAGAAATAAAATCAACATTTCAGGGTGAAGCGGGTGAAGATTTTGCATGAGAATCTCTCCGAGAAATGCTGTTTGATCTATTGAGTAGTCCAGAATCTGCTGTATGTTGCTTTTGAATTTGCAAAGTACAAAAGATTCCATTCCATCAGAGTGTAGTTGATGTGCAACTCTGAGAAAATGTTAATTTAGGTGTGCAGAAAATTCCTTGTGAGTTGTCATAATGCTTGCATCTTGAAGCAGTCCATGTTCTCTGACTTGTCTGTACCAGCAAGTAAACTTAAAGGCGGGGGCTACAAAGAGACAAAACATACCTACTTAAAACCTGGCTTAAGACAGCAGTGAAAAACAAGAATAGTGCAGCAGCAGAGAGAAGCAAGATGCTGAACACACATCACCTGCAGAGGAAGAAGAGGAAAAAGGTGGAAAATGGTGCACACAAATACAACACCAGCTGATCATATTGAAGCCACATATTTGTTATGCATAGTTCTATTGTTGCCACCATGGGACCAATGAGGCAATCACACACAATGTCCTCTCTCCTGCCCTGCACCTCCACCTCCAATTCCCTGACACAAAGCAACCAGCCACTGACTATACATACCCCCACTGGTCCCTGTAAATTCATTAACAAACAACTGAAAAGGTGAGTTGCTATATAGTAACCAAGAAGACTGCATTCAAAAGTGGTGCAAAGTAATGCATTCTATGAGTTTCTACTGGAAATGATACAGCATTACACTTTCTCATATACATACATGCATTTCTTTATGCAAGTACAAAGCTTTACTCTTTCATTTCCTACCAGCTCTGCATGGTGCAAGTCCTGTGATTTGAACAGAGGCACTGTTCAAAGCTTTGCTCTGACTGTTGAAATGCTTTTGGTCAAAGACTTGTGTTGGAGCCCACAAGGGCCCTACCAAAGAAAGCTCCACCTACACGTATGCAGAAGTCTTGGCCAATAGGCGAGTAGGCAGTGTGATGCGTGCAAATTGAGGTTTGGGGTTGTTGAAACAGGTCAGAAGTGGGAGAGCTTTAAGTGGAGGTCCCACTTCTAGACCTCCTATTGCCATTATTACTCTCATGAGACTTTACTCCCACCACTGTAGTGGAAAACAGCATGTAAGGCCTAGGCTAAATAGTCTGTCATCCAATTTATGATGCCAGACATGTTGATATCCAGAATCTGGACAGCCATGATTAAGACATGCATTGAACCACTTGATAGTTGATTGATCTTCTATGAGGTTGTCACTCTATCCATGGAACCAATACATCCTTGCCTTGTCCTGCAATGTCAATCCATTCCTGCTCAATGTGGACTCCACCATTCTCTCTGCAATTGTAAGCTATGTGCATGGAAGGCCTGCCACTACATTACAGATTTTATAATGCACCTCAATGATTACCTTTTATATTGATGCGTCCTTACTATGTCCAGCTGGGAAAAACTTGGAGAATGCTTTGCCCTCTGACACAGGCACTCCCCAACTGCCACGACCACCACTGTCTGCATTGGTTCCTTTTGATGGTGAGTCACCAAGTGAAAATCCAATTATCAATTTAATGGGTGTGAGTGTATCTGAGCTGGGGCATGGGTCATCTCCTCAGAGGTCTCACATGGGCTGCATTTTACATACCTCATGGACATGTTTTCGGCAGGTTGGGTAATGTGAAGTCGGGCGGGTGTCCTCTCCAACACTTTCCAACCCACCCGGGCTTAGTTCCATAATACGGGCAGTGAGGAAGTTCCAAAATCAGCAGTGTGCCCACCATACTTAAATAGATAATCAAGAGTCAATTATGTTTTTGTCATGCCAATTGATTCTAATAGCACACTGTCCACACCATAAAACAGGTTGCATGGGCAATTGTCAGGAGTGGCCAGCCCGATTTAAAAAGTAATTCTTCAAACAGTGGGAAGGAAGTGGATGTTCCTGTTATGTTTTTAGGAGTTTTCTTCACAGCACAAATGATGGTCAGGTTGCCACACTGCAAGCTACTTAACCAGTCATCAGAGTTTATTGCAGAGGTGTTTCTTGCTCACAGTCCCAAGATGGAAGAAATGAAATGAAAATGAAAATCGCTTATTGTCACAAGTAGGCTTCAATGAAGTTACTGTGAAAAGCCCCTGGTCGCCATATTCCGGCGCTTGTTTGGGGAGGCTGGTACGGGAATTGAACCGTGCTGCTGGCCTGCCTTGGTCTGCTTTCAAAGCCAGTGATTTAGCCCGGTGTGCAAAACCTCCAAAGTGCCTCTGATGATGTTACAAAGTAATCAAGGAATACACTGCACTGATTCCTTGGTTACAAACCATAACAGTTCCACCTTTGGGGGCTCCCCTTTGCGGATCTAGAGCACCTCCCCCACCAAGATAGAACCACTTTTCTCCTATCTGCCCGTAGCCTTAAACCACCCCCCTTCCAAACCTTTGTTCCTAACCTGAACAAACCCTCCCTGCCCAAAACCCTGAACTCACCTATTCCTAGGGGTCCACAGCCCTAATGTGCCTTTACTGCCCAGTGAGGAACAGAAGTCTCATTCTGCCTCCATTCAGCCCTGTGTTTTATGGATGCAGGACAGGCCAGTGTGGATTAGGTTGGCTCCAAGCCAACTTGGCTTCTGAAGTGGTGGGAGTGGGGGGCATCCACCCCAACTGCATTATTCTACCCCATATGTCACTCTTTGATGAAATCAAGTCAATAATACAGTGCGCTAAGGCATGTGAATTGCTGATATTTAATTGGCTGACCAGGTAAGCTTGAGGTACATCAGTTTCAATTGCTGGGGTTATGAAATCCCTCTCATTTCCAACACTGCATCCTAGAGAGAAGGTTAAGAGGTGACTTAATTGAGGCATACAAGAAGATCAGAGGATTAGATAGGGTGGATAGTGAGAGCCTTTTTCCTTGGATGGTGATGGCTTTAAATTGAAGGGAGATATAGGACAGATGTCAGAGGTAGGTTCTTTACTCAGAGAGTAGTAAGGGCGTGGAATGCCCTGCCTGCAACAGTAGTGGACTCGCCAATATTAAGGGCATTTAAATGGTCATTGGATAAACATATGGATGATAAGGGAATAGTGTAGATGGGCTTTAGATTGGTTTCACAGGTCGGCGCAACATCGAGGGCCGAAGGGCCTGTAGTGCGCTGTAATGTTCTATTCTATTCTATTCTATGTAATTGTTAACTGGGAAATGTGTCGAGGGCCAACTCTGCCTCTTTCCATCTTCCTAGTGTTCTACACTTGCTGCAATGGGAAAAAAAAATCAGGTTTAACCGCAGTGTTGCACCCAGAATAGATCAGAACACATCTGTTAAATCAAGAACAAGGCCAAAATCGAGATTTGTGCTGGGCGTCAGTGAACCAGTTTGCTGTCTAATCGGCCCACTCCCGATGACCAGTTTCAGATCATGTCCAAATTGATCCTAATTGGCATCAATTTCCATCTCATTAGTGAGATTGAAGTAGAATGTAATGGCCTCCAGGGAATGAACCATGCTCCTTTTAAAAAACCAGAATCTGGCACAATAGCTGCTGAGGGGAACTGTGGAGTTGAGTAGCCATTTCCATGCAGCTCAAGGGCACTGGAGCTGCTGGCCCAGTGCTCAATGGGGGACTCCCCATGGGGGCGCGTTGAATGGCTTTTCATGTGTGAGGCCTTCAAGCGATCTTTAAATATTGTGGATACCCATAACAGGGGCAACTACAGTTGTTGCCTGTCTGTCCTACCAAACACTTCCAGGACAGAGCCCGGTTCTTGGTTATATGGTGAACATCACTTTAACTCCTGTTGACTGTGAGCTACCTCTGGCTTCACAGCTGAAGGCTATTGCTAATAAGGAATTGGCCTTGTTGGTTGTGAGAACACTCCACAGCTGTTGGCTGTGTTTGCTGCTAGCTTCTGCTGGTGGCTGCAAGGGCCTGGAGGCTGCTGTTGCTGTTTCCTTCCTTTTCTGTAGCCGGAAAGAAGGACAATTTTTTCGAAAGTACCTGGGTCCTGGAACACCAGGCTCAGAGAGACGAATGAATCCGGAAAGCACTCCGGTTTGAAACAAGGTGATGCTGCGGGACATGGTGCGTGACATTGATCCAAATGGGCCACCTGATGATGCCATTGAAGAAATGCTTTTGCAGATTGCTGATGCTTTTGTTGCTGGTATGGTGAGTGCTCCATGTAACTGACATGTCACCGCGAGTTAAATACACTGGAAGTCAAGGATGTTCAACTGCACCTTGAGTTCCAGTGGAATATGTGGATCCAGAATTTGATTCTGGTGAGATTGGGCTGTGTGGGAAGGCCTGCACAGCTGCGGCTCCTGGATGGAGAATGGCACTGACACATGGAACAAGTAACACATTGGTGGGCAGATCATTTCTATGACAAAGTTCTGGCATGATAAAACATTCTCAGCCTTATCATAGAATCATAAAACCTCAACAGTGCAGAAGAAGGCCATTCGGCCTATAGAGTCTGCACCGACCCTTGGAAAGAGCACACTACTTAGGCCCATACCCCATCCCTATTCTGATAACCCAGTAAACCCACCTTATCTTTTGGACACTAAGGGGCAATTTAGCATGGCCAATCCACCTATTCTACACGTCTTTGGACTGTGGGAGGAAACCGGAGCACCAGAGGAAGCCCACGCAGACATGGGAGAAAGTGTAAACTACACACAGACAGTGACCCAAGGCCTGAATTGAATCTGGGTTCCTGCGCTGTGAACCACTGTGCCACTATGCTGCTCCCTCTGATTCTGCTGAGGAACCTGCGAGGGGTAATGCCTTACGTTTGTTTGTTTTTGTGAAAATGAGCCGATACAACTTTGTATTGATACCAATATGGAATGGTGACGTTTCCTTGTTGTTTAATGTGATATGTGGAATGCTATGCAGTTGATTTTCAAATCTTTGTTACTATTGACCGTTTAATAAACAAAATATTCTCCTGGGTACACAGGACATGTCTCAGACGATGATTATTGTATCACATTTCAATGACCTCTGTTTGCCTGACCTCTAGAAGCATCTGTACCATGGAGGCAGCAGCCAACAATCAAACTTCAAGCTGGGCTTCAGCACTGGGGATATCCTCATGACCAAATGTGTGGATCGGGGAGAGCACCTGATCATGGTTTCCCTCATTTTCCTGGCAAGGGTCTGGGGTCTCGGGGCTCCTGCTGTGGCCGGGGGATAAAAGCCCTAACTGATTGCCAGTCTATCTCCTTCTCCAATTCCTTACAGATACCAAAATGGATGGTGGTGTCGGTCCCACAGAGAATGCCCTCGCAGTGCTGATGGCAGCCCAGGTGGCCTGACGCCACATAAGGTAGCAGAATTACCATAGGCTGGAGGCAGCACCCCATGTGCAGGAGGCCAATGCACATTAGCAACGTGGCCGCTAATCAGGCCAAAGGGGTACCCAGAGGGGGACGCCAGCGACGTCCCAAGGTGTAAAGGCATCGCTCGTCTTTCAAGCAGATGACAGACAGCATGTGCCGCGGAAGACTCCGTGTCAACACATGGCACCCCTTAGAGGACACACCCGCTCCCGGTGGCCGTGGCAGCTCTGAACGTCTATGCCACAAGTTCACTCCAGGGGTTAAGTGAGGACTTGTGTGGCATTTCACAAGCTACAGCCTACAAGTGCATCCGTGAGGTTACGGATGCCTGTGCACCCAGGCAGCTGACTATATCAATTTTGAGCTGGACTAAGGCCACCAAATTGACCGGGATGCTGGATTATCCGCTATTGTCAGGATGCCCCAGGTCCAGAAGGTAATTGGTGGCATGCATGTTGCCTTGCGCGCATTAGGGCATCAGCGAGTACTCTTCATTAACAAGAAGGCGTTCTACGCACCTGAATGTTCACTTGTGTGCGACCATCACCACCGGATCATGCATTTGTGTGCACGCTTACCAGGGAGCATGAATGACAGCTACATTCTGTGACATTCAGAGGCCCCGGTGTCTTCGCGAACCACCCCAGGATGACTGGTTGCCTCTTGGGGGGTATGGGGTTCCCGCTGAGGTCCTGACTGATTACACCAGTGCGGAGAACGAGCTGGAGACCAGATATAACGAGGTCCATGTTGGCACCCGTGCTGACATTGAGCGGTGCATCGGACTGCTCAAAATGCGGTTCCAATGCCTGAAGTGCTCTGGTAGTACCCTGTAGAGTCGGGTCAAAGGGTCTCCCGCTTTGTGGTGGTTTGCTGTGCCCTCCACAACCTGGCAAATCAATTGGGCAACATGCTGGAAGAGGAAGGACCTGCGGCTTCATCTCAGGAGGAGACAGCAGACCAGGAGGGGATTGTGGATAAACCGGGAAGGAGCCGGAGTACAGGCAGCGGCAAGGGTCCAACATGCCCAGAGGTTCAGGGAGGCCGTGTAGATTAACGTGACAGAGGAGTCACATGTATCAGGTGCAACATGTTTTGGTAGGAATATTGGACATTCCATTTCCCCTAGCTACAGATTGTGACACCACGCCCCCCAGTGGCCAGTGAATGGTCCTGAATCTTCTTGATCTTATGTGGTCTACTGCTGCGTCTAGGTGTGTCCGCAGGATGCACATCAGAGGTGAGATCAGGTACACTATTTCTGCAGTTATGCATTCAACTGAAACGTATTATTATAATTTAGTAGCTATGTTAAAATACCACAAACAGGTGTGCTGAAAGCCAACAGTACATCTCTCCCCCTTGCCTTCCAACTCCCAGAATTTTTTTCCAGTTTACTTTACTCCCATGCAAATGGAGACAGTGTCCTTTAATTGTACTTCTCTGGTCAAGGTGAAAAACCTTGCCATGGTCTACATTGTCTAAGCTCTTTGGAGTACAAAAATCAATCATATCACCTCCCTACCTTCTCTTTTTCAGTGAGAACATGCTCAAGTTACATAATTGCTCCTTAATCATGCCTTCATTCTGGTTGCTGTATTCTGTATCCTTAAAAAAGCTACAATATCCTTTCTGTGCTGTGATAAGAGGAACTCCACACAGTCATCTGAGTGGCAGGGTATCTCACTAATGCTCAATAAGGACTGATATATCCCAACAATGGATTTGCTTTCCTCAATGTGATTCTGCATTGTTATAAAGACTTCAAAATATTGTCAGGCAGAATCCGAAGGTCGCTTTCATGTGCAGCCACATGATTTTCTTTCCCGTTAATTAATGTTTCTTTCTTGGATCTTATGGTCGCCATGTGGAGCACTTTCTATTTCACCTGACAATTTTGTTGGAACCTACAATCTCCAGTAGTTTTCTGTCATTTGCAAATGTAGCTGTTATGTAGATCCTAACTTCAAATCATTTATAAAGTTAATAAGAGGCCCAAACTCCATATGTAAAAATTCGCGCAGGCTGATATCTCTCAGGTAATTATGCACCTATTATAAAATATTTCCCAGGATTCAAACTTTTGAATACCAACTTTCCCAGAGGAGCTGCATCAAAGGTTTGAAAGCAAAAGTTGTGTTAAAATTTTCGTGTAAGCACACCACATCCTATCAAACATGCGTGCCATGTCAAAGAAAACCAGGAAGTTTGATTAGAGAAACCTCAACTTCAAGGATACACATTGGCTACAATTCCCAAATGACTCTGAATTCCCAGTCCACAAACTGAAAATTCATAATTCCTCCTTTTACGCAGGCAGTTTGCCAGTGAACTTGTCTGGTGCTGGAACAGCAAACGACACTGCAGACTGTGTTAAGGCTGTAAACACAGCAAAAGCCAATAATTTACATTGCACCATTTTAATCGGGCACAGCGCTAAGGGGTCCCGCAGAGAACACATCAAAAACTTTAGAGCTATTGGAGCGGAGACCTTCTTTCATTGGTCTCTGTCCATATTCCTGCTGTGCTTGGTCTTCACGTCAAGCACTGTTGGGAGTGCTACTCTGGGGAAAAGTGTCTCCAATAACACTAGGTTCAAAAGAAAATGAGGCATGACGAAAAACCTTTACAGAATCTGGTGGTTCAGTACAAAACAATATTAAATATTACCAAAAATATTTTCACTCTCTTCTGCCACAGTCAAATAAGAGAACCCTTGCAGAAGCTCACCCCCTTCCCACTATGTTGAGTATAAAAGCTACCTGACTCCACAATTTCTCGCACGGACTTATCCTGTACGTGAGCCATGTGCCCAAGGATGGCGAAGATGGCAAATCCAGCGAATACACTTGTACCACAATTAACAACAGAGATAACAATGGCATCTCTGTAACAGTCATTATGGAATCTGTTGTAGGATGACAGTGCCGTTATGGCCCCCAGGGCCACTGCGATAGAATAGAATATTTGTGTTGCAGCATCTTTCCAAACCTAATGAATACAAGATACAATAAATTAGAATTGGAACAAGTTAGCCAAACTCTTTTCTGTACATGATGACAAATTATTTTAACAATGTATAATTAGATTTTTACAATTCATTCATCCCGAATGAAATTACTTCTGACCACTGTTCTCGCCTAAACTAAGATAGTTCCTCCGCGGCCTTTCATTGTTGCAAATTCTTCAGACAGAAAGTCTAAATATTATTGCTTTCTGTATACTTTCAAATGTAGCTCAATTGCTTAACCGCAGCAGCTGCACAGTATTCTAATAAAAAGAAAATAATGAGAAATAGAATGAAAGTCAGACACACACGTACCTGCTTCCAGTTCTCGGATCTTCTCTCTCAGCTGTGTCTCCCTCCAATGCTACTTGGTCATTTTTTTCACTAGTTTCTGCTCCCAAAGCTCTCCCCAGCTGTTTCCAAGCCTCGGCACACAGGCTATGCCAAACCCCAGACTCCATAAATTCTCACCCACAGTCTCTCCGAAACATACAGAGATCCCAGGTTAGCTGCTTCAGTCTGAAATCTCAGGTCACACTCTCTCGCCCATCTCCTTTCTCCCATCTTACCTCTGGCCCATCACTTCCTCCAGTTGTACTACCTTTATGTGTTGCATCAGTTACCAAACAAATCTATTTCAATAGACCCAGAACTCACCTTCAATGTTATGTACCATTTAATTTAAATTTTTGAGCATCCAATTATTTTTTTTCCAATTCAGGGCAATCTCGCATGGCCAATCCACCTAACCTGCACATCTTTGGATTGTGGGGGTGAGACCCACGCAGACACGGGGAGAATGTGCAAACTCCACACAGATAGTGACCCGGGCCCAGGATCAAACCCGGGTCCTCAGCGACGTAGGCAGCAGTGCTAACCACTGCACCCCCTTACCGCCCCTACATTATGTATCGTTTGGTATTTTCCTTCATGCCCAGGTTTCAACTAAATACAAATTAAATAGGATTCTTTAAAAGTAAAATATGTCAGGGCCCTACACAGTGATTGATATCAACAAAGACAGCAGGAGCAGCAGGAAAGGGACGCTCAGGAAAAGTAATAAAGAGAGATGCAAATGTAGGGGTATACATATGCATATTTGAATTCCTGGTTTTAGATACTTTAGACCACCGAGGCATAGTGGAGCACATGTGATGAATAGAATGCGAGAGAGACAAAATTAAAAAGAGTGGTAAGGCAGAGAGGCAATTACAGGCTAGGATCTATCATTGTTCCATCAAAATCACCGCAGATCAGAAATCATTCCATCAAAATAAGAATCAGATCTTAATACCACTAGATACATATTTATAAAAATGCCTTATTTGCAAGTTGAATACTAACTAAGAGATGTATTTTCCAGATAATCACCCGGAGATTAGAACTACATTATCCTAATCCATGACATCTGTTGAGATTTAATTATTTTAAAAAATCTACGTATATGGCAAACAGGTTAAATTTGCAGCTGGCAGTAAAATAGGACCAAAAGATTCAGTTGTAATCCGTAGATGGATTAACTCAAGGCATGCATTTGGTCAAACAAATAGCAAAATCAAACTTAAACATTAAGTGTGAAGTATTACATAATGTGCAATAAAACTATGAGCAACATATGCAGACAAAGAAGGGAACAGAACCTGCACAAGGACACTTAACCATCACTTGGGACTAAAGTTGAGTCGGCTTCTGTTAGGTTTTGTAACCAATTATGTGATGACATTATGAAAGGCACTTGGGAGATTTTCTCACTCTTCCATCTAGACTGAACCAGCAACACCTCTGTAAGTCTGACTGATTAAGAAATGCAAGGTGTGGCAACCTTTCATTTGTTGTCTTTTGCTGATAAGAACAGAACCCTTCGAAAAACAGTGAACAGTAAAAAGACAAAGCTGGTGACGAGGATGTTTTTCCAAAAATAATAGAGAAATAAACAGCCTAGACCCGGACTTTGAGGTGTGGATCATTTTCGGGCGACACTCCATTGTCCATAAATGTGCGGTAAAACTGGCCATCGGGAGTGGGGTCTTTAGCCTTGCTAGAAGTGCATATTAAACTTTAAGAGGTGATAGAAAGCACTCAGGACTGTTGCTCAAGTTTTTACTACGTGACCGCAACCCAGGACTGCTCGGAGGAGAGAAGAGATATTTTTTTCAGCCAGAATGAGGACTCTTGTGCCAATCGATTTATACAACGGTATCGAGCTGGGGAGTTTTTCTAGCTGTACGCCTTCGTACTTGGCGGGCTGCAGAGTTAGATCTTTCGAACTTGAGGAGGGAGACACCTGCTTTTGGCAAGTAACTGTCCAAACAGGGAAAACTACAGCGATAAAGAATGTTTTAAAAGTAAACAACAAAAAAAATAATACAGCTTAAATTTGAAGAGAACGGAAATTAGAGAAGAGGAATTGTTAAAGTACTACCATTTTAAATTAGTGGGGAAAAAATGGCACAATGGAAACATTCGATGAGAATGTGGAATCATGGATTTTCTAAGAGAGATTCCGATATTACCTTGCTGCAAACAGGATGCTGAATTAAATTAAAATAGTAACTTTCTTGTGCAAGATGAAAAACTTTCACCCTATTAAAATGTTTTGTCCGCCCTGCAAAGTATAGTAATAGGATCCTTGAAGAAGACTTCTCGACCAAACCACTAATCAAAGCAGAGATTCAGATTTCATCACCGTAGTCAAGAAGAGGGGGAAAGTATTCCATAATTTGTTACAATGTACAATGGAGACTAGCCAAGAATTGAGAATCTGAATTGACGCTGGAGGACACGTTATGAGACAGATTTGTGTGCGGATTGAGAAATTAGACAATCCAGAGACAACTGCTGATACTCAGCTGTTGAAATAGCACTATCTATGGAATTGGCAGCAAAAGAAGCTTCCGAAATTGGCGCTAGTTCTCCGATCACACAAGACGGATGCTGAGAAAAATGATTTCTTAAAACGCAAGCATTCCATAGGTGTGCCCAGGTGAGTTTCTCCACAGGAATTTTGGAGTTGAGACAACAAATGTCATAATTGTGGCAAGAAAGGTCACAGTGTAAAGGTGTGCTTGCCCGGACAGAATTCGCAAACCTCGAAGGTAGGTAAACTCAAGAACGCACCCAAATCCGCAGAGTCTACAGAATGCCCGAAGACAATGAAAATTCCCAGGAAGACACAATGTCTATGGAGATCAAAGAACTAAAGCTCAGCATATTATCAATGTAAGGTAATACACAGAGATTTTGGGTCTGTCCAAAACTGAATGGGAATGAAAGTAAAATGGAAATAGGTACAGAAGCTGTTGTATCACGTTTCTCTGAAAAGCTGTATCAACATAAGCTCAAGGATGTACGACTAAAGACATCTGACATCATCTTTAGAACTTGCATAGAAGAGATGGTTCCAATGAATGGTTATATCATGAAGCAAGTCAAAGTAAATGGTCAATCTGCAAAATTGTCATTGTGCGTGGTAAAAAGAAATTTTCCGGAAGAGCGAGGTTGAGCAAAACCAAACTAAATTGGCAAGCTGCGAACTAACTGATTGATGGGAAAGAGACATGATAGAAACTCTTTAAAAAGTAGGCAATACTCCAAGTTAGTTAGCGCTCCAAATGTTTAAAGGCAAGAACTGTGCCATATGTTATAAAACAAAAAGTCGAAGTGGAACCTGGAAAATTGGTCAAAGATGGAGTGATTGACTCAGTCATGATGAGTGATTGGACAACCCCAATTGTCCCAGTTATCAAACCAGATAGCTCAGTAAGAATCTGTGGTGACTTAAAAATGACGATCAAACCTAGTGTCTGTGCTGACCAGGATCCTTTACCATTAAATGAGGACCTATTTGCTAGATTGTCGGGTGTACAATGGTACAGTAAGATAAATTTATCCCAAGCATACCTCCAGGTGAAGGTAGCAGCTGAGTCACAACATCTTCTAACAATTGTAACACACAGAGGACTGTTCAGGTACAATTTCAGAATAACATCAGCATCGGCCCTATTCCAAATGTCCATGGACTTCTTAGTTAGTGGCCTCCATGATGTTCAATCGTATTTGGACAACATGTTACTTACTAGCAGAACTGAACAAGAGCACCTGGGGAATTTAGAAGAGACTTTGGAGCTATTTGAAAGATAATCATGTCAAGAGAGAGAAATGTGAATTTTTTCAGCCATCAATAAGCTATTTTGGCCGTGTAATTGATAACGACGGGAGAAGCACCAACACCGCAGAATATACCACAACAGAGGTCTGTTTAGGACTCAACAATTACAATGGAAAATGTACCAAATCTTGCTACCATCTTAAAACCACTTCATACATTATTATGTGTGAACCAACAATGGACTTGGACAAAAGACTGCAAAGAGGCTCACACTGAAGTTAAAAACGTGCTCAAGAAATCGGAAGTCTTCATGCATTTTGACCGCAAGTTAAAATTACAACTCACATGTGGTGCACCACCCAATGGGATGTGTGCAGTTCATAGAATAATAGAATTTACAGTGCAGAAGGAGGCCATTCGGCCGATCGGGTATGCACTGGCACTTACAAAAAGCACCCTACTCAAGCCCACGTATCTACCCTATACCCGTAACCCCCACTTAACCTTTTTTTGGGCACTAAGGGCAATTTAGCATGGCCAATCCACCTAACCCACACATCTTTGGACTGTGGGAGGAAACCAGAACACCCGGAGGAAAACCACGCAGACACTGGGAGAATGTGCAGACTCCGCATAGACAGTGACCCAAATCGGGAATTGAACCTGGGACGCTGGAGCTATGAAGAAACTGTGCTAACCACTATGCTACCATGCTGCCCCAATTAAGAATAATTAAGTATAGATCATTGAACATACAATGAGGAAGGAGACCATTCGGCCCATTGAGTCTGCACTGACCCACTTAAGCCCTCACTGCCACCCTATCCCCGTAACCCAATAACCCCTCCTAACCTTTGCTGCTCCTATAGTGCCAAATGGAGATAAAAGATCAATAGCTTTTGTTTTGAAAACGTTGACAAGTACTGACAGAATTATGTTCAATTGGAAAAAAAAGCTTGGAGTATAATATTTGGCATCAAATGATTTCATCACTACTTGTATGGAAGACATTTTACCTTGTTAATGGACCATAGGCATTTAAAAATAATCACTGGTCCATACAAAAGAATACCGTTCTCCCCGAGAGTCATTTGCAGATGCCTCAATCTTTCAATGCATCATTGCCAAGATTAAATACAGAAGGTCTCAGTAACATGCGAACGCCGATGCACTATCATGTTTACCAATGTAGGACAAAGCTGAATCACAGGAAAACTACGTGAACTATGTATACTTTTACAAGGTTGATAGTGTACCTATTTCAGCAGCTCATGTGCAACGACACACTATGTCAGATCTGGTGATGGGGAAGATCACGGACATGATTTTGAAAGATATACCACTGGATAAACAGGGGAGGAATATGGAATTCAAGCCATACCGAACAAGGGAACATCAATTAAAGGTAGTAAAGAGTACTTATATGAGGGACACAGTCATTTCTCCATGCTTGTGGAGTCATATACTGGATAAACTCCATGAAGGGCATCCTGGAATCGTACATATGAAAGAAGTCGCCATGAGTTATTTTTGGTGGCTGGTTTGTTTCAGACTTGTGCCAGTGTATGAAATGCTCCACCTCTCCAACCATTTCACCCTTGGGATTGGTCATAGCAACCAATGCAATGAGTACATATTGATTTTGTGGGACCAATTGAAGATACAAGTTTCCTGTTCTAGTGGACGCACATTTCAAATGGCTCAAAATAATGATAATGAAGTCGACGACTACTGAAAAGATAATCAAATGTCTGGATGAAGTATTTGCATGACTGGGTAAGCCGGAATAATTAATTAGCAATAACAGGACTCAGTTCACGTCAAAGGAATTCATGGACTACCTTAAGCACAATGGCATACAGCATGCTAAAACAGCACCTCATTGTCCTTCCACCAATTGATTGGCGGAGAATTTGGTACTGTCACTGAATAATGACAAAGGACTGTTAGCTAAGAGAGTAAGCACGTTTCTCATTTCCAATAGAAATACTGCCCATGCAACAACCCAAAACCCACCGGCAATATTGTTTTTAAAATCGAAATTGAAAACCAAGTTTGATTTGCTCTTACCGCATGATACTACAACTCTTGTAGAGTGACAAGAAGACCAAATTACTTGCCATGAACAGACATAGAAATAAAGAGGTTTTGACCAAGGACAAAGAGTTTTAGCAAGAAACTACTCATCAAGTGAGAAGTGGGTACCTGCCTCAACGCACACAAAGACAGAGTCCAGTTCTTATGCAAACCAATGATGAGAAAGTTTGGAGGAGGCACACCAATCAAACCCTTGCTTCAAAAAGAGAATAGCAGAATTGGTATCTGAACGGCCAACATCGAACACTCCTATCCTATGACTGAGTTGAATCCAGATTCTACACCAGTTAATACAACAGCACCTGTAGAACCTGAAGAAGGACCAACTTAATTTGATGATGTGCCTGTCCCAAGTGTGGAACAGATTACCGAGAGTGTGAAAACAAAGACTCCTGAACAACCGATTTTGCCTAAGCTGAACCGATGTCTATGTATGTTATATACATGTTTGGTTTAATAATCACCATGAGTAAAAATTGATATTAGTTGTCACACTACAGGAGTAACGGAGGAGGGATGTTATGTATTGTAACCAATGCCTATCTGTCACATGATTATGTGGTGGCATCATCAGAGACACTTGGGTGATTTTCCCTCTCTTCCATCAAGATTGTGTACAAGCAACACCTCTGTAAATAAAGTCTGACTATTTGGTACAGAAACCCACGGTCGGCAGCCTTTCATTTTTGTCTTTTATTGATAGGAACAGAACCCCTTAGAAAACATAACAGCTTCAAATTAAAACTTAACTTGAGATAAATTAGATTGACTGAAATATGCAGTTCATAAGATATAGGAGCA
Source organism: Scyliorhinus canicula (assembly GCF_902713615.1). NCBI lineage: Eukaryota > Metazoa > Chordata > Chondrichthyes > Carcharhiniformes > Scyliorhinidae > Scyliorhinus > Scyliorhinus canicula. The sequence goes on from NC_052152.1 coordinate 161,329,957, forward strand.
GAATTAGGTCATTTGGCCCATCGAGTCTGCTCCGCCACTCGATCATGGGTGATAAGCACTGGTTTAGCACAGTGGGATAAATAACTGTCTTGTAATACAGAACAATGCTAGCAGCGCGGGTTCAATTCCCATACCGGCCTCCCCGAACAGACTAGGGACTTTTTCACAGTAACTTCATTGAAGCCTACTCGTGACAATAAGCAATTATTATTTTTATTATTATCTCAACCTGGCCTTAACTCCACTAAAGAGTAAAGGCCTCAACTCAATCTCTCTTACAAGTTTAAAGCTTAAAAATGAAACAAAAGGCAGCAAAATAAATAAGGAAGTATAATTCTTTGAAAAGTATGGATGAAATCTATAGATCAAAGCAGTAGTTTACCTCAGCGTGAGCCAATTTTGAGAAATCTGACTGACTTCCAATGTAGTACTCGATTCCATTCTTGGCGCCTTCCAGAGTAGCTCCTCGAACAAACAGCATAAGTATAAGCAGGTAAGGACATGTGGCAGTGAAATAAAGCACCTAATCAAGGAAAACAAGCTCCATATTACTAGCCAAAAGAAAATGTGACCCATTATCCTCACCTGCAGCATCTGTGAAATAGCTAATCCTTTTTACCTACAACATCCTCATACAATTTGCGTTAAAACCCCCTGAATCAGAACATGTGAGCTGGTCTGAAGAAAGAGTGGCGAGTGCAAAGGTTACGATTCCTCAAAAAAAATTATCAAGATCGGCCAAAACAAATAATGTTGTCTTTCTTCTCAAGCATCTCTCACACATACCACATACAACTGGACCACATGCAACGGGAGTCGGTGGGGAATGCATCCTGCCGGCATCGCTGCTATTTAACTCTCTTTGGCAGGCCATCCACCCACATCAGGGCCAGAATGACATGTCTGGGCCAGGTGCGCAACTGACTCTTGAACTGCTTAAAATCCGACCAGAAGATGTCAGGGGCATATGCATGATTGAGATGGTGGGCACATGCGCAAACCAGATTCGTGCTCATTGACAATTAAAAGGCCAAAAATAAAGGTCCAATCTGCAGATGTCCATGGGATTTTTGGCCTGTCGCAAGGGCTAAACAGGTGGGCACTATTTTCACATTTCCTCATCCTTGGAAGAAGCAGTGCTCCGAAAGCTAGTGATTTGAAACAAACCTATTGGACTTTAACCTGGTGTTGTAAGACTTCTTACTAAATCCATGCGAACTCTGTCCTATCCTGAGGGAGTTGAAGGGTGGGTCAGTAAATTTGCAGATGATACGAAGATTGGTGGAGTTGTGGATAGTGAGGAGGGCTGTTGTCGGCTTCAAAGAGACATAGATAGAATGCAGAGCTGGGCTGAGAAGTGGCAGATGGAGTTTAACCCTGACAAGTGTGAGGTTGTCCATTTTGGAAGGACAAATCTGAATGCGGAATACAGGGTTAATGGTAGGGTTCTTGGCAATGTGGAGGAGCAGAGAGATCTTGGGGTCTATGTTCATTGTTCTTTGAAAGTTGCCACTCAAGTGGATAGAGCTGTGAAGAAGGCCTATGGTGTGCTAGCGTTCATTAGCAGAGGGATTGAATTTAAGAGCCGTGAGGTGATGATGCAGCTGTACAAAACCTTGGTCAGGCCACATTTGGAGTACTGTGTGCAGTTCTGGTCACCTCATTTTAGGAAGGATGTGGAAGCTTTGGAAAAGGTGCAGAGGAGATTTACCAGGATGTTGCCTGGAATGGAGAGTAGGTCATACGAGGAAAGATTGAGGGTGCTGGGCCTTTTCTCATTGGAACGGAGAAGGATGAGGGGCGACTTGATAGAGGTTTATAAGATGATCAGGGGAATAGATAGAGTAGATAGTCAGAGACTTTTCCCCGGGTGGAACACACCATTACAAGGGGACATAAATTTAAGATAAATGGTGGAAGATATAGAGGGGATGTCAGAGGTAGGTTCTTTACCCAGAGAGTAGTGGGGGCATGGAATGCACTGCCTGTGGTAGTAGTTGAGTCGGAAAATTTATGGACCTTCAAACGGCTATTGGATAGGTACTTGGATTAGGGTAGAATAAGGGAGTGTAGGTTAACTTCTTAAGGGCAGCACGGTAGCATTGTGGATAGCACAATTGCTTCACAGCTCCAGGGTCCCAAGTTCGATTTCGACTTGGGTCACTGTCTGTGTGGAGTCTGCACATCCTCCCCGTGACTGCGTGGGTTTCCTCCGGGTGCTCCGGTTTCCTCCCACAGTCCAAAGATGTGCAGGTTGGGTGGATTGGCCATGACAAATTGTCCAAAATTCTATGATTAACCTAGGACAAAAGTTCGGCGCAACATCGTGGGCCGAAGGGCCTGTTCTATGCTGTATTTCTCTATCTCTATCCTCTTTTCTAAGTGCTTTGCTGTAAGATCTTGATAATGGATTCTAGAATCTTCCTCACTACCAACTTCAGGTTTACTGTTCTACAATTCCCTGTTTTCTCTCAACCTCCCTTTTTAAATAGTTACATTACTACCCTCCAATTTGTAGGAACTGTTCCAGAGTCTATAGAATCCTGGAAGATGACCACAAATGCATCCATTATTTCTAGAGCCACTTCCTCAAGTACTCGGAGATGTAGATTATCAGGCCCTGGGGATTTATCAGCCTTCAACCCCCTCAATTTCCCTATTACCATTTCTCTACTCATATTGATCACCTCCCTCTCATTAAACCTGTGTTCCCCAACATTTCTGGTATCGGTGTCCTCATTTGCGACTTCGCTGGAATACCCATGCAATCCTGTACTTACCCTTGACGGCTGCAGAAGGTTGGTGAACCTTTTGCAGCACTGCAGCCAAGTGCAGTGCTCAACTTTGTGCCCACTGATCTCGATAGCCACCTCAGTACAGGCCTTGTCAGGTGGGGCGGCTTTCTGGACCTGTCTCTGGGCATCAGGATGTTGTATCTGTCACTGGCCTCTTGCACCAGCATGAACAGGCATGGACTCTTATCGTGAAATGGGGGCCATGAGCTGTACATAGAAATTCTGTATTTGGTTAGTTGGTTTAAGGCTTAGACTTATGCAAGTTGTGATGTATTTGTGCCAGTGGAATGTTCTTCACCAAGTAAAGAAGTTGATAATCAGTCCCTCACATGGAACAAGTGAAGCAGTCAGTGCTTGAACAACATTCCACATTGGGCTACTAAATGGCAAGTAACATTAGTGCCATACAAGTGCCAGGCAATGACCATTTACAACAAGGCAGAATACAACTATCTCTCCTTGACATTCAATGACATTACATAGAACATAGAACATAGAACAGTACAGCACAGAACAGGCCCTTCGGCCCTCGATGTTGTGCCGAGCAATGATCACCCTACTTAAACCCACGTAACCCGTATACCCATAACCCAACAATCCCCCCATTAACCTTACACTACGGGCAATTTAGCATGGCCAATCCACCTAACCCGCACATCTTTGGACTGTGGGAGGAAACCGGAGCACCCGGAGGAAACCCACGCACACACGGGGAGGACGTGCAGACTCCACACAGACAGTGACCCAGCCGGGAATCGAACCTGGGACCCTGGAGCTGTGAAGCATTGATGCTAACCACCATGCTACCATGAGGCCCATAACCTCATGGTTATGGGCCTTACCATTGAGAAATCCTCCACTATCAACATCCTGGCCATTATCATTGACCAGAAACTGAACTGACCAGTCATATCAATACTGTGCTTAAAAGAGCAAATCAGAAACTAGGAAATCTGCAGAGAGTAACTCAATTCCTGACTTCCCAAAGCCTGTCCACCATCTAGAAGACCACACATCCAGAGTATGATGGAATACTCTTGGTTGGATACATATAGCTCCAACAACACTCAAAACTCAACACTGTCCACAACAAAGTAGCCTGCTTGATTAGCATCCATCCATCACAATAAACATTCACTCTGTCCACTACCAACACATAGTGGTAGCTGTATGTCCCATCTACAAGATACACTGCAGCAACTCACTAAGGCTCATTTAATAACATCTTCCAAAGCTGCAACCTCAACCACCTCAAAAAATATAGCAGCAAATGCATGGAAACACCACCAACTGCAAGATCACCTCCAAGTCACACACCATCCTGAACTGGAATTATAATCCCGGTTTCTTCACTGTCACTGTATCAAAATCCTGGAACTCCCTCTCGAATAGCACTGTGGGTGTACCAACACCACATGGACTGCAGCGGTTCAAGGAGGCAGCTCACCATCACCTTCTCAAGGGCAATTTGGGACGGGCCATCAATGCTGGCCTAGCCAGGAACACCCACATCCCCTGAAAGGACTTTTAAAAAACAGACACTTAGACCTTTGACCCAGGAGGTGCCGATGCTTTAGCCTAGGATGCCTCCATATAGTTTTTATTTATCCTTCTGGCGAAGACGGTGTTTATAATAATGAGGCCCAGTTGAGCACATGTTTTCAGTCGGACTCTATTTGCATTGGCCTTTCTATCATGTTTTGCAATGGCTCTGCTCCAGACCTGAGTCATGGCCAAGCCTGGCATAAAGTCCCCCAGGAGATAATTATTTTCTTTTTTGTTTGAGGTAGCAGTGAGGATTCATCAAAATCAGAATAGAACTTTTCCTCAGTATCTTCATTGAAGATGTTGCCTGTGGTTCTTTGACAGTTGCCTGGAATAAAATCAATGTCCTCTGGTTCTTGACACTTCTGCCAATTGAAATGATTTCCTTCTATTTACTCTGTCCAGACTCATGATTTTGAGCACCTCTATCAAATCTCTTCTCAACCTTTGTTTATCCAAAAGGGAGAAGACCCAGGTTCCCCAATCTATCCTTGTAACGGAGTCCCTCATCCCTGGATTTCCTCCTTGGACTGTTTGAGCACAAATTATACATGGAGCTGCAATTTGCAGAACTCTACTGCATCACATTATTATATACTATAGCTTAAGTTAAGCTACCTAATGTAGAATTTTGTGTCTCCAATCATTGCCATCACTTTTCCCCACAAAGCTTTACCTCAATTGCTCCAATATCCCCCAGGTCTAACTGAGCAGCATCAGGGAATGAGAAATTTATCGGAAAATATAGGAGAAAAGTGAGAAGAGAGTTGTAGACATCAGAAACAACAAAACTGATAGAGAGAAGGGTAGGGAAACTAACAGAAAGGAAGATGAAAAGAATGGGAGAATATGAGACTGTGAGACAGAAAATACAAAGAAAATTACTTTATCAATAAATTAGATACATTGGTGCAAGAACCTACATTTCTTAGCAGAATCACAATTTTATTTTCCTAAACCGTTTTACCTTTCCTGAAGATCGGATTCCATGATATAGGGCCAGCGCAGTTATTAGCCATGCCAGAAGCAAGCAGAGGGCTAAATACCAGACCAGCTCACCAGTCTCGTCAATCGAATGTGTACGACGCAAAACTGCTTTACTGAATAAAATAACGTCTGATGATTATACTATTCGTTACACATTTTCTAGCAAATTATAATGGCAATTACATCTTGTAAAGATTTCACCCCAGCCCAAATGTGTTTGAAAGATGTCCAGGTCATTGATAATCATTTTAGATTCTCTCCCCCACCCCCCTATGTTTATTCTTTATGGGATGTGGAAGTTGTGGGAAAACCAGCAGCTGTTACCCATCCCTAATTGCCCTAAAACTGAGTAGCTTGTTAGGCCATTTCAGAAGACAGTCAACCACATTGCTGTGGGTCTGGAGTCACATGTAGGCAAGGATGGCAGGTTTCCTTAGTTAGCATTAGTGAACATTTTCTTACTTTTAACACTAGTAAATAATCGTGTCGCGTCTTTTCGTCCGACGTCACTTCGTCCAACGACACTTCGTCCACGTCTTTTGGTCCAACGTCTTTTTGTCCGCCCGTCTTTTGGTCCAACGTCACTTCGTCCAATTATCCAATTACAAATTAACTCCGTTAATTTACTTGCTAAAATGCAAGTCATTGATAAAATGCAAGTAAAATGCAAGTTGAAAAATGCAGTTAAAAAGTTAAAAAATCTAAAAATGCAGTTCTGAAAGAAGCAGATTTAAACTCGATTTTCGTCGAGTGATTAGGGTTGGCAGTGGCTTCTGACATTACAGGTCTGAAATGATCAAATATTCCATCAGATACAATGGCTCTCATCATGCTGGAGCATACATGGGTGAATATCCTGCAGCTTATCTTAATAATGTCTGGAGATCAAGCAGCACAAATGCAGAACTCAACTTCAAGAGGCGAAAAAGGTGGAGAGGATCCTTGAGCAGTAACATTGAAAAACTAAATTAAACTATTTGTAATTGGATAATTGGACGAAGTGACGTTGGACCAAAAGACGGGCGGACAAAAAGACGTTGGACAAAAAGACGTGGACGAAGTGTCGTTGGACGAAATGACGTCGGACGAAAAGACATAGCACCGTAAATAATATGGGTTTTATCACTGTGAGACTAGTTTTATGTTCCAAATTTATGAATTAAAATTCCACCAGCATGGTGAGATTTTGAATCCATCGCTCCAGATCATTCGTCTAGGCCTCTGACATATCTACTATGCCATCACCTCCTCTTTAATGTAACATAACTGTCAATGTATTTAGAATGACAAAATTGAAATTAAATTCAATATGTGTTTGATTCCTGTTTTATTTTTGAAAATAACTTGGATTTAGGATGTTAAGACTACTCCTTCTGTACTGTCTGCATGAATAAATAATTTGTAAATAATTTACTGACCTCTATGTGAATCAAACAGATCTATTAATATCTATAGAATTCTTAACCTCCACCAGATTTTAGTTTTATTCCTTTTAAAGTTTTCAATTAACCCAAAATTTGGCACTTGTTACAGGTGAAAGCTATTTCAAAGCATGTCTTTGGTAGAATGATCAAATATGGTTAAAATGGCAAAAATATCAATTTATCTGCTAATTCACATCTATCACATTGATGGATATGGTACTTCTATCAAGCCCCACACATCCTTCCCGAACATGACCGGCATTTCTGTCATCAGTGCAATTAATTAAAATGGCAAGGAGGAAATCAAGCAAAGGTTATTTTTAGCCAATTAATTTTCAAATGTTGTGCTCAATGTGAGACTTCTTAAGAACATGTTAAAAATCTAAAATGTAATCAAATTTTGACTGCACACAATGCATTACTGAAGCAAAACTACATTATCCATTATTTTAATCATTTTGTCATGACAGGTTCAAATGGGGTGGCACAATTAAATGTTGCCCAAGCCAGCAACACCCCATATCCCATAAATGTATTAAAAAATAAATTAGGTTAACCTCATTGTTCTACATTAGGTATATCAAAATCAAAATTTAAAAATGTCAATCAGCATATCCATTTTGATAATTTCACAAAAGATAAAATCTCTCAATGTAGCTATTCAGCCATTCTACTTACACCCAGTAATGCTCACTTGGGCTTTGTTGAGTTACATAGACCGGAGTTCCATTTCTGCAAATTTCACCACTTCCTACTTGAACACTCCCATCAGCCAGTGTAAAATTGCAGGAAAGATCTGTAAATTGTAATAGTATTAATCTAGTTTGCCAAATTATAACTACGTGAACTTACTTTAAATAAACCCATATACTGGTGTTTAACTTTGCCTATCCAACATGTGATCTGATATGAATAAACAGAATCTAATTGATGTGTTATGTACTCTGGGATAACACATGCTGCAACTCGATGCACCGTTGACCAAAAGATACTCCAGACTTTGAAGTAAGTTCAATGTGATTTATTGAACCATTAGCACAGTTCTCTATGAGTTCGACTCTCCTGCTAATCTTGTTATAGTAACTCAGTCTAACTAACCAGTCTGCTCTAAGCAACGTGGTGGGTGTGATGCTTCTGATCTGCCCCTGTCCTACTCTCTAAGTGTCGCCTGTGGAAAGAGACAAAGCATGTGTGCCCTGTCCTTATATGTGGGTTGTGTAATGCCCCCTTGTGGTAGTGTCACCTCTGGGTGTCTTGACTGCCCATTGGTCGTGTCCTATTCTATGTGTTCATTAGCTGTATGTCTGCATGTCATGACATCTCTGGTGCTCCCTCTAATGTTTACTTTGTCATATGTATTTACATTAACCCCTTGTGTATTTACAGTGATGCATGTCACCACACTAATCATTAAATCTTATGAATGTAAAAGACAAGCAATTTGAAATTATTTCTGGGGCGGATAATCTGGATTTATTGAGATTCACTGAGGGACAAGACAGAAAATGCCTGAGAAATTGGAATATCATCTGGCCCAAATGTGCCTTCGGTTGTTCTTTCAATTCAAAGCCACATGTTCTCTTGGGTGAACATTGTGCTCGTCACCAGTATAACAGGATACAAAAAAATGTATATTTGAGAGACAGTAAGGGTGGATTATTAGATATTTCAACAAATTACTAAAATTCAACTGAGCTTTCTGTGGTTACCGGACGTTCACAATTAGAATTGTTAATCATGATTTCTCATTTAAAGGAGATTATGCTCAAATGCTTTAATCTCATTTTAATGGTAGAACTGCAGCATCTGCTGAATGATTTATACACAATTTTTAAAAACTCTTCCAATTTGCTAATGCTTGTTTTCCTGGCTGAATTAAATGACCATGAACATCAGCCTAATTGTCCACCACCATTCACCACCATTTTGGCCTGCTAAAGTTTGATCAGATTCACCCGTTGGGGAAATTGCTCAGCCCTGTATATAGCTTGCTGCTTCTGCTGTTTAGAACATGTATTCCTGTTGTAGCTTTACCAGGTTGGCACCTCATTTGTCGGAATGCCTACTGCTCCTGGCATGGTCTCCTATATTACACTGAACTCAGGTTGATCCCCTGATTTGATGATTATGATTGACTATATACCCCATTTGTTCTGCCACTGGAATAAAAGAAATGTGGGTATCCAGGCATGTGCAGTTTAAATTTGCCACTTTTGTAGAATGGAACATATTACATGTTACAACCTGCATGAGACCTATGGGGTCGGAGCAATTAGTCTCCCATGAGCCTTGTTGAGTACAAACTCCCTCGCTGAGGGTGGGGAGCCCATGGACAGGTTAATAGACTTTGATATAAAAGTCGGCTAGACTTCGAACCGGCATCTCAGACTCGGCTGGGATCTGAAGATTATTGTACAAGTTATTACAAAGTTTATCTTTATCCACCTGCGTCAGACTCATCTGTGGCCACTAAACTGGTGACGAGAATAAAAGTGGAGTTTCACTCAACGTTGCTAACCATCAGATGAACAACTTTTCTGCACTACTGGACTAAGGTTGGAATTTATTTTTTCCCGCAATATGTCACAGCATAAATGATTCAACGAGCTTTCAAGTTAGTATTTCCAGTAGCCCACAGTAAGGTTTTGGATAAAAAGGTCCGCAAGACCCTGAGCGGTGATAACGTCACTTACCACGAGACGAGAATGGTGGAAAAGTTGAGGCTTCATTGAACAAGATGTTGTGCCTCCTATAGCTGGAACCAGAATGGCTGCAGCGCAGGAGAGCATCCACTTTTATACGCCGCCTGCTGGGCGGAGCCAGCAGGCAGGGATTTATCATCGTACATGTAATATACGGGCAGTGCCGTAATACATACAATACACCACTAGTGGTGTTTACCACATTCACCCCCTGTTAAAAAAGAGTCCAGCGGGGGTAACGAAAACATTACAAATTAAGTCTGTCGGGGGCTTTGATCCTCCGCCGCGATCGCCTCAGTCCTGGTGGTGATGTGGGTGCCAGCATAGTCACCTGCGACTCCAGGAGTGTGTTGTCCTCGTCTTCGTCACCCCTGAGTGGATCCAGTGGGAGGACGGATCCTGCTGGGATGGGGGCTGCGGTGAGTTTCACTGGAGGGAGGGTGGGTGGCGCAGGGTGAATGAGGCAACCGGGGTTGAAGGAGCAGTGTTAGGTCGGGGGTCGTGGTTGGGGACCCAGCCGGTGCCAGGTCCCGGAGGGAGACGGTGTCTTGGTGCCCGTCGGGGTGTGCCACGTCGGCATATTGCAGGTTTGCATGTAGGAGGTGGAATTTCACGACCAAGATGTCCGATTTATTGCTCCGCACATGCTTCGGGAGGAGAACGGGTTCAGGAATTGTCAGCCATGTTGGGAGCGAGACGCCGGAGGTGGACTTCCTGGGGAAGGCAAACACACGTTCATGAGGGGTCTCATTAGTGACAGCGCAGAGGAGCGACCGGATAGAGTGGAGAGCATCTGGGAGGCCCACCTGCCAGTGGGAGACTGGGAGAGGTTTAGACCGCAGGGCCAGCAGGATGGCCTTCCAGACTGTCCCTTACTCCCTCTCCACCTGCCCGTTTCGCTGGAGGTTGCAGCTGGTCATCCTCCTCGAGGCAATGCCCTGGCTGAGCCGGAACTGACGCAGCTCATGAAAGAGGATTCCCAATCGCTGTGGATGTAGGTGGGGAAACCAAACAGAGTGAAGATGCTGTGCAGGGCTTTGATTACCGTGGCAGAAGTCATGTCGGGGCATGAGATGGCGAAGTGAAAGCGGGAGTACTCATCAATAACGTTGAGGAAGTACACATTGCAGTCGGTGGAGGGGAGGGGCCCTTTGAAGTCCATGCTGAGGCGTTCAAAGGGGCGGGAGGCCTTCACCAGGTGCGCTCTATCTGGCCGGTAGAAGTGCAGTTTGCACTCTGCGCAGACTTGGCAGTCTCTGGTGACAGTCCTGACCTCCTCAATGGAGTAGGGCAGGTTGCGGGCCTTGACAAAATGGAAGAACCAGGTGACCCCCGAGTGGCAGAGGTCATTGTGGAGAGCCCGGAGTCGGTCCACTTGTGCGTTGGCACATGAACCGCGGATAGGGCATCAGGGGACACATTGAGCTTCCCGGGCGATACAAGAACTCATAGTTATAGGTGGCGAGCTCAATCCTCTACCTCAAGATCTTATCATTTTTGATCTTGCCCCGCTGTGTATTACTAAACATGAAGGCAATCGACCGTTGGTCAGTGAGGAGAGTGAATCTCCTGCCGGCCAGGTAATGCCTCCAGCGCCGCACAGCTTCCACAATGGCTTGGGCCTCCTTCTCGACAGAGGAGTGCCGAATTTTGTAGGCATGGAGGGTGCGGGAAAAGAAAGCCACGGGCCTGCCCCCCTTGTTGAGTGTGGCGGCCAGAGCCACGTCCGATGCATCACTCTCCACTTGAAAGGGGAGGGACTCATCGACAGCGTGCATCGTGGCCTTGGCTATGTCCGCCTTGATGTGGTTGAAGGTCTGGCGGGCCTCAGCCGTCAGGGGAACAACTGTGGACGTGATGTATGGGCGGGCCTTGTCCGCATAATTAGGGATCCACCGGGCGTAATATGAGAAAAACCCCAGGCAACATTTCAGGGCCTTGGGGCAGTGGGGGAGAGGGAGTTCCAGGAGGGGGCGCATGCAGTTGGGGTCAGGCCCTAGGACTCCATTTTCCATTACATAAGCCAAGGATGACTCAGCGGTTGGTGCGGAACATGCATTTCTCCTTATTGTAGGTGATGTCAAGGTGTTTGACGGTATGGAGGAATTTCTGGAGGTTTGCGTTGTAGTCCTGCTGATCGTGGCCGCAGATGGTGACATTATCTAGGTACGGGAAGGTGGCCTGCAGCCCATACTGGTCAACCATTTGGTCCATGTCTCGCTGGAAGACGGAAACCCCATTAGAGACGCCGAAGGGAACCCTAAGGAAGTGCTAGAGGCGGCCATCTGCTTCGAACGCTGTTTATTGCCGGTCCTCCGGGTGGATGGGAGCTGGTGGTAGGCGGACTTCAAGTCTACTGTGGAAAAGACTCGATACTGTGCAATCTGATTGACTATGTCAGATATGCGTGGGAGGGGGTACGCGTCGAGCTGTGTGTACCGATTGATGGTCTGACTGTAGTCAATGACCATCCTGTGCTTCTCCCCGGTCTTTACTGCCACTACTTGAGCTCTCCAGGGGCTGTTGCTGGCCTTAATGAACCCCTCTCGCAGAAGCCGTTGGACCTCCGACCTGATGAAGGTCCTGTCCTGGGCACTGTAACGTCTGCTCCTAGTGACGACGGGTTTGCAGTCTGGGGTGAGGTTCGCAAACAGTGAAGGTGGATCGACCTTAAGGGTTGTGAGGCCGCAGACGGTGAGGGGGGGGCAGGGGTCCGCTGAATTTCAAAGTCAGGCTTTGGAGATGGCACTGAAAATCCAGGCTGAGTAACAGGGCAGCGCAGAGGTGGTGGAGGACGTCGAGCCTGAATTTGCTGAACTCTATGCCCTGGACGGTGAGGGTCGTGATACAGTACCACCGGATTTCAACAGAATGGGATCCGGAGGCCAGGGAGATTTTCTGGGTGATGAGGTGTACCGGGAGGGAGCAGCGCTTTACCGTAGTGAGGTGGATGAAACTCTCTGTGCTCCCGGAGTCAAAGAGGCAGGTCGCCTCGTGCCCGTTGATCTTCACCGGCGTCGTAGTGGTTAGGGGGTTGCGGGGCCGAGACTGATCCAGGGTGATGGAGGCGAGCTGCGGAAGATGCTGGAGGTCCCAGGCTGATCAGCGGTGATAGAGGTAGTAGTAGGCGGCGAACGGCCAGGCGAGCAGGGGTCCTGAGGCACGGTCCAAAATGGTACCAAAGATGGCGGTGCCCAAGTGGCGCACATGGCGGGCGGCATCAAAGATGGCGGCGCCCACGGGCCGCACGTGGCTTGTGGTGGAGAAGGTCGCAGCACCCATGGCCGCACGTGACTTGCGGAGGGGAAGATGGCGGCGTCCCTGAGTCGCATGTGGGGGGTGTAGAAATGCCGGGGATGGAAACAGCGGCGACCGACCGGGCCTGGCACACGGAAACAAAGTGCCCTTTCTTCCCACACCCGTTGCAGGTCGCACTCCGTGCCAGGCAGCACTGCCTGGGGTGTTTGCTTTGTCCACAAAAATAACACTTGGGGCCCCCCCCCCCCCCCAGGGTTGGCTGGCCGCAGCGCGGCACAGCCTTGCGGGGAGCTGGAGCCGGCAGCTTGTGGGGCCCACGATGCCCACGAGGGTAACGCGCGGTTGGGGGGTGTAGGACTGCAGGTTTCAGGAGGCCACTTCTAATGACTTAGCGAGCTGCCCAGCTCCCGCAAGTTCGAGCGTACCCCCTTCCAATAGTCGCTGGCGGACGTACGTAGACTTCATGCCCGTGACAAATTAAACGTTCGGTGTGTTTGACTGCCGAAACAGTCTGGCCGTCACAGTTCCTACCGAGGATCTGTAGGGCCTGTAAAAAATCATCCAGAGTCTCCCTGGGGAGTTGCCGTCTCGTGGCCAGGAGGTGCCTGGCGTCCACTTGATTCACTGGTTTAACGTAATGTCCCTTTAGGAGTGTCATCGCTTTGGAGTAGGTGGGCGCATCCCAGGTGAGGGTACAAATGTCAGGGCTCACCCATGAGTAGAGGACTCGGAGCTATGGCGAGTCCGAGGGTTCTTCAGTGGTTGCTCCGAGGTAGCCTTCGAAGCACGATAGCCAGTGGTCGAAGGTGAACGTAGTGTTGGCTGCGTGAGGGCTCAGCTGCAGGTGATCAGGCTTGATGAGGAAATTCATCTTTAAAATCTTGTTCAATAAATTTATGTACCGTCATTTACCACGAGACGAGAATGGTGGAACAATCGAGGCTTTATTGAACAAGATGTTGTGCCTCCTGTAGCTGGAACCAGATTGGTTGCAGCGCTAGAGAGCATACACTTTTATACGCCACCTGCTGGGCAGAGCCAGCAGGCAGGGATTTACCGTCGTACCTGTAATATATGGGCAGTGCCGTAATACATAAACAACATACCACTAGTGATGTTTACCACAAGCGGGATCTGTGATCCTGAGGCTAAGTGTTGACGCCATTGGAAACGCCATAGTGTTTCCCGACGGCTTCAATACGGTCTCAGGATCAGCAATTGTGGCCCCTAAAGGGGGCCAGAACGGCACTAGAGCGGGTCACACCGCGCCAGCTGCTGATCCCGATGTCAACTGGGCGCCATGGGATCCGCGCATGCGCAGTGGCACCAACACGCATATGCGCAGTGGCTTCCTTCAACGCGCCAGCCCCGATGCAACATGGCGCAGGGCTACAGGGGCCGGCGCGGAAGAGAGGAGGCACCCAGCCAGAGAGGCCCGCCCGTCGGTCAGTGGGCCCCGGTCGCAGGCCAGGCCACATCGGAGCACCCCCCCACCTCTGTCAGAGCCCTCCTCTCCCGCCACAGGGCCCCCCAACCCTTCCACGCTGAGTTCCCGCCGGCTAAGAGCAGGTGTGGATGGCGGTGGCGGGACTCGGCTTTTTTACGACGGCCGCTCGGCCCATCGCGGGCTGATAATCGGCAGGCCAGCCGCGTAGAGCGGCCCCCGACTGGCGCTGCGAACCACTCTGGTGCGAATGGCGTCGATTCTCTGCTCTGCGGAGAATCTCGTGCCGGCGTCGCTGGGATTCGCCGACCCGGCCCCGGGCTGAGAGAATCCCGCTCCCTGTTTCCAAAAATACAAAAGCACAGGAAATGTAAAGTTAATTCTTCACATATTTTATCTGCAATGTCCATCTCCCTCCACCTTACCCACCCCCCGAGAAATGACTCCCTCCACGGGCCCATCTGCAATAGAATAAATATTGCCATTCAAAGATAATTGACTAACTTGTTTACTTTCAGCTTAGAAATCACCAAAATATTTATAGCTTTACATATTTCCTATAAAAGTTCTGATCATCAGAACTACTGTATCTTTGTTAATCAAACTGGTAAATTCAAACTAAGATTGCTGACAGAATACCTTTCATTTTTCCACTGCATGTTTCATCTGCGCCCCACCAATCAAAGCACTCCGACCACGGCAAGGGGTATTGGAAGGAAGCAAAGAAATAGTACACAGAGTAGCCTATGATGCAGTTGTAGTAGAGGGCCACAAATGCTGACACAAAGACCATAGTGACACCGACACCTTCAAATGAAAGGAGAAAAAGGAACTAAGGTTAGAAATAATTTATTTGGCTGCAGTAAATCGTTTCACTTTTACCTGGTTAGACAAATCAATGATTTTGTTCAATGACGGGTCCCACCATTTAGTTTTTACTCGAATCCAAAGAATCCCGACAGTGCAGAAGGTGGCCATTTGGCTCATTGTGTCCGCACTGACCCTCCAAAAGAGCACAGTTCATTCAATTAAATATTCTTTGAACCAAATTTAAGTCGTTTTTTTGGGGGGAATCCCATACAGGCACAGGGAGAATGTATAAACTTCAAAAACTCTATTTCTGAAATTGTTTTGAAGTTTGAATGAATATCTATTTTACGGAAATATATTATAGAGTGTGTCAAAACAGTTTGATGAGCTGTGGGTACAAATAGCCAGAGTGATGAAAACAAGCACCTGACCTCAAACATGGGGAACAATAGGCAATTAAAGTACCAGGTTAACTCTGGCAATGGTTTAAATTATTGAAATTAAGAATATGGAAGCGGAGCGTAATCTATCAACCACCAACAGTGGGAAGAGAGGAATAAATGTACAGGTAAATTTCATAAAGGTCAAAGGAGTTTAGTGCAATGATAATGGGGTCCAAGTATCCTACTATAGGTTGTGAAAATAAAGGAAGCATGAACCATTAGAAGGGGAAAGAATTCACAAAATATGCACAAGAGAATTTCCTTCATTAGTACGTTTCCAGCATAATGAGGGGGGGGGGGGGGGGGGGAGAAGTGCTAGCTGTTGACCTGGGAATGAAGTGGGGAAAGTGGAGTATGTTTCAGTTGGAGAGGTTCTGTCAAATTTCCCAGGTGGCCTTCCCACTGTTTTCCACTCGCCGATGATCTACTTCAATTTTACATGGGGAGGACAAGGCCTCGGGCAGCCAGCCCACCCAGGGTGGCCAACAGTCCCAAATTTTACAGGATTGTCCCCTAATTGAAGCAATTGTCTCGAGTCAACAAATTGCCGGGTTGTGTGTTGCCAGGATGCTTTTCAGTTTGTATTTCAGCATGCATACTATGCAATGTATGTCTGCACTTCTCCCAGCTGCCCAATCTGATAGTTCATCAGCAACTCAGCCCTCCCACTCACATTTGCTATCAACCAATTCCTGCTGGTATGTTTCCCCCATGCCACAGCCTCTCTTAATTTTCTCCGAGAGTTGAGCAAGCTGAGCCTACCCCTCACTCCATTTGAAACCCCTAAGTGGCCAAAGCTGGTGGTAGGTGGTCAGAAGCAGGGTGGAAACCTAATAGGTCATCCCTCTCATACCTCAGGCAGGAAAGGGTGTGATGCCACCTTTCCACAGCAGGCACTTATTTCCCCAAGGTCTTTCACCGGCATGTGGACCCTTCCTACCCTGGTCTCTCCATCAAAATCCACACTCTTTTAGTCTCATCTACCATCACTGCTATGAGACCTCACATTTTACCTGGTCCTGAGGGGACCATAGCCGCAGTCCTGTCTACTGCTGCCACTAGCGCTGCCAGGGCAACAGACCTGCTGGCCGATCTGACTGTCCGACAGCTCTCCAAGGCGGGACATCCAACTAACTGAAATAATCCTGACAGTGAGGTTCGCCTACGCCAGAGAGGTGAGGATCCACTGCACCTTCATCCAGATGAGCTGACTCAAGTGAGTTGCTGATATCCTTCCCTCTCACTGCCACATATACATTGACTAGCAGGATCACTATCTGATAAAACTTGTCCATTCAGAGTCATCCCCTCCACCTAATGTCCCAGCCAGATGCCAAGATGATAGAGCACAGCTGTGACATTCAGGAGGGGGTGTCAGCACCATTCCAGCGACTGCAAGACCAATTAGAGGAGTTCCAAAACCTTCAGGTGGATAAGATGGTGCCCGCAATGGGGGGCACCCAGGTCAATGTTGCAAGGGTGGCAACCACAGGAAAACCTGGAGCACGACGCCTTGAGTGCTGGTGTCCAAGGCATGGCAGGAAGGGAACCCCTTCCTGTTAATGTAGGGCACTCCCTGATGCCCTGATGCTCGCAGGCTGACGTACATGCCATCTACGACGCCCTGGACATGGGGCATCCCAGCGATGGCAACATAACCTGCAGCCCGAGCATGTTGATGGGCCTGGTCTAGGTCGAAGGTGATATTGTCAGATGCCCAGACATAGAGAGCATCCTTCACCTCCTGGATGCATCATTGGGCTGATGACTGCAAGATGCCATACAAGTCCTGCTCGAGCTCTGGAATGACATGGTAGCACAAACGTTTAGTGCTGCTGTGATCTTCATGGCCACCAGGAGTGAGTGCACTCCTCCTCGATAGGATGCCATGTCCGCAGGGGCATGGCACCGATATTGCACTGTCTCCCTGTTGAGATGCAGTCTCCTGCGGCATATGCTGCCATGGAAGGCCAATGACTCCTGTACACCTTGGCACGTCACTGGACTCTCCTTCGGTTCCCCTCCTCAACCTGATGGGCGGCCGGGTCTTCAGGGTGTGCGGCAGCCACCTGAACATGTGGTGCCACCTCTGGCATCTGCCTGTCTCGGCTGCTACAAGCACAGCGAGTGTAGCCTCTGCAGGATCCATATTAGCAGGCATATTTGTATCGGGAAAGAATTTTCATTTTTAAAAATTCATTTATGAGATTTGGGCGTCACTGGCTCGGCCAGCATTTATTGCCCATCCCGAGTTGCCCCTCAAAAGGTGGTGGTGAGTTGCTTTCTTGAACCACTGCAGTCCATGTGGTATAGCTACACACACAATGCTATTAACGAGGGAGTTTGAGGGATATTACCCCAGCAACAGTGAAGGAACAGCGATATATTTCCAAGTCAGGATGGAGAGTGATTTGGAGAGGAACCTCCAGGTTGTGGGGTTCCCAGGTATCTGCTGATCTTATCCTTCTGGAAGGTAGTGATCGTGGGTTTGAAAGGTACTGTCTAAGGAACCTTGGCAAGTTACTGCGGTGCATCTTGTAGATGGCATGGCTGCCACTGTTTGTGATGGAGGGATTGAATGTTTGTGGAAGGGGTAGCAATCAAGCAGGCTGTTTTGTCCTGGATAGTGTTGAGCTTCTTCAGTGTTATTGGAACTACACTCTTCCAGGCAAGTGGAGAGTATTCCATTACACTCTTGACTTGTGCCTTGTAATTGGTGGTCAGGCTTTGGGGAGTCAGGAGTTGCGTTTTTCGCCATAGGATTCCTAGCCTTTGAACTGCTCTGATAGCCACAGTATTAATATCAGTATTAATATACCAGTTCAGTTTCTGATCAATGGTATCCCCCAAGATGATTATTGTGGGGGATTCAGCGATGATAATGCCACTGAATGTTATGGAGCAATGGTTCAATCCTCACTTGTTGGAGATGGTCATTGCCTGGCAGTTGTGTGGCGTGAATGTAAATTGGAGAGGGAGAGAGACTGACAATCAGTTTGGATTTCCATCCTAGGAGACTAAAACCCCCCAGGCCTCCCCCACGCTTACCGTGACTGACCTTCCTTCTCTCGAGTGCCATCCAGTAAGTCAGTTGTACTGGAAAATCTCACTTTACACTTCCCCCTGGCCAGTTCAGGAGCCCCCAGACCTCAGACCTATTCCAACAACATCAGAGAGCCAGTGCTTTGCTGTCCTTCGCTCATGCGGACACTTATCCTTGGGCCCAGAGAGGGTTGTCAGTGTTGAAGTACTGCTCTTTAGTGTTTAATTGTTAGCAGCTACCTCTATGGTGCTGATGCGCCTAGAGTACGGGCACACTGTTCAGGCATCAAAGGCTGCAGGACATCCAGTGCACTAATCGTTCTCCCAGGCATGGCATTTGTTCCTTCGAGGAGGCACCTGAGAATTCAGGAGCATGAAGTGCTCACACAACTAACAAGACTAATACTTCATTTGAAATAGCCTTCAGCTGTGAAACTGGAGGCTGCTCACAGTCAAAGGGGGCGAAGCCTCAGTAGGGCTCTCTCCTGGAGAGTTTGGTAGGACTGACAGGCTTCAGCTCTGGTTGCCCCCGTTATGGGTCTCCGCAATATTTAAATATGGCTTCAAGGCCTCACAGACGCAAAACCCCTCACACCCACCATGGGAGACCCCCCAACCAGGACTTCTCCAGCCCCCCCCCCACCTAAATGGGAAGGGCTACTCACCTCCTCACTTCCTCTTGGCAGCCACTGCACCACTTCCCAATTTTTGTAGAGGCGCACTAAACAACACCCACTTGAAAATTAAATGAAATTAAATGAAAAAAATGAAAATCGCTTATTGTCACAAGTAGGCTTCAAATGAAGTTACTGTGAAAAGCCCCTAGTTGCCACATTCCCGCGCCTGTTCGGGGAGGCTAGTACGGGACTTGGACTTCTCTTTTGGGGGGGGGGGGGTTCGGGAGACTCCCAGGCGGCCGCTGCATTCAACTACAATCTCGCTAATGTAAAGGCTGGTTTAGCTCAGTGGGCTAGACAGTTGGTTTGCAATGCAGAACAAGACCAGCAGTGCAGGTTCAATTCCCGTACCAGCTTACCCGAACAGGCGCCGGAATGTGGCAACTAGGGATGTTTCACAGTAACTTCACACTTGTGACAATAAAAGGTTATTATTATTATTAATGAGATTGAAATGAATGCAAACTAGGCATAGTGACCCCGGAATTTTTGGCCGACATCTGGAACTCACATTGGAAGCAGGCTGGGTGAATTGGAAAATGGCTCACACCTGGTGCGAATCTCAAATTGGGCCTTTCCCGCAATTACCCCGGCGCACCCGAATCAGCGCCGGGTGGAACACGGTGGGAAAATCACACTCATTTGTTGGCTTTAGGAGCACTTCAAATAAATGAGCAGTAAATTATTCAAAAAAAACCTGTTGCTACTTAACAGCATAGTAAACAAAATGGACCCGAGGTTGAATGTTTAAATACTTAAGTGCATTATGCAAAGAACTGACCAAGCAGTAGAAGCACGAATCCAAAAGTCGGTCTTCCAAAATAATGAAACAGTAATGGATGTACACATTCATTACTGAATGTAAATTTCCTGCAGTTTGCTGCAACCCAGAGCTCTGTCCTTATCTATTGCTGAACTTGTGGGCTTGTTTATCCACTTGAACAGGCAAAATGAGAATTGTGGCACATAAATCCTGTCTAGCTTTATTGGCAAAAATCTGATTAAATAAATTCCATACGTGCTCAGCAGGAAATTGAATCAGCAATGCTAGTTGTTCTCGTTGAAATAAACCAAAAAATTGCAAAACTTCAACACCCATGCTTCTAAAAATACAAAATATGCCATGTTGCTTTATAAACACCAACCTTGTAGGATTGGCACAGCTTTCCAAACTAAAACAGGTCCCGAGCTGGAAAACTGCCCAAGTGAACATTCCAAGAAAAACATTGGCAATCCTGTTAGTGTCAGCATGGTTATGTAGGTAAGAACGAAACCACCTACACAATCAATAAAAATATGAAGCGAATCAGACAAATGTAAATATGGTTTGCCACTGAACATTTAGAATATAAATTAGAAATACCGTTAGCATTTCCAACAGGAATATATTCCTACGATCACAACAGTATGCATACTGATAATTTATTCAACATCAAGAAGGTGTCCCATCCGCCCACCAGCCATAATAAGCCAGATGCCTGTAATTCAGTCATCTGGTATTGTTGCTAATTCTAAAAATTATTAAACAACCAAGTTTTCAAGTTTGGCACAACACCTTTACTCTGCCAGGTGCTTAAAGAGCTGCCATAACCAATAAATTGATCAATTTCACCAAAGCCAAGTAACTTACATAGAATTAATTACTTGGTTGCTGTTGCTAAATGAGGATGTGTTCCCAACTCAGAGATAGCTCTAAACAGCCAGTAATGCTGAACCTAAGCTCACAGTTCACAATGATGTTTTCCTTTCATAATATGAAGGGCCATTACTTCAGTTACACTCTACAACATTTTCAAAACCCAGGTAATTTATACAATACAATGGCAAGTTAAAAATAATAACAGTAACAAAATTAAAACTAATGCCATCCATTTTTACCCCGCCTTTCTGTGTAGGAATTTAAGAATTTAATTAAAATTGGCTCTTGAAGATGCAAACGGGACTCAATATCATTTGGACAGGCTCAGAAGGGTAAGAAGAAAGTGCAAGAATATTTTATCCTCGTTTGTCCTTTAGAAATATTTTTTTCCCTCCATATTTAATTTGAACATAATTCTCTACGATCTCCTCTGTCATGTGAGAGTACTTTTAAGAAATGGATGTTTAAGCAATGTACCTTTAAGAAATGGAGCAGCTCATATTACTGAAGTGATGTCAGAATGTGGGTGGAGCTGGGTTTTTAGCTCAGCCGTGTTGCAGTGTTTTGTTTTCAGTTTTGAGAAAAAGAGCTTGGGTGTGTCTGTTTTTTGCAGTAAGCTGGATCTGCTGTGATCTCTGGCATGAAAGACTATATCTGAATCATTTGGGTGGTTTAAACTGATGTGTTTCTGTTGTTAAAGGTGTTAAGTCTTTTGGAGGTTTGAAGGAACATTTTGATGGATTATTTAGTGTTGTATTATTTTCGGGGTTATCTTTGAAGTAAGGGGTGGTAAGTGATCCAATGTTTATTTAAAAAGGTTAAGTTGAATTCATGGAATAAACATTGTTTTGTGTTTAAAAACCCACATGTCCATAATTGTAATGCCACACCTGGAGACCCAGCCGTGTGCTTCAAAAGCAACAATACATTAAAGGGAGAGGTTGGTTGAACTCCATGATACATTTTGGGGTTCTGAAAACGCCGCTCCCATAATACCTCTTATCAGTTTTATTACAGTACCTCCTCCATTTTTGTAAGCCAGATAAGGGAACCGCCAGATGTTGCCCAATCCTACAGCATAGCCTATCATTGACATCAAGTAGTCAGTTTGAGAGTTCCAGACATCTCGCATCGCAACTGAAACATTATTAAGCTCAGATGAATCACTGGAATGCTGGAGAAAAAGTGTAAAAGAAAAATCAGACTAAGCAAGGTTTTTCTCCACTATATCTGAAACAATTATTGTCATTCTGGTCACAACTTGAAACATTAAACTCTTTTGTTCACCACAGATGTTACCAGAGCAATGGAACAGAAGCTAGAGTAGGCCATTCAGTCCTTCAAGCCTGCAACACCATTCACCGAGATCATGACTGACCTTACTCCAACACCATTTCCCGCTCCATCTCGCTTGATGTAGAAATCTATCAATCAATTTCAGTCTTGAACATACTCAACGACAGACCCCACAACTCTCTAGAGAAGATGAATTATAAATATTCACCACCTCATCTCAGTCTTAAATGGCCTGCACTTTATTACGAACACATGAACAAGGTGCAGGGTCGGCTATTGAGCTCCTCACGCCTGCTCTGCCATTTTATCAGATCATGGTTGATCTGATAGTAACCTTAAATCTGCATCCTGCCAATCCCAATAACCTATCACCCCCTTACTTACAAAGTATCTATCCACCTTTTAATAAAAAAAAAATATATATATTTTTTAAATAAATTTAGATTACCCAATTATTTTTTCCAATTAAGGGGCAATTTAGCATGGCCAATCCACCTACTCTGCACATTTTTGGGTTGTGGGGGCGAAACCCACACAAACACGGGGAGAATGTGCAAACTCCACACGGACAGTGACCCAGAGCCGGGATCGAACCTGGGACCTCAGCGCCGTGAGGCGGTTGTGCTAACCACTAGGCCACCGTGCTGCCCTTAATAAAAAATATTCAGAGACACTGCTTCCAACGCCTTCAAAGGAAAAGTTACAAAGTCTCACAATCCTCAGGGAAACATATTTTCCTCATCTCTGTCTTATATGGGTGAACCCTCATTTTTAAACAGAAACAGCTTCACATTCTCCCACAAGAGGAAATATTCTCTCCAGATCCACCCCATCAAGTGCACGCAGGATCTTGTATGTTTTAATGAAGTCACTTCTTAGTCGTCTAAACTCCAGCAGATACAAGCTTAGCCTCTCCAACCTTTCCTCACAAGACAACTCACCCATTCCAGGATTTAGACTGGTAAACTTTCACTGAATTGCTTGCAATTCATTTACATAAGAACATAAGAACTAGGAGCAGGAGTAGGCCATCCAGCCCCTCGAGCCTGCTCCGCCATTCAATTAGATCATAGCTGATCTTTTGTGGACTCAGCTCCACTTTCCGGCCCGAACACCATAACCCTTAATCCCTTTATTCTTCAAAAAACTATCTATCTTTACCTTAAAAACATGTAATGAAGGAGCCTCAACTGCTTCACTGGGCAAGGAATTCCATAGATTCATAACTCTTTGGGTGAAGAAGTTCCTCCTAAACTCAGTCCTAAATCTACTTCCCCTTATTTTGAGGCTATGTCCCCTAGTTCTGCTGTCACCCGCCAGTGGAAACAACCTGCCCGCATCTATCCTATCTATTCCCTTCATAATTTTAAATGTTTCTATAAGATCCCCCCTCATCCTTCTAAATTCCAACGAGTACAGTCCCAGTCTACTCAACCTCTCCTCAT